>NC_133047.1:2243076-2553846 GCF_048771995.1 Taeniopygia guttata | reverse complement strand
AAGGGTGTTTGAGCTCCAGAAATCCTTCCCCATCTCCCAGAATCACCCAAGAAATGATCTCCTTTCCTACCTCTGAGCTTGTTCCTACACTTCTCCTGTGCACCGCGTGCAGTTTCTGTGGGTAAACGATTTCATACTGCTCAGCTCCAGGGAACGTCCCTCTGCTGCTTCCTGGGGATTGATGAAACACAATTGTAATTTATTAAACACCCAATCTCATGGCTGGCCAGGTGATTCTTTTGGCTTCTTGCAGCACCTCGGGCTCCCCTGCTTTGCCTCCATCCCCTGGCACAACACCAGAGGTTTTCACATCCTGAATTTTGGACGATTTGCCCTTCCTGGCTGCTTCCAGGGGTCGAAACATTTCTTGCAATTCCCTTTGTGCTTCTTCCCCCAGCTCTGAGCAGTTCAAGTCCCAACAGGCCATGCCAGTGCAGCCTTTCCCTCTGCACTTTCAGTGACATGAATGGATGGATTTGGGTTTGTGGAATGAGCAATCTCCAAACCTCAGCACGTGACAGACAGGCCCAGACTGCCCCTGCATCAGCAAACAAACTTACACAATGCAAACTCTGCAGCAAGATTCCTGCTTTGGCACAGAAATAATTGTGGCAGGACTCTAAGAGAGGGTGGTAATAAATAATTACAACTTTCACCTCTTGAATTGGGTTGAAGGAGGGACAGCAGAAGGTTGGGGGAGACATTTGGGCATGGCCAGGTGAATTATTGGGAAATAGGGAAGAAAATCAGGAAAATCTTGAAGGTGCAAGGAATCCAGGAGGTTTATTCACACCCTTTTGAGTGTTCTCTTAAGGTCTACAAAAGAGCTGGGTAAGGATATACAATATGATAAAAAGAATTTATTTTTGTTTTCTGCTCTGAAGCTCAACAAATGCAGAGCAAAGTTAATTTGGGGCCTGCCCTGCAGGGTGGGTAAACCCTGGGGTTCATCCTGGGTTTTGGGAAAACAGGCTTGGGCAAGGCATGTGTTGGTTTGCACCAAGGCAGCAGCAGCTTTTAGATACCCCTGGACTCTTTAATCTCCTACAAAAGGGAATTTCATCTGAATTGGTGAATTCTTGAGGACCTGTATTTCAAAAATAAACCAATAATTATTAAAAAAAACCTAAGCTGCCCAGAAAGGCAACAAAATCCCACAAAAACAAAGGAACAGAGCACCTCCCATGGTAATTCCTGCCCCAGGGCCAGGTTTTTCCAGGAGAGAGGCTTCCAATTACTGTAATTTTCTCTCTGGAACAGGAGAGCACATCCTCGTGCAAATTGTCGCAGTAAAACAAACGGATCCATTCTTTTATCACTGATTTATTTGATTCAACCCTTTCCAAGAGTTAATTGCAGAGCAAACCTGGTTGTATCTTGATAAAGCTGTTGGTTTAATGGTGCAGAGGGATCCTGTGTCAGCTGAGCTCTTGCACCCAGCACGTGTAACTTTACTCCTGCCGCTCACAACCGTGGTTTATTGGCTTTTTAAGCAACTCATTCTGTTTATTTCCCAAAAAAATCTGCTGCTTTTCAGATTTCTCTTCACAGGCCTCAAGTGTGTCCGAGTGCAGCAATCCCAGGAATATTTCAGGTTCTTGGAACAGAGATTCCCCAGTTTTATCTCTCCACATCCTTTGTGCAACTCCAGCCCAGAGAGTTCAAGTTAAGGCAAGGTTTAAAGGGAAGCTCAGGACTAAACTCATCCCTTCCCTGCAGACAGAATTTCAAGGAAAACTGGTTGGTTTTGTTTGGAATTAATCCTTTTTTCCAGGGAGTTTCTTAATCAGTGCATTGTCTTTACTACCTTCAGGCTTTTGTCTCCAGCTTGAAGGAGGAAAGAAATTCCTTGGGCCTCGTACAACAACTTGCAATAAGGAACAAATAATTGTATGCTTTTCCAAGGGCCTCAAACAGCAAAAAAAACCCCAAAAAACACATTAGGGAGGATTTTGTTGACAAAGAAATTGTGGTTTTGTCAGGGTAAAAAGGATAACACCTTAATAGTGTGCATATTTTCAGATATTCTGTGCAAAAAAACAAATTATAGATTTGTGCCTGAATGCTAATTATGTGTTTAATTTTGGTTATAAATCCTTTACATGTTTGTGCAGGCCAAGCCCTGAAAAATTCCATTCCCTGGGGACAGAAATTAAAACAAATTGTGAGGAAAAAAAAAAAAAAGTGGTTCTGCTCAGGTGGAGTCCCTTGAATATAACCTGAAGTACTATGCAGACAAATAAAGGGTGATCAGTACTTTAAATCAGGTAACATTGCAATTGAATTAATACAGAAATCTGTTATTTTATGGCCAAAATGCTGATAAATTGGTGTGATTGGGTGAACTGGCCTCTCACTTGCAGGGTAAGTATTGCTTTAGAGGCTCACAAAACCAACCAGTTGTGGGTTTTTAGGCAATTTATGGCCACTTTTCAAACAAGTAAATGCTGCTCTAACTAGAGAATTGCAGAGAATTGCTTTGAATAGAAAATCCCAAATATCCCTGACTCCATTTCCAACTTGCTGTTCCTCCCTATTATCTACCAGTTAATAATTAAAACTTCATACAGTGTTATCCATAGCAGAACTGGTAAAGGACTAAAAGAAAAAGTGCAGTACCTTGTTGGAGGAGATGCAGCAGAAGAGCAGAAATGAGGAGGATTTTCATGTTTTGGGGTGATGGAGGCTCCCAGGGGTGGGGATGTGGCGATCCCAGCGCAGCCCTGGCCAGGAGCTGCTCTGGGCTGGGACTGGGAGTTCAGCTTTATTCCTGCTCCTGCAGGAGGAAGTGTTTGCTCAAGGTGTTGCACAACACCCAAGTCACAGAGTGTTACAGCAAAGGAGTTCCTGCTGCTGGGTTCATGCCCCAGACATCGGGACACGGATCGAGCGCCGCTTCGGATTGGCTTCCCTAAAAACGGGGAAAAGGAAATTATTAACACCAATAAATCAATAAATCAATGAATCCGGAGATTGGAGCTGTCAATGAATTATGGATTGGTTGGGCTGGTCCTAATTCCATCTATTCATGGTCTGGCTGATAAAAGCAGAAATAAAAGCAGTGGAATGTCAAGGAATGGGAGAGTTCCCAGGAGGTTTGGGGTAAAACAGGTCAGCAGGGCTGGGGGCAAAGCTGTGCTTTAATTCTGGGTATTTCCCCCTGAATCTGCCCGGTGAATCACTGCCAGAATAAACACAGAGCAGAGCCTGTGCTGCCCTGTCACCTCTGTTAGCAATGTTTGCTTCAGGTGAGTCAGTGGATTCGAATAATCCAGGTGAGCTCTGTCCAATAATATCCCAAAAATCCCTGCCAGAAAAGGACCCCATTGACTCAGCTGTAACAAAGCAGTGATAAAATTGCTCAGGTTACAAGTGTCAATACGGAACTGCTTTAGAGAAGGTGAACTTTTCATGGGTTAAAATAGGGGTTACAGAGTACAGAGAACTGGAGTGGATCATTGGGTATAAATTTATATTCATATATGGCAGTGTCAGCGATAAACATTACAAAATAATTTTTATATTCATCATTTATGTTGATTTATAAATGAGTAAATACATCTGCATAGATCTACAGGGGAATTACATCCATAGGAAAATTTTACTGCCATTACTCTTCTCATATAAGCAGTAGTAAATAACTATTTCTCTGATGAAAAGTTCTGATTTTTTGAACATTTTTCAGCCAAACTTTTCCTTTAGATTTTTGCCCAATCTCCAGACGTTCTGAGACAGATTGGGAGCTGCAAACAGATGGGTTTGGGCATTTATTAAGTGTAGGATGGTGCTAATTGATAACAATTTTTGGCAGCTGCTTGTTTGTGACACTTCAGTCAAATATTTCAACTCATGTTGCCATCCCAGGTTAGGAAACAGCCTCCAGGGAAAGAATTCATGCAGGATTTGGACATCTCCCTGCCCAGGTGCTCATCTGAGTTTCTCCAAATCAGACAGGAGCTGTGTCATGAAATTTAGGTTGGTGCCTTTTAAATTCTGTGGAGATTAAAGGTGGACAATTCAGTGCTTTAAATGTTCTATGGATAAAAATAAGCTGGGCATTCTTGGACTGCATCCTTGCCTCGCAAAAAAAAAAAAATAATAATTAAGAGAAATAACTGTGAACAACTGGTTTTAAAAACAAGTGGCTGCTGGCCAAGCGTTGATCTCAGCTCATTCTCTCAGCATGACGCACGTGAAAATGATGTGTGACCCCCCATCTCCAGAGTTAATGCTCTTAATAAGCTGTGCCTTCCAGCAGGATGGAAGGGAGAGTTCCATCCCAACACAGGGCTGGCAGGAAGAGGGGAATGTGAGGTGATGAAGATCTTGGGGAGACTTGAAAGGAAACGGGATGTAATTTCCTTTAGTGACTGGAGAAGCTTTTGATGTTTCTGCCCTCGCTTCAGCGATTCTGGAATAATCTGATCCTGGCTTCTTCCCCTGGAGGTGCTCACAGAGGTGTCCCTGAGGTCTCAGCTGGCTTGGGATTTTTTGAGTCCACTAAACAATTGGGTAAAGTCCAAGTGAGCAGTTTTCATGTTCCTGGGGGGGTAAAATTGGAGGGCAAATTTGTCTCAGCATCCAGTAATTGAATATTGGTGGGTTTAACCCAAATGTTCCCTGAGCAATTAAAAGAGAGAAGCAAAGGGTAAAACTGGAGGGCAAATTTGTCTCAGCATCCAGTAACTGAATATCAGTGGGTTTAACCCAAATGTTCCCTGAGCAATTAAAAGAAAGAAGCAAAGGGTGAATTTCACCCCATACACTGAGGATCTGCACAAGTCCTGCCGGGATTGAAAGTAAAGGAGAGTTGTATAGGCAACACTTGGCAGAGCTCAGGACAAATCCAGGTGTGAATCACTTCTCTGCTTCTGCCTTGTCCCAAAGTTTGTGCTGCACGAGGTTTGGAAAGGTAGTGAAGCACCTAACAGGGATTTTCAGGAGTAACCGAAATCTCCTCCACGTTCAGCCACCCCTGAGACAGAGCTCAGCAGCTGAGGGCCAGGATTGTGCCTGGTTCTGCTCCTGGTTCTGCTCCTGGTCCTACTCCTGGTTCTGCTCCTGGTTCTGCTCCTGGTCCTACTCCTGGTTCTACTCCTGGTTCTGCTCCTGGTTCTGCTCCTAGTGCTGCTCCTGGTTCTGCTCCTGGTTCTGCTCCTGGTTTGCTCCTGGTTCTGCTCCTGGTCCTGCTGTCCCCATCCACCCCAACACTGCTCAGCAGCTCTGCCCAACACCACATCCTGTTCCTCGGGGAGCAGGGGAGGGATGTGGGATTGCACAGACAGCCACACTCCATTGCATCACTGCTCAGCCACCTGCCTTCCTCCTGCCTCCATTCCCCTCTCCCAGGCTGCAGCCCAAGCCCTCCTGCAGGTTCTTTTTCTCTATAATACGAATAAAAGCGCTCGGCTTCACCTCTGTGTTCCAGCCCTTCTCTCCCCTTGGCTTCCTCCATATTCCCAGCTGCATTCCAGTGTCCCCACAACCTGCCTCTCCCTGGAGCCCCATCCTTCCTCTCCACTTGCAGAGTGATCCAAAACCCATTGGAGTCAACAGAACACTTTCTGTGCCCTTCCAGGACCCTGAATCCGCTCTTGGATAAGCTCTGTTCCTCTTTAAAACCTCTTCTTTTCATAAAGCTTTCCCTTGTGCTTGCCTCTGTTGTCTCACACATTCTCAAAGTGAATAATCCTCTTTTTCCTCAATGACCAGCCCTCCGTGTTTTGCTTTCTGGGGTTCTGTTGAAGGAAATGATCCAATGGTTGCTTTTGACCTGACTGTTTGGAAAAGTTCTTTCCCTTCCAGCTGTTCATTACCTGCTCCTCAGCTTAAGTGCAACACTGGCTCTGTTTGTACTAGCAGGTTTTAATATAAAGTAAATATAATCTTTTCTCACTGAACTGATGATTCAAACTACCTTAGTAAGCACCAGCTGAGTTGTTTTTGCTGTGTATTTAATCAGGTCACAGTCTGTCATCTGAGCCTGACTAATGAAACCTCATCACAAACATTTTACCTCTCAGCAGCACTTTTTGCCATGAGAAGATCACAGACATATTTGGTGTTACAAGTGTGTGGCTTCCTTCCTTCCTTCCCTTTTCTTTGAAATGAAAGGCTAAAAAATCGGTTACTTCATCTTCCCCCTTTGTTAGCTGCATTTTGCTTAATTATCCTGCCCCAGGGTGATGGAGGCTGTGCAGCTCCAAGCACTGCAGGCTGCAGGGAGTTAACTGAAGGCACGGGACCTTGCCATGGATTTCTCAAGAGCCATGTACTTCTTGAAAGTTCTTAACTCGAATAAAGTGATTTTTTGAAGGTTGAATTCACCTCAGAACACACCTGCAACCCGTTTCTGGCCGAGGCCTCTGTTGTGTAATTGTGTGCACACGTTCGTGCTGTTTAATGTTCTCCACAGCACGAGTGACAAAGCAGATCATGGTGAATTAAGGAGCCTTTTTTTTTTGCAGGTGCTGCTTCTGGTATTGTTTATCCTGGTCCTACGTGAGGGCTGTTCCCTTTTCCCAAGGACAGGGAATTCTGCCTGCTCTACGTGGGGTTGAGCACAATTCTCTGCTGGCCACGCACGAGGGCTCCGCTCTCAGAGCCCCGAGGGGTGTGGGCAGACCCAGAATCATGGAATGGTCTGGACTGGAAGGGACTTTAAACATCATCCTGCTCCAAACCCCCTGTCATGGCAGGGACAGCTCCCAGTGTCCCAGGCTGCTCCAGCCTGGCCTTGGGCACTTCAGCGATCCAGGGGCAGCCACAGCTCCTCTGGGAATTCCATCCCAGCCCCTCAGGGAGGAACTTCTTCCAAATATCCCATCTAAACCTCCCTTCTGTCATCCTGAAGTTGTTTCCCCTTCTCCTGCCCGCCAGGCCCTGTCAATATTCTCTCCTGGTCCTGTAGGCCCCGACAGTTCATCATGGGAACCACCCCAGGCTTCTCCTCCCCAGGCTGGACAACCCCAGCTCTCCCAGCACAGCCACCCCATCCCTCTGATCCCCCTGGTGCCTCCTCAGGACCCTCTCCAGCACCTCCAGGTGGTTCCTGTGCCGGGCCCAGGGCTGGGGCAGCTCTGCAGGTGAGGCCTCACCTGAGCGGATCCACCCCTTGGCCTTCCTGGGGTGACTCTGGCCAGGCTGGACGGGGCTTGGAGCACCCTGGGACAGTGCAGGTGTCCCTGCCCACGGATGGCTTTAATGTCAGCCACAGAAACCAGCTCTGATCACAAGTGAGGGATCGCTTTCTGTGGGTGCTTGGATTCCAGGAGCTGTCCCCACAGAACTGAGCCCTCCATGGCCAAACCACTGGGCTCTACTCATTTACCTCCATTTCTCATCTCCTCCACTCAAGGACCTCTCCTCTCCTCTCCTCTGGGAGAGGATGGGCAGGATCGTGGAGTAATTTGGGTTGGAGTGAGAATTGGAGAGGAGAGGAGAGGAGAGGAGAGGAGAGGAGAGGAGAGGAGAGGAGAGGAGAGGAGAGGAGAGGAGAGGAGAGGAGAGGAGAGGAGAGGAGAGGAGAGGAGAGGAGAGGAGAGGAGAGGAGAGGAGAGGAGAGGAGAGGAGAGGAGAGGAGAGGAGAGGAGAGGAGAGGAGAGGAGAGGAGAGGAGAGGAGAGGAGAGGAGAGGAGAGGAGAGGAGAGGAGTAGATGAGAAATGGAGGTAAATGAGTAGAGCCCAGTGGTTTGGCCATGGAGGGATCAGTTCTGCAGGGACAGCTCCTGGAATCCAAGCACCCGCAGAAAGCGATCCCTCACCTTGTGATCAGCTGGTTTCTGTGGCTCACATTCCTGGGCCACATCCCGTGCCCTGGGAGCAGGACAGGCCCCGGGCACCAGAGGAGGAACAAAGGCCAAGCTCAGCCCTGTTTGCTCACTCCACGCACTGTTGTCTTCCATCAGATAAGCCCCTGGCCAGAGGATGGAATATTTCCAGCTCCAAATCAGCCAGAAAAGAAGTGAGACTTCGAGACAAACAGCAGAGCTCTCGAGTTTCATCTGTCTGAGGAATGTTCCTGTCATATGATGGGGAGCAGGCTGCCTTTCCCAGGCACTGGGAGCCTTCTGGTTCCATCCTGCTCTGGGCTGTGCCTCTTGCCACAGGTGGATTTTCCTGCAGCAGGATTTTACCCATGAAACAACACAAACAAGGGAAACAGCAAAGGGAAATTTGGGTTGGATGTTAGGACAAAGTTCTTCACTGAAAGAGTGATAAAATACTGGAATTGTCTGCCCAGGGAGTGGTGGAGTCACCATCCCTGGATGTGTTTAACAAAGCCTGGATGTGGCACTGGGTGCCAGGGTTGAGTTGAGGTGTTGGGGCTGGATTGGACTCGATGATCTTTAAGGTCTCTTCCAACCTGGTGATTCTGACTGTGAAAGTGGCAAAGGAGCATGAAGGAATCAGTGCTGGGAGGAAAAGCTCCCCCTGCCCTGTCGTGGCTGTGGCTCTGGAACTGCCGTGACAGGAGATGTGGGAGGGCTGCAGGTGACAGGAGCCAGCCCTGGGGGGACACTCTGGGGGCAGGAGACAGGCAGGTGGCAAAATCCCGTGGTGGCTCTCCACAGCCACACATCCAGAGAGGAGCAGGGGATTATTCCACTGGCCTGCTCCGTCAGAGAATCAAAAACTTTGCAGCTTTTGCCTTTATTTTGCTTTCTAAACTGGAACAAAGCCAAGATTTAATGGATGTCATTCAGCCAAAATATATTTACCAGCTTTTCCTGCTTTCCCTGTGACTTTTGGCCAGCTGGAGTATTTTAACTGGAGGTAAAGCAAAGACTGCTTTAAAGTGCTGTGGGTACGGGAGCAGTTTTTAACCAGCCTGTCCAAAGAGTGCCTGTGCTGAGAGCCAGCCCAAGTGTGCACAGGGACATTCCAAAGAAAATCTCCTCCCCAGTTATTACCTGCAGAAGGCAAAATTCTGAAAATTAAATGGAGCAAAACAAACTTCTAAAAGCATTTAATTGAATTTGGCCAGTTTTACAGAACACCATATTTATTATCTGGCTGCTTTTGAGCTGCAAATCCATTTTTTTCTTGTTATTTTTCCTGTTTCTTTGAAAAAAACAATGAACACCATTTTTACAGGGCAGAGTTAATGAAGGATTTCAAAGAGAAGGCAGGAATTTCACTCCAGCTTCACACATCTCATCAGCACTGCAGGAGATATTCCATGTGTTCCATGGCAGGAATTTCAAGGTCAGTGGCTCGTGCTGTCATTGTCTTTACTTGTTTTATCCCAGCTCATGGCTGTGGCTTTACAAAGCTCGTTTGTTTGAGGTTCTGACAGCAGCAGGAAAGATTCCCAAATCCTGCTCTGGATGAAGGTGCTGTCAGCAATCACTGGGCTTGGCAGACAGTGGCAGAGCTCTTGGGGTGTTTGCTAATCCTGGTCTAACACAGCTATAAAAGCATTAATAAAAAGCAGAGAGAAAACCTCAGGAATTCCTTTCCCACTGCTTCCAGTCCAAAGCAGGGATGGCTTTGAATTTGCACCGCTCTGAAGGAGGAATGGCAGAGGCTCTCCTGGATTTGGAACTTTGAATCCAATCAAAAGGTTGGAAAAAATCCTCCAAGATCATCAAATCCCACCTTCAACCGAATCCCACCATTCCTGCAAACTTTGCTTGAGTTTTGGACACTTTTTTGGACGTTTTTTGGACATTTGTTCCCTTGGTACCACCACCATCCCTAAACTGAGATTTTTAAGGGTTTCCTGCTGCCAAGGATGAATTTCTCACATCCACAAAGCACATTTTTCACATCCAGCCTGTGACCTGGTCCTGTTGGCATTGCCAGCTCAGGGGGAAGGATTATGGAGAACATTCCAGAAGAAGGGTGCAGCCAGGCTCTTTTTGTGTCAGGATGAGAGGAAATGGCCTCAAGTTCCCCCAGGAGAGGCTTAGATTGGATATTAGGGAAAATTTCTTCATGGAAATGGTTGGAAATCCCTGGAATGGGTGGTAGAGTCACCATCCCTGGCAAAGTTCCAAAAATGCGTGGATGTGGCACTGGGGGATGTGGTGCTGGATTTGATGACCTTAATGGTCTTCCCCAGCCTCAACAATTCCACGATTCAATGGGCTTTGACTTGAACAGAAAGACAGAAAGAAATATCAAAAGAAACTAAAGGAATCAAAACCAACCACAGAAATATCAAAACCAACCACAGAAATATCTAAACCAACCACAGAAATATCAAAACCAACCACAGAAATATCAAAACCAACCACAGAAATATCAAGACCAACCAAAGAAATATCAAAACCAACCACAGAAATATCAAAACCAACCAAAGAAATATCAAAACCAACCAAAGAAATATAAAAACCAACCACAGAAATATCAAAACCAACCACAGAAATATCAAAACCAACCAAAGAAACTTTAAAACAAACCCCAAAAAAACCCTGAAATTCTGCTGTGAACTTGAACCTGTGGGTCCTCACGTGAGTCTTGGTTTTGTTGGAATCCAGAGCCAACTTTTGGAGCCTTCCTGGTGTGTCTGTGTTGATCAGAGAGGAAGAGAATGGTCTGGGGAGGATTAAACCCCTGAGCAAATACCCCAGGCAATTTCTGCCTTTGTGCCCGTGGCCATTCTGGGTTAAACATTTCCAAGCTCCTTTCTTAAAATAGATCAGGAAGAGATTTCTGAGCTCGGATCTGATTCCCACCAAAATCAATGTGTGGGGTTTTTTTTCTCCCTCTTGTTTTCAATCATAAAAATGTGAGAAGGGCACAGTAACCTTGGAAGCTTTTAAAGTTACAAATCTGAAGCCAGATTTTATATTTTTTTTATTATTATTATTTCATAAAACTTCTGGCAAATATATATTTTTTTATTTTCTACCGAGCATCTTGGCCTTGGGCAGTCCTGGGCTAAGAGGTGCCAGAATGCTCCAAGAAAAGCTGATTTTGCTCTATTTCCACATTTACTGGTGCCATGAAGTGATAAAACAGAGTTAATGAGAAAGAAACATTAAGGACTAAGATGTTTGGAGATGTGGTTGCCCAAGCACTTACTAAATGAACCCTGTAACTTTCAAGGACTCTTGTCACCTATGGAAAACAAAAAAATAAAATTAATATTGTTTATTCATGCTACAGGCATCCAATTTTATGAAAGATTCCAGGTTGAGTCCCATAAGGACGTGAATAAAAGTGGAAAAATATCAGAGAAAATTCTGTTTTCTTGAATTGCAATGGGTTCTTACTCTTTAATACATAAATAACTCCTAGGACTTTATTCCTCAGTATAGTCTTTGATTTATTTTGCACTTGATTTTATATTTATATTTCATTTAACTTTTTATATATATTTTTATTGCATTTTAAAAGCAAAAAAAAACCACTTTTTCGATTTCCTGAGTATGAAATTCCACTGCATGTGGTGAAACAGTGTCAGCAAAAGTTCCTCTGTGTGTTTAACCACTGTGGCTGTCACCATTCAGGAGAATTTGCAGTCAAGGGTCGGGATTTGGTGTGGCAGTTCCTCAGATATTGGGATGTGGCGCTGGGATCCTTCAAGGGAATTGAAGCCAGGCACCCAGAACTGGAATTTGGTCATGTTGGAAAATAGCTGAGTATCAAACTCCATGTTTTACCCAGGAGGCTCCAAACGTGAGGCTTTGGTTGCAGGCTGCGGCCTTTAAAGACATTTTAAAGCAGTTTTGGAGACATTGACATTTTCCCTGTGACACCAGAGCGCTCAGGCTGAGCTACCTCAATTAGCAGTTTAGTAAATGATTAATTGCATGAGGCTGGCCAAGCCACTTTAAAAGCTGCATAAATATTAATAAATCTGTTCTACAAGGTGGGAAACAGAAGAGCCAAGAAATGAAGGAGCTACAGGGATGGGCTGTGGTGGGGATAACGTTGGGATTGGTGCTGAATTCCAGGGGCAGGTCCCAGTGGGGTTTGGGAGTGAGGATCAGCAGGGATCACTCACCAAGTTCCCTGGGAATACAGAGCCTAAAAGCCAAGGAAGACAAGCCAAGTTTTACTGAGTTGGGGGAGAAATTAGGAGAATTAGGACAGAGACCACATCATCCTTCTCATGCCCCGAAGTGACAGTGGCATTTCAGGCTTCTCAGTGTGTCATGCTGTTAAAAATTTAGAAATTGATGCAATTTGAGGATTTCAGTGTGGCTGAAGGGCTTCAGAGAAGCTTTGCAAAACTGAAATTTACTCTTGCAAATATTTTGACCGGCACTCCGGACTCCAGCTTCCCTTTCACACAGGGCTTTGTTCACCATGGACCAGGACAAGGTGAAACAGAGGAAAAGCCCAGGGGGAGAAGCTGAAGTGATGGCAGAGAGTGAACAAAGCCAGGCCCCCGCTCTCCACAGCTCCAAACATTTTTATAAAGCCCTTAAGATAAGGATTTATTGCAGCCTGGGCTGTGGGGCTGAGCTGTGCCAGGTTTCACGTTGCTGACTAATTCCCCTCGCTGGTTCCGAGCCGCTGACTCCAGATTTGCGTCATCAAAGGCGCTGAGTCCAAATAAGCGCGGAGGAATCGTGGCTGAAACGTTCCCTGGAGGACTTGGTGTGAGGAGAAGTCTTTGCTGCTCTCAGCTGAATTGATCTGTGTGCAAATCCAGGGAATCCCTCTGTCTGCCCTGGGACCCTGGCAGGGGTCAGAACCCCCCTGGACAGAGCCCCCAGAGACACTGGCTGTGATCTCTGCCCATGGAAAAGAGTTTTTAATCTTACAGGATGAATTACCAGCTCTGAGTGTTTGATATAAGCAATAATTAAGTGTAGCACAGGTGCAAAAGTAAAATTTTAGGATTCTAGATTAGGGGTCCAAAGGGTCCAAAGGGGACAAGATGGAGGAAATTGGGTGTGCCTTGTCCTTTTTCTCCTTCTTCATGCCCTCCATGTTTCACTGTGGTGTTGGCATTTTTCTGTTGGTTCAGGCTGGGGACACACTGTCCAACGTAGGTGACAGATACTGGCACGTTATTGTAAATCCAGCACAGGTAGTTTGTGGTATTTAATGTTTGTACCATCCCACTGAGGGCAGAGCCCCACACGCTGCCCTGCAGGACAGAGCTGCGGCAGGGCAGCAGAACATGGTAGAGATAAACAGAATAAACAACCTGGAAACAGCACAGACCAATTATGGCTTCTGCTTTGGCAGCGGGGCTGAAAGACAGAGACTTTCTACAACCTCAGAATCATCAATACCACAGGTTCCGACAGATCTGCTCCCATCCCCACACCACAGGGGCAGACCCAGCTGCAGCCCCTGGCCCCAGGCAGGATCATCCCTGGGGAGAGGAGAACAAGGGACACCTGTGTCCCGTGGCATCCCCGCGTTCCTCTTGAACAGAGACGAGGAATTAGGCTTGAATAGCTCCTTTAATGCCCCTTGAAGTCAGCAGTTATTCTGGCAAGAAGAATCTTGTTTACTTTACCCTCCCTGCATCTTGGGCAATTGTCTCTGGTTTCCTCATTTTGGGTGTCTGACAGCGCTGCCCGTTTTCCTGGGGGGGCAGGAAGGATGTACAGGACATTGAATTCTCTTTTTTTGTCATCCTGCTGTCCTCCAATGAGAAATTCTGCTGGTGACAGATCAGCTGTGCTCCAGCTGATGCAGGAGATCCCATTGCTGTTGTTTGCCAGCGTAACTGCTCACTTTTATCCATCATTTTCAACAGATGCCAGGTTTTTAACCATTGATTCATATGTTTCCTTTCAGAAAAGCAGATTTCATGCACATCTCACTCTTAAATATTGCAGATTTTCTGACAGCAAACTCTAGGAGGGTTAGTTATTGCAAAGATGAGAAAAAAATTGTAATTTTACCAGTACCAATTGCCAAGTAATTGTACTCCACTACATCCATAATTCTCAGTGGATGCCAGGTTTTTAACCCTTGATTCATATTTTTGTGGCACTTTCAGAAAAGCAGATTTCATGCACATTTCACTCTTAAATATTACAGATTTTCTAGCAAACTCTAGGAGTGTCAGTTATTGCAAGGATGAAAGAACAAAAGTAATTGTACTCCACTGTATCCATAACTCTCAATGGATGCCAAGTTTATAACCCTTGATTTATATTTTTCCTGGTGCTTCCAGAAAAGCAGATTTCATGCACATCTCATTCTTAAATATTGCGAGTTTTCTGACACCAAACCCATTGGAAGGCTGAGAGAACAAAACAGGAACATTGAGAAATGACTGCTAAAAATAGAACAGTCGGGAGAGGGGAAGGATGTGGGAGGAAAGGAGATGAAGGAGAGATTATTTCAAAGCTTTTCGTGGGCTTTGAGAACAGAGCTGTAAAAATCCTGCACAACAAAAGGTGACGGCACCTCCTTGGGATGAGTCAATCCAAGGGAGGTTTGTGCCCTCAGGTTTGGAGAGAGGTGAATCAGTTCCCTGAGAAAAACCCAGGAGACACTGAATGATGCCTCAGGATTTCAGATTTTATATTTTCCCTCAGGTCCCGTCACTGCCCACCAGCCCATCCCAAACTACCACCATCAACTCCCTCAGTGCTCCAACAAGAAAAACCATCCTGATTGAATCCCGACCTTGGCAGAGAAAAGAAGGAAAAGAATCCTCAGGAAGGGACCTTAAACCTCATCCCATTCCCCCCACCCACAGACACCTCCTGTCAGAACTCAAAACATCCCTCAGACATTTTTGGATGTTCTGGGCCAAGGTCAGAAGCATTTGAGACCCTGGCAGGCAGCTGGAAACAGCTGTGATTTTGGGTTTGAGCCATGGAATGATTTACCAACCTTGCAGGAAGAACAAGAAGTCACAAAAGTTTAGATATTATAGTAGAAATAGTCACAGAGTAGAGGAAAGAATTTCTGAGTGCTGTACAGGGGGGTTTGGTTTTGTACATGGGGGTCAGAGGGTTTAAGATGGAGGGATTTGGGCCTGTCCTGTCCTCCCTCTTTCTCCTTCCTTCCCTCCATGTTCTTGGTGATGTTGGCACTCACAGATTGGTTTAGAGTAGAAAGGCACCATTTAATATAGGTAATAGCAATGGGGAAAAACTATAAACCTAAAAATTATAAAACTAAAACTATAATGTACCATATAAAAGACAGCAGCAGCCCTGAGCGGGGAGAGAAGAAGAAGAAGAAGAAGAAGAAGAAGAAGAAGAAGAAGAAGAAGAAGAAGAAGAAGAAGAAGAAGAAGAAGACGAAGAAGATGACGAAGAAGAACAAGAAGAAGAAGAAGAGGAAGACGAAGAAGAAGAAGAAGAAGCAGTCGGGAGTCAGAGAGGATGTCAGGGTGTGTGTGTGCCTCTGCCTGAGCTGTGAGCAAACCACAGCAGCTCAAGGAGAAAATCTTTTAGATAACTTGCAATAAACTGCCTTGAGACCAGACAACAGAAGACTTCAGAGCTTTTTCTTGAAAGAACGGGTTGGAGGAGAGATTTTTCCACCACATGGAGCCATCCCTGACCGAGGGTGAGCTCCAGCAACCTCCCGCTGTCCCAGGGTGCTCCAGGCCTTGGGCACTGCAGGGATCCAGGGGCAGCTCCTGAGGAAAGCTGGGCCATAAATCAGAGCTAAAGCAGGCGCAGGGCAGAGATCAGGGTCCAGCCCTCCCTCATGTCCCGTGTGCCCGGCGTCACTGGCGTTCCTGTTCTCACGCCATTTTTATCACCTGCTGATCAGGGCTGGACAGGAACCGCTGGCTCCTGATAATCCCGTGTTCAACAAACCCTCCCTGGAACAGCCGCTGGGCTACGTTTGGGAAAGGTGTGAAAATCACGTGAAATGTAAATAATTTCTTATTCATATTTGGTTCAGCTGCCTCAAGGAACAGGGAAGACTGGAGCAGAGAAAATCCCCTTGGAGCAATTAGTATGTGGTTACAGTACAAACCCCTTAAAGATCTTTTCAACCTAAATAATTTTATTTTTCCATGTTAGAGTTTAGCTGTTTTGGTAGGTTGGGACAGGTGATGTGCCTGGGGACTGAGGATTGGAGCTTGTACTTTCAGAGGTGGCTTGAAAATGCCTTTTTTTTGTCTGTTCATGCCTGTGGAAGGGGATCTGAATGGGTGCAGCTGCCCTCACTGTAAGCTCTGGTTTTGATATTGCATGGATTAATTAATGAGGGTATGGATTAATTAATGAGGGTATGGATTAATTAATGAGGGGTGGTGTCTTCCAGCAGGTCTGGAAGAACAGGAAAAATAACAAAGTGAAACCTCCTCTCTCCATTGGCCCCTCAGTGTCAGAAAGGTGGCTCAGGGTGTGTACAGGGACAGGGCACAGCTGGGTCCCCTCAGTGTCCCCATACTGGGAACCAGTCCCATCATTGTCCCAGGTTATCCCCATACTGGGAACCAGTCCCATCATTGTCCCCAGGTTATCCCCATGCCAGGAACATGTCCCAGAATTGTCCCCAGGTTGTCCCCATGCCAGGAACCTGTCCCATCATTGTCCCCAGGTTATCCCCATGCCAGGAACATGTCCCAGAATTGTCCCCAGGTTGTCCCCATGCCAGGAACCAGTCCCATCATTGTCCCCTCAGTGTCCCCATGCCAGGAACCTGTCCCATCATTGTCCCCAGGTTGTCCCTGTGCCAGGTACCTGTCCTGCCACTGTCCCCAGGTTGTCCCAGTGCTCAGTACCTGTCCCATCACTGTCCCCAGGTTGTCCCCGTGCTGGGTCCCTGTCCCAGCAGTGTCCCCATCCCTGTCCCCGTGCCGGATCCCTGTCCCATCACTGTCCCCATCCCTGTCCCATCACTGTCCCCATCCCTGTCCCATCACTGTCCCCATCCCTGTCCCATCACTGTCCCCACCCCTGTCCCATCACTGTCCCCACCCCTGTCCCGGTGCCGGTCGCTGTCCCGGCGCTGGGCAGGGCCGGGACATCCCCGAGCTGCTGCCGCCATCCAGAGCCCGCTCAGGTGAGCTGCGCTCGGGGCTGCTCCTCTGCAGGTAACGGCAGGGAACGGGAAACGCCGCAAATAAAGAAACAAGGGCTGAGTCCCAAAACCGCTTCAGCTCCCAGCCACACCTGGAGCAGGAACGGTTTCATTTTGTATTTTCTCTGTTCTCTCCTCCCCCAGTCTGGCTTCAATGAGGGAAGTGTGATCTCATCAAAGAGAACTGCAGGAGATCCCTGCTCAAAGGTTTGCGTTTTTATCACCTTATTATTAAATGTCTCATTATTATTAAATGTAAATTAAATATCTCGTATTATTCAATGTATGATCATTAAATGCGTGAAAAGCAGGATTAATTCTGGCTGCTGGTTGTGGAAGGGAAGGGAAGGGAAGGGAAGGGAAGGGAAGGGAAGGGAAGGGAAGGGAAGGGAAGGGAAGGGAAGGGAAGGGAAGGGAAGGGAAGGGAAGGGAAGGGAAGGGAAGGGAAGGGAAGGGAAGGGAAGGGAAGGGAAGGGAAGGGAAGGGAAGGGAAGGGAAGGGAAGGGAAGGGAAGGGAAGGGAAGGGAAGGGAAGGGAAGGGAAGGGAAGGGAAGGGAAGGGAAGGGAAGGGAAGGGAAGGGAAGGGAAGGGAAGGGAAGGGAAGGGAAGGGAAGGGAAGGGAAGCCCAGATTCACTGCTGGTGTCATTCCATGAAACTTCTGTGCTTTGGTCCATCCCTGCACGCGCCCCTGGTCTCACGGTGCCCTGTTCACGTTCCTGTGGCATTCCTGGAGTCCTGGAGCTCAGAAAATCTCTGTGTGCCCAGGGATCTGCCAGGGAGGGTGGATCCAGCACTAACTGCTCTTCCTGCCGTTCTGATCAATGTCTGGGGAATTCACAACGCCAGAGCCCACAGGAGGGAGCCAAATCCTTTGTTCTCAAGGAAGAAGATCACCTTTGTGTTCAGCGTCTTCATCGGATGTTCAGAGGTGAAAAGGAGGAAAAAACTATGGCAACATTCAAAAACATCAGTGGAGCTTCATATGGAGAGAATTCAGATTTTTCCTGGAGATTACGTGAAAGAATTCAGGAACAAAAGATCATCCTGAGATGTTTTATGCAATCACATCATGGAATGATGGAATCCCAGAATGGTTTGGATGGGAAGGGACCTTAAACCAGTCAAGTGCCATGGGCAGGGACACCTCCCACTGTCCCAGGTGGAGAAAGAGGCAGGGAAAGCAGCCTGGGATCTGGGAACCTCCTCCTGTGCTTTGGTTTGTTTGGGATTTTTTTCCCTCTAAACAAAGCTTCGGTTTGGTTTGTGGCTGTTGCTGGATGAGGAAAGTACAAAGCAAGGAAAGCTTTCAACAGGCTAAAAATAAACTCTGTTATTGTCATTTTTAATGAATATTTCACAGGGATGGAATTTTTTTCAGCTTTGATGGAAACACTGGGCACAACTTTTCCTTATTAAAAGAAATCCTTAGGTTTTTTTATTTGTTTAATTTTGTGTTTGATGAATTCCATGAGTTTTTGTGCTGCTTGCACAAATCTGACATTGCTTTGGGATCACGCTTCGATAAGAGCTTGGGTACACTTTGCTTTTGCTTTGGGATGGAGGGATCTTTCCCAGCTCCAAAGTTGGAATGAGGGGTGGTGTCAGCATCCCAAAGTGCTAACACCACAGGACAATCCATCCATCAGCCCCAGCTGGGATAACCACGAGGAATGACCTGTTCTTGTTTGCTGTCACCATTAAAGAGGCGATTGGAGCTGGAAGTTGGCAAATCTCACTCTTCCCTCCCGTCTCCCTGAGTAATGCCAGTGGGATTTCATTCCAAATCCTTCTTTCCTGAAGTGGGTGGAAAATGGGATTGTGCCTCTCACGGATTATGCTGCAGAACAGCAAAAGCATCCCAGCTCCTCCAGGAACACAGCACATCCACGGGATGCTGGGGAGACAAAACAAAGGGTGTTTCATCCATTTGATCAGTGATCATGAACTCATTTGGGACAGCCAAAGTACCCCCACACACAAAAATGCACCAGAACAAACAACGAGGGAATATTCTGTACATAATTCAGAACAGCCACGGGATGGAAAAGAAAATAGACATGTCCTGGGCAATGTTTTTTCATATGTACAAGGAATACATTCCTTTCCCCTGTGCTGGAGTTATGAATTTGTCAGGGTTCACGTTTTTCCTTTTATTATTTCTCATCCTTAAAGGTCATCAGGCTCTAAAAGCTGGGCCTGGCTGCATCTGAGCTCGAATCCAGCAAACCCCACATGGCCAAGGACTCAACCCCCTGAACGGGACCAGGGGGATGCTCCTGCTCTGCCCTCAGGCTCTGGGGTGAGGATTTGACCCCTGAATGGGACCAGGGGGATGCTCCTGCTCTGCCCTCAGGTTCTGGGGTGAGGATTTGACCCCCTGAATGGGACCAGGGGGATGCTCCTGCTCTGCCCTCAGGCTCTGGGGTGAGGATTTGACCCCTGAATGGGACCAGGGGGATGCTCCTGCTCTGCCCTCAGGTTCTGGGGTGAGGATTTGACCCCTGAACGGGACCAGGGGGTGCTCCTGCTCTGCCCTCAGGCTCTGGGGTGAGCGGCAGGATGGATTCTGTGAAGGGCTGGGATTCCATGGAATACATGGCATTGTTCATAGCAGAATTGTGGGATATCCTGAGCTGGAAGGGATCCCTGGGATCATTGATTCTGCACAGACATCCCAAAATCCCATCCCTGGCAGTGCTGTCCAGACTCTCCTGGAGCTCTGGCAGCCTCGGGGCTGTGCCCATTCCATGGGGAGCCTGGGCAGTGCCAGCAGGCTCTGGGGGAAGAGCCTTTCCCAAAATCCAGCCTTTCCCTGATCTCCAGCTTGACCCTCCCTGCTCTTCTGTGCTGAGGGTGACACCAGGTGAGATTGATCTGCAGGTACTTCCATCCACCCCAGCAGTGCAAGATCCATCCCTGTGCCCCTGGAGGCACCAATAAGACCAGGATTAATTTTTATCCTAACTCTGCAGAATCAGCCTGTGGTGGAGAGGGAATCCACATTTTCCAGCAAGGTCTAGATGCAGCCCTGGGCCCCTGGCACAGCCTGGGTTTGCTAAAATCCCTTCTGGAGAGAAATCCATGCTGTGCTGCCCTTCACTTGTTATTAATCATCTGCCTGAGTCAGAACTCATAACCCTGAGCCTCTGCTCTGACAGCAGATAACGTGAGCAGCCTTACAAGAAAGAGCTTGTGTAAGAGGAGGAGGGATTTGGGAACCTTTTGGCCGAGTCGATTTGTGCAAACAATGCTCTGGACCAGAAAGTTTTCAGGGAAATGGCACCTTCTGGCCCAAAAAAGCTCAAATCCCTCAGCTGGGAAGCAAAGCTGGTGCTGAAATCCCTTCCCAAACTCTGGAATGGCTGAAGTCAGGTTTCACAGAGAATCCCAGGCCCAGGAGTCTCCATCTTGTTATGATTTACAGGGAGACACAAAGTGGAGAGGGACTCGTGTTCCTGTGAGCGGGGTCATGTTTGTTATTTGAAGCCAGCTAGAATGTGCTGTAATTCATTTGCTTCATTGTTCTGGGGTTTTGTTTGCCCTCCTTTTATTTTATTCTCTCCCCACCAAAGCAAAAGCAAACACTTGCACTGCTGTGTGAGGGACTGGGAACGTCCTGTCGCCTGGAGGCACCAATAAGACCAAGATTAATTTTTATCCCGACTCTACAGAGCCAGAATCCCAAAAGACATCAGCTGGGGAGCCACATTGGGCTTTTTTCCCCATTTAAGGAATAACAGGGTGTGTCCAGGCCTAAAATAACTCTTTTATGGCAGTTCTAGAGCACAAAACCAGGCTCAACTCTTCTTGTTTGGTTTTGAAGCTCTCCCAGTGAAACCATGGCTGGCCCAGGTTTGGATATTGGACAGTGCCCAATTTTTTATGGAACATCCCCATGGAAGAAGTGGGGATGATAAAGGACATTAAAGCCAACTTTCGGGTGATGGCAAAATGCCCCAAAAGCTCAAGAATTGGCCCTAAATTGGTCACAGCTGAAGAAGAGATTTGAGTTGGAGCTACACGGGGAAGGGAATTGGCTGGAAATGGGGTTTGTGCTTCCAAAGTGGGGGATCCATCCATGTGCTGAAAGGGTCTTTGCTCCTGGGAATCTCAGATACTTCAGTGGTGAGGGGGAGGCAGGGAAGCTTCTGGTTCCCCCCATCATCTGTTGGGAGACTGGGAATAAAACAGCCAAAGTCACTCAGAAAACTGGTGACAGCAACTCAGTTTGGGTTGATTTTCCCCCGTTTTGGTTTAAAACTGGTGAAGCTCTTCAGAAGTTTCTCCTCTGCTTTAGAATTTGGGGTTGGAAGGAGGTGGAAAATGGGAAGTCAGCAAGGAGAGGAAAGAGTTCTGCCTAAATCCCCCAGATTAATTGTTGGACTTCTCTGTGGGGTTTAAGTCCGTGGTTACAACTAAAAGATTTTCTACTGGAGGCCAAGATGTGAGATAGAGAGATGATACAAAGCATCAAAAGGGAGGATGGATTAAACAGAGGATAAAAAGGGAAAGAAATGAGGAACTTTTGTGGTTGCGTGCTAGGAGCTTTGGAAAATCATGCTCAAATTGGAAGCATGTGCTCTAGAAAGTTACAACATAGGTATTGCAAAAAATGCATTTTTCCCAGAGGAAGGGGAGGAATTGGGACTCAAAATTATGAAATGATCTGGGGCACAGCTCTGGCCTTCTGCACAGGAGAGCAAACTGTGGCTGGAGATGGTGGAGGGGATGGTGCAGCACAGAAGGCAACCTGGGCCACGCCAGTGGGGAGGTGACATCGCTGCCACGACATGGGAGAGAACTGGGATGGAGAAGGGGGAAATTCCTGATCTAATTCAGAGTTTAGAGACATCCCCAGTGTCTCTTTGAGTCCCTGCTGAGGCTGGGAGTGGCTCCCACACAAATGAGGCCCAAATGATTGTGGTTATTCCTTTGGTTCCCTGTTTGCGGACAGGGGATGTATCCATGAGGAGGGAGGGAGCTGGGGCCTTGTGGATGCAGAAATCCATGGCTGGGAAGGGCCCTCCCCTCCTTCTTATCAAAGAAATGGCCAAACTCAGCATTGCCAGCTCCAGAATCAATCCTGTGCTAAAATTTGGAGGGATTTGTAGCAAGTTCTGAGCGGGAGGATTGAGGAAGGAGGAGGGAATCCAGAGCTGGATGTGGAGATTAAAACCATGAATTGGGAACATCTGGAAGGGGCTCTCCCATCCCTTCCCCATGAGAAGAGCTGGAGCAAGAGCTCCTGTCCGTGTCTCTGTCCAGCACTTCCCTCCCAGCACAGATATTCCAGCTGTGCTCCAGCAGCCAGGATTCCCAAGTAATTTTTGGTGTTAAAAACACCACAGAAGGTTGTGTCCATGCTATTCCCGACCTGGAAGAGGCACCTGAATTGGGAGGAATAAGGAATGGAAAGCTGAAAGTGAAATGGGAGAGATTTCCTGCAGAAATACACATTTCAGGATGCACAGCGAGGTCATGGAACCCCCAGGTTTGTGGGGGAAGAGACCTTAAATTCATCCTGTTCCACCCAGGGACACCCTCCACTATCCCAGGCTGCTCCAAACCGTGTCCAGCCTGGCCTTGGACACTTCCAGGGATCCAGGGGCAGCTCCTCTGGGAATTCCATCCCAGCCCCTTCCCGCCCTCGCAGGGAGGAATTTCTTTCCCATATCTCATCATCAGCTCATGTAAATCAGCATTTCTCCAGTGGAATCACCAAACCCAAAGGGACCTCAGCTCAACTCCACGCCACGTGGGCTCTTCCAACTCAAAAGCCTTAAAAACGAAGCTGGTGGAGGTTTTTGGAGGGAAGTGACAGAGAGGAAAATGGGGAGGGAAATACAATCCTGGTCAGGCAGTGGGAAAGGGGGAAAAGAACCAAGGGAACAGGCAGAGGCCAGAGGAAAAGGATGGAAAAGGTGAGAAATGCTCAGAGCTCAGGTACAACAGCAGGAGAAGAGCTTTGCCACACGTTCAGTGGAGCTGATGCCATAAAAAAGTAAAATACTTTTAATTAGGAATCAAAATTAGAGGAATTAATAAGGAAGGAGTTCATTTCATGGGAATGTTCAAAGTTCTTAGGGTGAATTACGGTCACAGACTCTGCAGCATCCCGGCTGGCTCAGGTATTGCTATAAATTCATTTAAATTCTTCCACTTTATCCCTGGGAGCAAATCTACTTTGGGAGTGACCTCTAAGACCTTGGAATCCTTGAGGAATCCAGGAACTCGCTGTGATTCCCATCCCCAGCTGGCTGTTCCCAAAACTGGCTTCAGGATTTTCCACCCCGAGCCCAAGTCCAAGGCTGGGTCCAGGTCTTTCTAATTTTAGCCTTGTGGAATTCCTAGAAGCCAGACAGAATTGACTTTCACACAAGAATCTCCTTTGTTTACACACCCGGCTTCTCTGTTCTGTCAACAAAACCTGGTTTTTATTAAGTTCCCCTGGAAAAATCAAAAGGAAAAAAAAAAGAGAGAGACATTTAAAATTAAGGGAAAAAATGCTTGGTTTGAGCATTTGGGTGAAATCTGGGGGTGGGATGTTGGTGAGCTCAGAATGTTAATGAGAGATCAAAGCTCTTTTTTTATAATGTAAAGGTTCTCAAATTCCGTAGAGTTTTCTAGGCTGAGACTATCAGAGGAATCCAGGTGGGAAGGGACATGTGTAGGGTTCTCATCTCACATAAAAAGGACGAACTGAAGAGTTGCTCAGGTGGAATTCCAAGTTCAAGGTCAAATTTGATTTTTTCCTTGTTTTCTGTGACCCATGTGCCTTTTGCTCTAGCTTTAACTTATAGTACAGTCAATATATTCACATTAATGTAATTTATCTGCCTCAATCCTTATTGAACAGTGGGTTTTTCATGCAGCTCCTTCCAGATGGATAAAAAGGAAGGATAAAGGAGAATTCTCAAGGATCTGCCTGGCTGTATAAACCAGGAATTTAAATCCTGTTACATTGGGTAAATGAGCACAGATGGCAGAAATCAATGGGGGGGATCATTATGGGATTAAAGATGATCCCATTCCCACCCCTGCCATGGCAGGGACACCTCCCACTGTCCCAGGCTGGCCTTGGACACTTCCAGGGATGGGGAAGCAATTCCATTGATCCATAGGAAGCAAGAAAAGGAAAAAAAAAACAAAAAACAAAACCAAACCAACCAATGGAATAATCATTCCCGAATATCCAGGTAGACACTGGGATCAGCCCCTCTGGCCACACCATTCCAGGGAAAGGATTTGCTGTTTCCACTTTCCCTCAAAGTGAAATGAGCTGGGGCAGAGCAGTGCTGGAGAAGGGCTGGGAGAGAGGAAATAAAGAAAATAAAGCACTGGAGGAGGAGATTTCAAACCCAGACAGAGAAAATGCAGTTTGGTTTAAACCTGGTGATTCCCACCTGGGCTGCTGGAGCATTACCTGAGTTAAAGTTTCACTCTGGGACAGCCACAAATGTCCCTTTTGTGGAGCAACTAAAGATCAATTACCTGTGTGTGCCTAATTGCAGGGGTCACACTCAGTGCTGGGCTTTCATTTTCCACCCAGCTGTTATTTTTGTCTCTTTCTTTTTTTTTTTTTTTCCCTTTCTCCTTCAGCAATGCCATTTGCATTCCTTTTAGCCAAATACCAAGGTTAAACTAAAAATAATCCTGCCCATCAGTTTTAGATTAGGCCTAGAGCAGGCCCAGCTTTGCAGTAAACGTGTGTGTCAGGATTGCTGCTGCTCTGCCAGGAATGAGTTTAATTCCAGTTTCAGGAATGAGATTAATGGGCTTTTTAACATCATCTGAAGGCGTTTTTGATTGCCAAGTGGTGACTGCTATTAATAATTGCACGAATCCACCTTCTCTCAGGAAAAATGAGGCTAATTAGGAAGGGTTTCCTTTCCTGAAACTGAGGAGGGTTTGAAACTTTGAAACTCTGCAAAAGCAGCAGCACATCCCTGAATCCCTGTTCCTTTGAAAACAGTGGGATAATGCTGATTTTAATGCTGCAGGTGTCCAAGGGCAGCTGGGACAAGGCTTGGAGCAACCTGGGACAGTGGAAAATGTCCCTGACCATGGCAGGGGAGGCATGGGGTGATTTTTAATCTCCCTTCCAGCCCAAACCTTTCTGGGATTCTGGGATTTTCTGACTGGGATTTTCTGATTCTGGAATTCTGAGGATTTTCTGATTCTGAGATTCTCTGGTTCTAGGATTCTCTGATTCTGGGATTTTGGGATTCCCTGATTCTGGAATTCACTGATTCTCTGATTCTGGGATTTTCTGATTCCCCAATTCTGGGATTCTGGGATTTTCTGATTCTGGGATTTTCTGATTCTGTGATTCCGGGATTCTCTGGTTCTGTGATTTTCTGATTCTGGGATTCTCTAAATCTCTGATTCTATTTAACACCTTTGTGTTCACAAGGTTTGAATCTCTCTCTTTAATCTTTGTGAATCCGAGTCCCCTACTGCAGGTTTATGAATATTCCTGTGCTTTTTCCCAGTGAAAGCACAGATTTGGTGGTTTGGAAGCTCACCCTGCAGGGCTGGATGTTAAATTTTAAACTTTCTGTACTAACAAACCTGAACTCCAAAGACAGCACTACATTTGACCTAAAACCATAAAGAAAGCTTCCAAAATTAATTGATAACACTAAGATTACAAGTGTATAGTTAATCAAAAATATGTAATATCACAGAGTAAAAAACTTAAGAGCTCAAAGTTTTAGAATATAGTAATACATGGAAAGCAAGATAAAAATATTAGGGCAAAAACTACTTCTTCTTAACATTCTTCTTCCTTCTTCTCTGTGGATTTGGATGGGATTTTATAATTAAACAAAAAAGTCCACATTGCGGACTTTGAGTAATTAGTTATTGAGTTAAAAGTAAAAATAATTTTGTCATTTCTTAATTAAATACTTTAGCCTTAAAAACCTTATAAAAATAAAAATAGTTATATATGCTATTACTATATACTATATATATTATAACCATAGATATGGTTAACGATAAAAATAGTTAACCATTTTATACCTCGTTAATGAAATACTACAAAACTCATTACTGTGAGACTAAAACATAAATTAAAAAAAATAAACATCTAAACCTGTCTCGGGAACTTCAATCTGAAATGTGGATGAAAAATTGAATTTTATAATTCTAATAAAGATTCGTTGGGAACTGTATGTTTATTTACAGTGTTGTGAATGCATGTCAGGACTTTTTAACGAACATGCGTACCTCTGTCAACTCCTGATTTTTTTTATTACTTCTATTAATTTTTATATGCATAGAATTTTATAATAGGTTAATGTATATTTATTTTGCTGATTTTATATTAGATTTACAGTTAATTATATTTACACTTAGTTTTTGTTAGAAAGCATAGAAAGAACTCTTGGGTCACTCTGCCCTGTCTGTTTCAAGGTTTGAGGAGGGGTTTTTTTATTTTTTATTTTTTAGTGTGGAAATTTGTATTTTTTTTCTTTAACTGGGGTAGTTTTGTTAGTGTTGTTGTTATTAGATTAAACAGCATATTTAGCGAGCTTAAAGTGGCACATTTTACTTAAATTAAAATAGATTTTTACTCTGTTAAATTTTTACTTTGTCTCAAATCCCAACCTCAACAAAAATAAAAAATAAATAATAAAAAATAAATTTAAAAAAATTTAAAAATCCAAAAACCAACAGCTGGAGACAGGAGATTCCATAAGGAAGTGCTAATCCTCCCTCTTCCAGAGTGCAGGGGTTCAAAGGAAGGCGTCACCAGGTGTAGTCCCACAGTGGAATTAAAACCAGTTCGAATTCTGAAACCAGACTCTCCTTCAAAGGCCCCCGGGCCCGGAAGGCCGAAATCCACGGCAAGGAATTGGTTTCACTGAGACTCTCCCAAAAGCTCTCCGCATGCTGAGGATGAGATCTGTCACCTACGTTGGACAGTGTGTCCCCAGCCTGAACCAACAGAAAAATGCCAACACCACAGTGAAACATGGAGGGCATGAAGAAGGAGAAAAAGGACAAGACACACCCAATTCCTCCATCTTGTCCCCTTTGAACCCCTAATCTAGAATCCTAAAATTTTACTTTTGCACCCGTGCTGCACTTAATTATTGCTCAGTGGAATGGGCCATGTGGAAATCTGTGAATGGATTTATCAACAATAAATGCACTGCAGAGCCCGAAGTGCCTGTCCAAAATCCTGTCTTGGGACTGTCTGACCTGTTCTGCATCCTCCTTCCCTCTGAGGCTGCTCCTGGACCCAGCCAGAGCCTTTAAAACCTTTAACATTTGTATTTTGAGTTAATTCATTTCCTACCTTTGTGATCCTCAGTGCTTCCAGTGTGTGTTTTTATCCAGGGCCTGGTAATATCGATTATTGAGGGGGTTACAAAGAAATGCCAACAATGGATCAATAATATTAAACATTCAGGCAATTCCTTCCCTGGCAGTGCTTCCAGTAATGTGTTTATGAGCATTAATGACTTATGGAAGGATGTGTTCAAATCAGGGAATTAATATTTCTATTTTTAACATTCTCTTCCTCAGTTTTTAACCTTTTACAAATCACTTCTCCATGCAACTGCAATATAAAATAGGGCTGAGACAATTTCCAGTCAAAATCACTTCCTGTCATTTGTCCTGGGATGAGCTGAAATATTCTGTGAAATTGAGCTTTTAAGGAATTCCCCACTTCCTTTGGCTGGGAGGAAGGGAAGTTGTAAATTGGATTTTGGAGCTGTTCAGCTCTGGAGCTTTTAAAACATTTGCTGGAGGTTAAAAAAAGAGTTTTGGTGTGGAGTTATTGTGATTGTTTTTACATCCACTTTGCATCTATTTCTTCCTTAGAGGAATGGAATGAGAGCAGAGAAGAAAAATCACAAAAGTAATTTATGTTGCAAAGTTCTTCTGCCACAATAGGAGCAATAAAAAATGACCTTAAAGAAAACAGTTCCTGAAAAAGGAGAAATCTTTCCATTCATTCAGAATCCAACACGTGTTTGTTCATGTGCTGCCCACAGCTGACGTTGTCTCTTAGCTAATTACCAGTGACATTTAATTCAAACTAAAAGGAGCCCAGGGGTCTAAAAATAACCCCAAACCACAGGAGAACAAAGCATTTGCGTGCCTCTAACCCTGGGAAGGACGGAGGGGGGGGGGTCCAATTTCTGGATTTGGGAAAAATCTCTGCACCTTTTTGGGATCATTTGCTCATTTGTGGTACCTTGGGCTCGGTCATTTAAGGGCTGTAAGTGTTGGTGTCACACACCAGTGGCTCCAGGAATTTCAGGCATTAAATTCTATTTTAGGTCTTGTTTGAATCTTTCCTTGCATTCTGGAGGGAGGATTTGGTGTCCTGGAGAACTGGAGATGTTTCTCCACGTCCTTACCTGTGCACGGGGAGGCTCTGCCTTGTGTTTATTGGGATTAATTCCAGCACTGTAATGTCCCCCAGGATCACAGCTAAGTGCTGAACTGGCTTCTTTGTCTCTTTTTTTCCTCCATCTCTAAAAAACCCAGCTGATTTCTAAAAAAAATCACAGTAAAGTCTGGGAGAGAAGTTCTCTCACTCTCTTGTTTATGTTAAATCCCCTTTCCTCACTGAGGTGCAGGCTGTTTCTACAGGTACTTGCTAAAAGATGTGAGTAATTCAGTGTATCCCAGTGGAATGGGCCATGTGGAAATCTGTGAATGGATTTATCAACAATAAATGCACTGCAGAGCCCGAAGTGCCTGTCCAAAATCCTGTCTTGGGACTGTCTGACCTGTTCTGCATCCTCCTTCCCTCTGAGGCTGCTCCTGGACCCAGCCAGAGCCTTTAAAACCTTTAACATTTGTACCCTGGGAGGGTGGGGAGGGGCTGGGATGGAATTCCCAGGGGGCTGGGATGGAATTCCCTGGATCCCTGAAGTGCCCAAGGCCAGCTTGGAGCAGCCTGGGACAGCGGGAGGTGTCCCTGCCATGGCAGGGGTGGCACTGGGTAGAATTTGATGTCCATTCCAAACAAACCATTTCAGGATTCTGTGGGCCACCCATCCCTGTTTTTAAGGAGTGAGGTGCAGGGTCAATCCTTTGTGATTCCTCAAAGGTGATGATGGCACCCCCAAAGAGGCGCTGCAGGGAAGGAATGAGACCTGGACCACTTCCATAACTTTGCTCTTAATCCTTCTTTGATTTCTGAGCCTGGTGTGAATTTGAAACCTCAAATTCTCTCTGATTTTTCCCATTGCCTGTTACTCAGAGAATGGGATCCAGCATCATGGGAGGGCGCTGGTTAAATTCCCAATTCCTCCTGGATGCAGAATCCATTATCAAGAGGATAAGGGAAGAGGAAACCTTGTGTTGTGTGGGATGAACATCCCAGCCTGGAGACACAGAGCTTGGACCAGCTCCACCTTGAACTGGGATCTCCACCTGGATCAACGGCAGCGGATTCCTGGCGGATCTCAAGTTCTGGGTTCCTGCAGAACCTCCTGCAACACCTCATTGCAGGTTTGATGCACAAGGAATTTCCTGCTGGTTGCATCAAACCAGCTGGCAGAGCCTTTCCCATTGCCAGACCAGGAATGTTTAGGTTGAATTATTTGGGATACGAAGAGTTATGGGAATTCTGCCAAACATCCCTGCCTCTGGAGTCAGGATGTGGCTGTTGTCCATTTGAGAGGCTCCACATGCCACAGCGTATTCCAAAGTGCCGTGGAATGGAGCTGCAGGCGTGTCTTCCCAAAGGGCTCAGCCAGTCCTTGGTCATTTTAACCCCTGGCCTTTGGTAATTGTTGTTTGTGGATCAGATTTTCCTTGGCACTTCTCGTGCGGGATGTCAGAGTGGTTGGTGTCTCCAGCCCAG
Source organism: Taeniopygia guttata (assembly GCF_048771995.1). Classification (NCBI taxonomy): domain Eukaryota; kingdom Metazoa; phylum Chordata; class Aves; order Passeriformes; family Estrildidae; genus Taeniopygia; species Taeniopygia guttata. Next base: position 2,524,090 of record NC_133047.1, on the reverse strand, counting down.
CTCAGGCTGTGTCTGGCTGCTTCTATTCCACAATCCAGATGTTTGTTTGACCATAGGCATTTTACAAAAGCCTAAACCAAATAAATACCCGATCCTATCCCCTCACCTCCCTCTGGATTAAGCATTCCCAGAGCATTACTGAGGTTACTGAGGGTTTTCCTCTCTTGGACACCACTGGCTCAGCAGACCCAGATCCACCTGGGGGTCCTTGGGACCCTCTCCCAGTGCCCCTGGCACAGCTGATGGAAGGGACCAGGGGGTCAGGATGAAAGCCACCCCTCCAGAGCCTGGGATGGGCAGCACAGGGAGCAAAACCAGGGAGGAAACAGCCCCTTCCCTTCCTCCTCTGCCCCCTTCCCACCACCAACCACCATTTACAGAGGTGGCTGTGAATGAGTTGATTCGTGTTGGTCTCAGATTCAGTCAAAGAGAAAAACTTTCTAACCAGGCAGAAGCCTGGCAAAAAGTTAAAGAAAAATGTAAATAATCTTTTATCTCTCTTATTTTCACATTGTTTATAATTAAGTTCTATCACTGTACATCAAGCACTCTACACCAATGGGGTGAGTTGTTTTCACTTCAAAGACCAATAGAATTAACCTAAAGGAAACTCTATAGAAAGAGCAATGCATTTTGAAATAAATCAGAGTTTTACTCTCAACAACCTTCTGAACAGAGTCTGTTCATTCCCATCCTGCCTCAGCAGCGTCAGATTTGTAGCTCCATCAGTGGAACTTTCAAACAAGCCTTTCCCTGGCAGATTCCTTTGAAATACCGAGTGGTTTTTTAATAGGAAAAATTAACCAAGAGCTCTTACATTTGTGTCCTGTTGTTGTTTAGAATCAGGGCTGGCAGAAACGTCAGCTCCTAATGCTTCGCCCACTGCTCTTCCACAGGATTATTCATCCCGGGAGTGGGGACGGGAGGCAAGGAGGTTTCTGTGATGGTTGTTTTGCAACCTTCTCCTATTTTTAAAAGGGAAACAGTCCAGAACCAAACCGTGTGGGTTTAACTCAGCCCAAATCACCTTGTTCCTGCTCCCAGGTCCTGAGTGTGTGGCTAAAACAACCTGAGCCAGGCTGAGCAGAGATCAGGATGCTTTCCATCATCTTCCTGTTTGCTGGAAAGTTTAGCGAAGGGAATTGTGAGTTGCTTTGAAGTCTGGCTGTGAAAACAAACATATCGAGAGAATTATTTACCACCACGACTTTTAGGAATTTGCAGAACCCCAAGCTATTCAAAACACACTTCTGTCACTTTAATATTGTTTATAAATGTCTCCACGAGCTCCCAGGACAAATCAGGCCCCTGTGACAGAAGGCAGTGGTCACCAGACAGGGTCACTGAGGTGGGATGACATGGGAGAGGCACCAGACGGGTGAGATGAAGTCACACTGTTAATGAGCTGCAGGCTCATTAATGCAGCTCTTTCCCAGGAGTGCTTCCCATTGGGAAATTCTTCTTGTGGCTACACTTGGAGCCCCAGCAGCCTCCAAATTCCATCTCCTGGTGAATCTGTGCAGAGCCAGCTGTCCTTGGGAGCTCAGGGACACGAGTGGTGTGTGCTCTGATATCCCCCCTGGAGGACACCATGGGGCTGCTCCCAGAGCTTTGAGCGCCTTGCTGTTGCCTCTGGAAAGAGAATAATCCCAGTTTTCTGGGCTGGAAGGGTTATTTTTCTGGGATTTGTGCTCTCTGGCAGCTCACAGATCTTGTGAGCAGAAAACAACTCACTGGAGGTTCTTGCTCCAGGCAGCTCCGCGGCCCTGCAGCTCTCCTGCTCCTGCTGATTATCCCCAGCAGCACCATCTGCACCGGGGCTTAATGGCTGGGCTTTCAATTTATCTCTCAATTACACCTTGGAGCAAGGAACAGGCCGGGCATCATCGGGGTGCTGCGGGGAGGATGGAGGGGGATGTCTGCGGTGACACAAGTGACACAGAGCAGCCCCTGCCCTGCCCCTGCGCCAGCCAGGCGGGATGGGGCGTCCTCGGCAGGCACAGAGAGGCACCAGAAGCCAATTAAGGGAACCTGGAACAAATCCTCCCCAGAGGAGCTGCTGATGTGATGGGGTCTAGGCCAGCAGAGCAGCTGCTGGAGCTCATCAAAGATCTGGGGTTATTGAGTTAAAAACTACTAAAGGTGAATTTTCACCTGCAGCTGATAAGGAGATGGATGCTCTGCCTAATTACCCCGCTGGTTTGGAATAAAGAGATAAGCTTTCATGGGTCTGGAGTTCAGTGGGATACAGGCTCTGCGCTGATGATCTCAGAGGTATTTTCCAGCCTGATCTGTGATTCTGGGAATCTGTCACCGACATCTTGCACTTACCTGGCTTTAGGTGGGCTGGGATATCAATCCGATTCCTGGGTGTGCAAATCCTCCCTGGAATTCTCCAGTTCTGAGGGATGAGTTAATTTTCTTTTCCTTTCCAGTGCCACTCCAGGCATCGCATGACGAGGCACATCTGCTCCGTGACTCATGGAAAGGGAACATCCCATGCGTGCCAGCGGCACCGGCCGCCTCGCACTCAACCTTTGGGAAGCTTTTTGGAGGCCCAGTTATGCAAGAAATAAAAGGGGACAAGTTCATGCCAGGGAAGAACTTTGAAAGCTGCAATTTGGCCTGGAAAAATAGCCAACATCAAAATATTAATAACGAGAGCGTGCTCCTGCTGACAGTCCCGGAGACAAGAATTCTCTGTGCATCCAGAGCCAGCTTCTCCAGACCTCACTCCTTGGGATCTTTGCCCTTACACGTGGAAAACCCTCGGTGGAGGGGGTGGAGGAAGGGATTGGGAAGGATTTGGAAAATGAAATGTCCTGATATTTGGGTTTCCTTGAATGGAGATGCCAAGCCTTTAAAAGCAGGGCGAGGACATTGGTGGCCGAGCCCGAGGGATCCCATGGGGAAAGAGGAGGGAAGAAAAGAGGGGCCATTGATGTGTCCATAGAATTAAAGAATTATTAAAATTGGAAAAGGCCTTCAAGAGGGGTTATTGATCTCTCCATTGAATTAAAGAATTATTAAGGGTGAAAAAGGCCTCCAAGAGGGGTTATTGAGGTCTCTATTGAATTAAAGAATTATTAAGGGTGAAAAAGGCCTCCAAGAGGGGTTATTGAGGTCTCTATTGAATTAAAGAATTATTAAAATTGGAAAAGGCCTCCAAAAGGGGTTATTGATATCTCCATTGAATTAAAGAATTATTAAGGGTGAAAAAGACCTCCGAGAGGTGCTATTGACACCTCCATAAAGTTATAAAGTTATCAAGGGTGAAAAAGATGGAAAAGAACTCCAAGATTGTCAAGTCCAAGCATTGACCAAATCCCACCATTCCCACTAATCATGGATTGCTACAACTGCTCATTTTTTGTTCAACACTTCCAGGGGTGATGCACAGAGAGCCATGGAAATCCTGGATCTGCTGCATTTGGCTGGACTTTGGGATTAGGGTTCTTTTTTTTTTTCTATTCCCAAATTGTTCCTCTTCAAGTTGTGCTCCGATGGGGTAAAAGCACCTCATGCAGCAAAAGTTTCTGACCTAGTGTCACCAATGGAGCTCTGCTGCTTCCATCAGCTGAAATCTTGGCCTTTTGTGTGTTTTCCTGACCTTTCTCATTATTCCTGATTGTTGGATGATGACAATGTATTCCTTCCTTTTTCTGTGAGTGCCCCGCCACGGCTTTTGTTCTCCTTTGGACAAATGAAAATTTGGAATGGAATTAAAATCACTGGCAGTGCAGGTCTCTTGGGTTAGGGGAGGGGAGTCCTCCAGGGAGGGAGAGCAGTTATAGGGTCATGGAATAATTTCAGTTGGAAAAGACCTTTAAGATCATCAAGGCCAACCTTTAACCCAACACTTGGGTGGCCAAGTCCACCCTCGATCCGTGTCCCCGAGCTCCAGGCTGAGCTGAATCTGTGTGTGAATCCACAAATATCCATTCCTCCCAGAGAAAGCAGATTTATGGAGTCTGTCTCCACCATCCTGTGCTCCAACATCCACATTTGGGGACATCAGCGAGCTCTTGGTGGCATTGCTGGGGGGAATGGCAAAAGCAGAGGGAAACTGGAGTTTGAGAGCTGGGCCTCCCTTCCTCTGCCACGGCAAGACACAAAGTTGGGTGCTGAGTAATTTGCTGAAGTAATCTGGGGAGTTCTTCACCTTCTCCTGCCATTGGTGAGTTTGAATGTCCTGAGGTTTGAATATTCTCATGTTTGAATATTCTCATGTTTGAATGTTCTCATTTGGGGGTTGTTTTAACACCCTCCCAGCAGAGCTCTTGCCTACTCAAGTATTTAAATGCAGTTTGTTGTGAAACACACCCTGCTTTTCTGGACTTGTTTAGGAAGGGGGTTTTATCTAGCTGAGTTGTGCCCAGTAGGACTTCTAATTTGTAATGAACTATTTTAACATCTCTAATGATTATGAGCCAGAAGCTGTACGTGAAGCAACTCCACTGTCGGAGTCCAGGGCTTCCCTCTGGCTGCCCTGGGACCCTGGCAGGGGTCAGGAACCCCCCTGGACAGAGCCCCCAGAGACACTGGCTGTGATCTCTGTCCATGGAAAAGAGTTTTCAATCTTACAGGATGAATTACAAGCTCTGAGTGTTTGATATAAGTAATAATTAAGTGTGGCACGGGTGCAAAAGTAAAATTTTAGGATTCTAGATTAGGGGTCCAAAGGGGACAAGATGGAGGAAATTGGGTGTGCCTTGTCCTTTTTCTCCTTCTTCATGCCCTCCATGTTTCACTGTGGTGTTGGCATTTTTCTGTTGGTTCAGGCTGGGGACACACTGTCCAACGTAGGTGACAGATATTGGCACGTTATTGTAAATCCAGCACAGGTAGTTTGTGGTATTTAATGTTTGTACCATCCCACTGAGGGCAGAGCCCCACACGCTGCCCTGCAGGACAGAGCTGCGGCAGGGCAGCAGAACATGTTAGAGATAAACAGAATAAACAACCTTGAAACAGCACAGACAAATTATGACTTCTTCTTTGGCAATGGGGCAGAAAGACAGAGACTTTCTACAATCTCAGGATCATCAATACCTCAGATTCCGACACGCCACCACCCCGTGCCAGCCTCTGCCTGAGGCCAAAGCTGAGTTTAAGCCCTCAGCACCGAGGATTTGCCCTGCTCAGACCCTCCTTGGAGGCACCCAGGCGTCGTTCCCGCGTCATTGGAAAGAGGAGGGGAATATTGTGATTGGCAAGGTGCCAGCTCTTCCCAGCAGAAGCCGTGGGATGATTGCCTTTTGTTTAAATGTCAGAGGATCAGGGACATCCGAGGGAAGAAATGGCCTTTTAGATCACCAAAAACCTGCATCACAACTGGTGCAAAACTGAGGAAAAGCAACGTGAGCATCGGGATTATCCTGTTGGATTATCCTGGCCGTGACTCGGCAGCTCTGCCTGGCATCCCAACCCATCCCAGGGAGGGCACAGGGCACGGAGCATTCCCTGCAGCAATTCATTCCCTGCAGGCCTCTGCTGAGCCACATTTAATATTTCCCAGTCAGGACAAAGTTAATTATGTCAGGAATTACAGGAGGAAACCTGGAGGCCAAGCTGATCCCAGTTCTTAAAGCAACTGAACCATAACCAGGATATCAATGATTTCCCAGCAGCTCCTTCAGCACAATCAGTTGGGCTCTGCTCCTTGGATATTCCATAGGGAATATCTTATGTTTCTGGGATATTCCATAGGGAACATCTTCTGATTCTGGGATATTCCATAGGGAATATCTTCTGATTCTGGGATATTCCATAGGTCACAGGCATAAACCTTGGCTCCCTCCTTGGTCAAGCCCTGCATAAACATTTTGCAAGAGTCTGAATCTTCTCCAAGGAGCCTAAAACAGACCAGGGAAGGAGTTGGACAGAGCAAGAATTGTTAGTTCCTGTCCACAAGTGGAAAAACAGGCAGAGGAAGAGGAAGTGGTTTGCCAAAAATCTCTGTGTGTAACTGGGGTGACAACCAGATCCCCCAAAGCCCAGCCCAACGCTTCCAAAAGATCAGAACTTCATATTCTGTCAACTCAGGTGGTGCAGCAGCAGGACAACAAAATCTGAGAGGGAACAGGGCGTGAGGGTGTAGAATTAGTCAGGTTTTATTGTCCCCTTGGAAAAACATGACCAGATATTGTTGTGGCAGTGGCACTGCTGAGTGCTGGATTTGTGAGTGTTGGATTTGTGAGTGTTGGATTTGTGAGTGTTGGATTTGTGAGTGCTGGATTTGTGAGTGTTGGATTTGTGTGTTTTGAGTGCTGGATTTGTAAGTTTTGAGTGTTGGATTTGTGAGTGCTGTATTTGTGAGTTTTGAGTGTTGGATTTGTGAGTGTTGGATTTGTGAATTTTGAGCGTTGGATTTGTGAGTTTTGAGTGTTGGATCTGTGAGTTTTGAGGCTCAAACTCTCCCCTTTTGAATCTCTGCCTGCACAGACCATTTCAGACTCATCCATGGAATTTTGCTTTCTTCCTCACTCCTGTTTCTCCTCCTCACTCCTGACTTCCCGTCAAAGCTCCCTTCACCTTGACACGTACAGGGGACTCTCAGGCTTGAATTCCTGACGAAATCCTTGGACATTCACTATTTTAATTCTTTATTCCATTCATTCTGATCCAGCCTGGACAACCAACCTCCTGTTCAGCTGCATCAATGCACGTTTTTCTTGGGAAGGAGGATGGACTTCCTGCAAAGTGATTCATAGGTCACTGCCTAAGCTGTGCTGATTATCCCAAAGGCTCCTTCCTTCCCAGCCCCGTTCATTACACTCAGAGTGACATTTGAAGGCTCTGTGGTAAATACTGGATGACTGGAAAGTCGGAATTGTAGCTGCTTTGGGAGCTTTTCCATCATTTCAGGCTTTTCAAATGTTCCAGCTTGGTCCTCCTGTCCCACAGTGGGAGCTGTGGGAGCCGAGGGTTTGTGGGATCTGCAGGAGGAGCTGGTGGCTCTGCCAGCCTGGGAGAAAGTCTGGGATACAGGGATGGTTCTTACCCCGAATCTCTGGGAGCACGGCCCTGCAAAGAGGGGGTTGAGGACCTTTTCTAGAGGGGATGGGAAGTGGTGGAGTTGCCCATGGAAGTGTTGGGGTCACCACATCTGGAAGTGCTCAAACATGTGGGGTGGGCACTTGGGGACATGACTGACAGCTGCACTCCGTGATCCCAAAAACCTTTTCCTGCCTGAACGATTCCACGTTTCTGTGGTGCTGGGAGGTTTTGCTGCTGCTCTGTCCCTTTGCATTCCCGTCCTTATCACAGCAGTGATTTCCTCCCCTGCCTCATCCCTGATAATGCCAACATTGTCAAGTGCCCTTTCCAAGAGTGGCAGCATTTGAGTCACAGCCCTGCTGAATCAGAGCCCTTTCCTCCCTTTCCAGGGCTGTCTTCTTCCCATCCTGAGCAGCCCTGCCAGCTCCGGGGACAGCAGGAAGCCTTGTTTTAAAACTGGAGTTTAAAGGGACAAAAAAAAAAAAAAAAAAAAAGAAAAAAGGAGAAAAAATTCAGAAAGCAAAGCTAGAAAAGCAAAGCGTCGCTGCCTCTTTGTGCATCCTCCCCCTTCCTCCTGGGAGTGAGGAAACCCAAGGAAATGTCCGAGGGTTTAATTTGGACAAGTCACCGGGGAAGATCCCGGGAAGGAGCGAGGGCTGGGTCAGCAGCTCGGGTGCTCCCCTGTCAGCTGGGAACTCCTGCCGGGTCTGTCTGTCTGTCTGTCTGTCTGTCTGTCTGTCCAGTGGGATTCCTGCCCCTCCTTCCTGCTCTGGTTGGACATGGAGAGGGAAAAATGGGAGAAAAAGAAAAAAGGGAGAAAGAGAGAAAGAGAGAAAGAGAAAGAAAGAGAGAGAGAGAGAAAGAGAGAGAGAGGGAAAGAAAGAGAGAAGAAAGAAAGAAAGGAAGAAAGGAAGAAAGAAAGAAAGAAAGAGAGAAGAAAGAAAGGAAGAAAAGAAGAAAGGAAGAAAGAAAGAAAGAAAGGAAGAAAGAAAGGAAGAAAGAAAGAGAGAAGAAAGGAAGGAAGAAAAGAAGAAAGGAAGAAAGGAAGAAAGGAAGAAAGGAAGAAAGGAAGAAAGGAAGAAAGAAAGGAAGAAAGAAAGGAAGAAAGGAAGAAAGGAAGAAAGGAAGAAAGGAAGAAAGAAAGAAAGAAAGAAAGAAAGAAAGAAAGAAAGAAAGAAAGAAAGAAAGAAAGAAAGAAAGAAAGAAAGAAAGAAAGAAAGAAAGAAAGAAAGAAAGAAAGAAAGAAAGAAAGAAAGAAAGAAAGAAAGAAAGAAGGAGAAAGAAGGAGAAAGAAAGCGAGAGAGACTACAAGGGATGAAGGCAGCTCCAAATGGTCCAGAGATTGCTTTATCAAGCATAAAACATGGGATGGTTTGTCTTGGAAAGGACCTTAAAACTCATCCCATTTCCCCCTGCCATGGGCAGGGACACATCCCACCACCCCAGGCTGCTCCAGCCCGGCCTTGGGCACTGCCAGGGATCCAGGGGCAGCCTCAGCTGCTCTGGAATTCTGTGCCATGCCAGCACAGACCCTCAGCTGGGACCCGGGGCCTGGGGGTGGTGACATCCCTGCCTGGCCAAAGGAGAGGATCTCTGGGGTCTCTTCCCACCCAAACCTCTCCAGGATCCCGTGCGATGGGAATCCGCAGGTTCTGAGGGGAGGAAACAGGAACCAGGGATGATGCAGGAGGTGACACCGTGGTGACATCAGCACACAGAGCACAGCCAGGGGCTGCAGGGGACACGGGCTGGGGGTTGTTGTAAACATCCTGCCCAGAAAGAATCCTGCTTTTCCAGATATTTCATTGTGAAACGGGCCCTGCCGTCATCTCCCCAAATAACAAATGTTCACCCCGTGTCTGACCCCCACGGTCAATCAGCATTTTGGCCAAACATTTGTAGGGTCATTCCCCCTTCCCTAAAGTTGTGTTTGTTATTACAACTAAACTTTTTAATAGCTTTTAATGCATCTTTTTTAACCGCTTCTCCAACAATTCAAAGGAAATCCTCATAAACTCCCCGTCAGCAAGAGGGGGTTGGGTGGATTATCCAGGCACATTTTATTGCTTTATTTACTTTAAAAGCTGTGGCCACCAATGGCTGGGAAGCCACGAGCAGGATTTTCCTGGGATGCTCAGCTGTGCATCTCAGCTACTCTCAGCTTTCTGTGCTTATTTCTGTGTCTGGACTGAAATAGCTCCCTATTTTTATTTCCTTAGAACTTGTAGACAATGGAAAGGGTTTGCTTTTAAATCCAGGGGTAGGAGATGTGAATATTTGAGGATTTAGAGCTCCTTTTCCATTCCAGTCTGAGCAGTGACTCTCAGGAGCTTTACCAGTGACTTATCTCCAAAATAAACTGTTCCTGCATTGCTTCCCACTGGACAGGGTTATCAATACTCATAAAATTGTCTTATAATTAGAAATTGTTCACATTTAGTGTTCATAAACCTGGCAGGGCTTCCCTGCCAGAGGTTAAGGGCAGGGACTCACCTTCCTGCTCAAAAATTGTGATTTGGCCATAAAAAAAATAGAAAAGTAGAAAAAATCCAAATTTATCCTCATGGGCAGCTCAGGGAGAGCTCGAGGTTCAGTTGAGTTTGTGTCACTGAGGTGCCATCATTCCCTAATCACCCCCTGCTTTGGGGTTTGGTGTCCAATTTTGGGGCTGGGCACTCAAATCCCTCAAACTTAGCACTTTGAGGTGCCTTTTGATGGAAACAATTTGAATTATAATGCCTGGATCTGGAATGTGGCTTCCTACAAATGGTGTTTGAAGTGTTTCATGGTGGAGCAACCTGGGATGGTGAAAGGTGCCCCTGCCCAGGGCAGGGCTGGGATGGGGTTTAAGGATGGGGTTTAAGGATGGGGTTTAAGGATGGGGTTTAAGGATGGGGTTTAAAATCCCTTCCAAATCAAACCATTCTGGCATTCCAAGATTCTGTGTTTAAATTCCTTCAACAAATCCCTGCCACAACCTACTCCGAGCTCTCCGAGGCCACAGAGCACAAAATTTGTGCTGGAGCAGGAGTGACTCAGCCTAAATATGAGGAGAAACATCCCAATAATACAGAAACAAAGTTTTCAGAAGCAGTTCCACTTCACAGAAGTTTACAGTGGATTTATTGCCTCTCCAGAGCAAACTCCAGCTCCAGCAGGAATGCACAGGCCTAGCAGAAAATGCTTCTGGAAATGACAGAGACAAAACCACTCTCGTCTTGGAAGAGGGGCCTGGAGCTGACCTGGAGTTCCCCTCTGGCTCAGCTTTTTCTGAATATCCCCATTTATCCATGGGAAAAGAAGGCAGGGAGCAGGGAAAGGCCACGGCCAACGTCACAAAGCAAAACTGCAAAGTAGGCCTGAGGTCTCCTCCCTGGAGGGGCAAGAAAAAAGAGGGAAAATAAACAAAGCAAAGAAAGAAAAGTAAATAAAGGCTTCATTCCAAGCTTTCCCTGACTCTTCGTCCAAGGCTTCCCTGCTTTTTTCAGACGTATTTGAAAGGAATATTTTCTTTCAGTTCAAGAGTTTATCAAAGCCAGCTTGTCTTCTAGCTGAGTCTCTCACAATCTCCAGGCCTGGATCAGAATATCCACATATCCCAGAATTAGAGGCAATGCTGGTCCTGGCACTGCCAGGCACAATCTCAGCCCCAGGGTTCAATAATTAATTCAAGAGCTCTGTTCTCACACAGAGGTTCCAGTCGCTGTCCTCCTCCAGCTTCAGGAGTTAAAATTCAGACAAACCCTGCTGGTTTGAGTGGTTTTCAGCCAGAAGTCACTGGTGAGACTGGGCTCAGACCAGGCAGATATTCCCTCTGTACCCAAGCCTGGTGTCAGCGTGCAGCTTATAAAGAATTTATTAGATAAAAACTGCCTCCCACTGAATACCAGATTCTTTGGATGTGGAGGGGAAATCAACAGGATTTTGTTCCTTGGATGAAATTCCTACTGAGATGAACCCAAACCAACGCCCAGATTCAGAGGGGGAAGTGAAAAGAGAAGCCCAGCCTGGTTCCCTCACCTGGGTCTGGATCCAAATCCAGCTCTTCCTCACCCCTGTCTTGGGCTAAACCAGAGAATTCCCGGCTGTGGCACTGGGAGAAGCTTCCTTTGATACTTTCTTCTCTCATCTCCTTGTATAAACTGGAGTTTTGACACTAAATTGAAGCCATGCACGCAAGGCCTGCTTGACTGGATGTTTTCATGTTTTCACCAGAGAACAGCAAACCCAGTCTGATCTGCAAACAAAGACCGTCAGCTCCTTGTCACACACACACACAAAAAAAATCATAATCATAAAATGGAAAATAATCAGGTTTTGGTGCAAAGTCATAATTTTCCATGGGAAAACCTCCAAAATTCCATGGCAGTGTATGTCAGCTGGATAAAGGAGATCCAGGCCAGCTCCAAACCAGCTCACACTGGTACCAGTAAGGGCCAGGACTGGCTGTATCACCCCAGCATTCACTCCTCTGGCCTTGTTTACACCAAAAATCAGCCTCCTATTAAATCCACATTGGACAATGGCTCTGCTCCCTCTTTCCCTTTGCCTCTGGCCAATGTCTTCCCAAAAAACATGATGGATTTTGTGATCCAAGCAGTTCTTGGTGTCCCCTCCTGCCTCGGGATCAGATATGACCAGTGGAAGGCAGCCAGGGGAGCTGGGTGGGCTTTGGGTCCCTCCCAGCCCAAACCATCCCAGATTTTTCTGCCTTTATGGAGTTGGTGAAGAAAATTCACAGTTTTTACCCCACTTAAGAAAGGAAAACCTGGATTGCAAGGACAGGAGCTGCCAGGGTCCTGCCTGGGGAATCTAACCCTGCCTCATTTGCAGCCCCTCAGGAGGGACCTGGGTGAGGAAAGGAGCCAGATCTCCACCACCTCCCATCAATAAATAACAAAATCAAGTTTCCTCTGTGCAAGAAATTGGATCTTGGCCTTTAGGGATTTTTGTAGGGAATTTTGTAGGGATTTTTAGGGATTTTGTGAGGCTTTTTTAGGGTTTTTTTTTTAAAGGGATTTTTTTGGGATTTTTTTAAGGATTTTTTTAGGTATTTTTGTAGGGACATTTTAGGGATTTATGTAGGGATTTTAAGGGCTTTTTAAGGGATTTTTGTAGGGATTTTTAGGGTGGTTTTTTTAGGGATTTTTGTAAGGATTTTTGTAGGGATTTTTTTTTTAGGGATTTTTGTAGGGATTTTTGTAGGGATTATTTTAGGGCTTTTTTAGGGAATTTTGTAGGGATTTTTAAGGGCTTTTTTTAGGGATTTTTAAGGGATTTTTAGGGATTTTTGCAAGGATTTTTAGGGTTTTTTTAGGGATTTTAAAGGGATTTTTTAGGGCTTTTTAGGGATTATTTTTAGGGATTTTTTTTAGGTGTTTTTTTTAGGGATTTTTTTTTTAGGGCTTTTTAAGGGATTTTTGTAGGGATTTTTATGGTGGGTTTTTTTTTAGGGATTTTTGTAGGGATTTTTGTAGGGATTTTTGTAGGGATTTTTTCAGGGATTTTTGTAGGGATTTTTTTAAGGATTTTTTTAGGGTTTTTTTGGCCAGCCCTATGCCTGTAAAAGCTGGGACTAGGCACAGAGAGCAGAGGATGGAAGATTTTCCTCTTGACCTTTGCGAGCAGCAGAAAGGCTCCTGTTGGTGCTGCTGGAGGCTGCAGGCATCATTGTTCCAGGGAGAAATCCCTCTGGCCCATCCTGGTGGATCCTGCTGCTGTTTGCTGAAGGAAACGGGGTCATCGCCGGGGTTATTTTTATTGGGTGCCATCGTTTTTAGCATCCCCACGTCAATGTGTGTCGCTAACAATGACTTGTAAAAGGATACAGGGGTTGCTAAGGAAACCTCTGCAACACCAGAGCCAAACAAAAAACAGAGCAGAGGCCACTAGGGTCTGCAAAGCCTCACCCGCTCCGCCAGCAAAACTTTTGCTTTTTCAAGCTGGGAGATGCTCGACCTGCTGCCTTTTGGGGCTGCCTGAAAACAGAGGCCAGACAAAATTCAGGGGATAAAAAGCATTTCTGTTTATCAAAGAACCTTCAAGTTCATTTAGGGCAGACAAAGCCACCCAGGGGTTACACCCAGGTGGATGCATTGAGGAGATCCTTTTAATAAATCTCTGCTTTGTTCTTTTTTTATTCTTTAGCTCTGTCCAGGCTTTGCTCCAGCTCAGCCTTCCCAAGGCATCACTCGGGCAGCCACACTTGGGAAAGCTGCTCCAAGAGGAAAATGCTGGAGGATGCAAAGACCCCCAGGCTGTTGTCACATCACCTTTGGGGTTGATAAGGCTGAGGCAGGTGGATCTACACAGAGCTGCCGCTTTTGGGGCTGCCTGAAAACAGAGGCCAGACAAAACTGAGGGAATAAACAGCATTTCTATTTATTGAAGGGCTTTCAGGTACATTTAGGGCAGACAAAGCCACCCAGGCAGGTCACAAGTTTTCACATTTCTCTAAGTTTGGTCCACTGGTATATTTGGGTTAATCTCCCAGTTCCAGGTTCAGCTCATGAAGTTATTGACCCCAAATTCGCTGCCCACCCCACTTTTGTTTCCATTTTAGGCCCTGAGGCAGTGAGGTGTCCTTGGTTCCCAGCCTGGAGAGGAATTGCTGTGTCTGCCCAAAATGGGGAAGCATTTTGGACTCACACTGGATGGAGTTCAGAGTTCTGCACTAAAGAACTGCAGGATTACAGATAGATGGAAAATAGAAAAGCTGAAATCCTCAGGCATCAGACCCTCACTGGGGAAAAGTTTGTGTGGCAGAGACTCCTCCAAGTTTTGTGTGTTCCCCAGACGAGAGCAGCAGCAGGAGCACAGAGCTATTTCTGGGCTCTGCTGATCATTAAATTGTCAAAAGCAGCCCTGGAATCTCTGTTGGGATATTTAATTTCACTGGGAGAGCAGGAAACAACGATGGCTCAATCCCTGCTAATCTGCAGGAAATGCAGGGCAGATCAGCCACCTGCAGGCACTGCTGGCCCCGGGACGTGCCCAGGTGCCCCAGGGGCTTCCAGAGGCTGGGACATCTCCAGGGAAGTTTCTGCCATGGATTCTGGGCTGGGGGGGTGGAAATCGAGGGATCTTATTTCCAAAGAATGCCAGCCCAGCCTTCAGGAGCTCTGCAGAGAGGCTCTGACATCCCAGAATCAGGGAATTCTGGAATGGTTTGGGTTGGAAGGGTCATCCCCTGCCATGGCAGAGACACCTCCCGCTGTCCCAGGCTGCTCCAGCCCGGCCTTGGGCACTGCCAGGGATCCAGGGGCAGCCACAGCTCCCTGGGAATTCCATCCCAGCCAGGAATTCCTTCCCAATATCCCACCCAAATCTCCCCTTTCCCAGTGGAAGCCATTCCCTTTGTCCTGTCCCTCCATCCCTCATCCCCAGTCCCTCTCCAAGGAATTTTGGAATGGTTTGGCTGGGACCTTAAAAGTCCTTAAAAGTCACCCAGTGCCACCAACTACCATGGCAGGAACACGTCCCAGGCTGCTCCATCGGGGTCTTGGGCACTGCCAGGGATCCAGGAGGAGCCACAGCTCACTGGGAATTCCATCCCAGCCCCTGCCCACCCTCTCAGGCAGGAATTCCTTCCCAAAATAACATCCACCCCTCCTCTCTGGCAGTGGGAGCCATTCCCTGTGTCCTGTCCCTCCATCCCTTGTCCCCAGTCCCTCTCCAGCTCTCCTGGAGCCCCTCCAGGCTCTGAGCTCTCCCTGGAGCCTTCCCCTCTCCAGCTGAACATTCCCAGCTCTCCCACCTCAGCTCCAGAGGGGCTCCAGCCCTCTGTGGCCTCCTCTGGATTTATTCCACCAGGTCCATTTCCCTGTGAAAAAGAAACCATGATATTAACTCAGCAGATACTTTCCTCCATGAAAAATCCTCAATTTCCAGGGGCCAGGAGCTCTGATCCCCCACAGCGACTGCACAGGGTCAGCCCCGAGAGCTGGTCCCACAAGGACCCAAGGACTCAAATTCCACTCAAATTTTGTCCTGGTGAGATTCCTGCAGCTCTCCAGGACATCCCTCACCTCCAGCAGCAAACAGGGCTTGTAACAAAACACAGGAATTTAGAATTTTATGGAAATTAGCTCAGGCAGGAGGAGGGGAGCCCTGCAACGTCAGGATTTTGTTAAAATCAGCAGGACCTTGGAACTGCTGGAATTTAACACCAAAAGAAGCGTTTCAAAGTCAAATTCCCATAAAGTCCCTGATGATGAAGGAACAGCTTCGCTCCACTCCAGGGAGTTCCAGCACTTCGCTGGAGCTGAGATTTTAAACCAGTTCAGTTCAAGGGCTGCAAAGTGCTGAGTAAATATTGATTCTTCCACTCCAGCCCAACTCAGGCCGAGCCAGGAAGGAGAAAACTCAGCCTATGTGGGATAAAACCCCGAAAGAGCAGCAGCCACAATGAATTAGTGGCAGTTGAAGTGAAGAGCTGTGAGATTTGCAGATTAAAGGTCTCCCTTGCGGACTTTTGCACGGAACCCAGGACAATGGGACCAAGGATTACAGGGTGTTACCATGACACAAACGAGACACAGCACGGAGGACAACAAGGGTTCCCATGGAAACAGCTGATAAATGGGCACATGCACAAAAAAAATGGCTTAATTTGCTTGTTTAAGTGGGAGGGGAACTGTTTTGATCCTGCTTAATTGCAGCTGATCTCCTTTAATTGCATTTTCTTCCATCAAGTCCAGTGTTGCTGCCAGAGCAGCAGCTCCAGTGATCCTTGTCAGGGGGAAACTGAGGCAAGGATGGATGGCTGGGATCATTCCCAGCTTTTTGAGTTCTCCCTGCCCGGATTTAACCCTTCCAGAGGAGAGAGTGACTCAGGAAAATTCCAAACAACAAATGGATTTTGGGAAAATAGGATTTGCTCACCTGCTTTGCTTGAGGGGGAATAAAATCAGGTTGTGGAAAGGGGTGGGGGTTGTCTTCTCCTAAATGTCCTTCCCAAGGTGCTAATGCTGATTTTGGGGCTGCAGGGAAACGAGCTCTGCTTTGGGCAAGGCGGAAAAGCAGCAGCCAAGTGTGGAGAATCAAAAAGCTGATTGGAATAAGAGCCACCAGACTGTGGGGCCTTGAAATAGAACAGCCACTAATGCAATTAACACGGGCTCATTAAGGGCATCGACATGCACGGAGGAAATTCTGCTCTGGTTTTATACCCAAGGAGCTGAAGGTGAAAGGAGCAGGCATCAGAAAAATTGCATTTTTGGGCTGCGGGTATGAGGAAGGTTCAGGCATTCCATGGAAAGTTTGGGTGTTTTGGGAGGTTTAGCAGGAATTCTCAAATCCCAGAGCAGATCCACGGGGCAGCTGCACAAAGCGTCCCCTCCCAGCAGGATGGAGCTGGGGAGGGTCCTTCAGCAGCCCAGGGGTGGGAAATGTCCAAATCGAGCAGGGAAATGGCAAAGGGAGCAGGGAAATGTCAAAATGGAACAGGGAAATGTCAAAATGGAACAGGGAAATGTCAAAATGGAACAGGGAAATGTCAAAATGGAACAGGAAAATGGCGAGAGGGAGCAGGGAAATGTCAAAATGGAGCAGGGAAATGTCAAAATGGAACAGGGAAATATCAAAATGGAACAGGAAAATGGCCAAAGGGAGCAGGAAATGTCAAAATGGAACAGGGAAATGTCAAAATGGAAGAGGGAAATATCAAAATGGAACAGGAAAATGGCGATAGGGAGCAGGGAAATGTCAAAATGGAACAGGGAAATGTCAAAATCGAACAAGGAAATATCAAAATGAAACAGGAAAATGGCCAAAGGCAGCAGGGAAATGTCAAAATGGAGCAAGGAAATGTCAAAATGGAACAGGGAAATGGCCAAAGGGAGCAGGGAAATGTCAAAATGGAGCAGGGAAATGTCAAAATGGAGAAGGAAATGGCCAAAGGGAGCAGAGAAATCCCCAAATATAGCATAGCCATGTCCAAAAGGAGCAGGGAAATGTCCAAGGAGAGCAGGGAAATGTCAAAATGGAACAGGGAAATGTCAAAATGGAGCAGGGAAATGTCAAAATGGAGCAGGGAAATGTCAAAATGGAACAGGGAAATATCCAAAAGGAGCAGGGAAATGGCCAAAGGGAGCAGGGAAATGTCCAAATGGAACAGCGAAATGGACAAATAGAGCAGGGAAATGTCCAAATGGAGCAGGGAAATGGCCAAATGGAGCAGGGAAATGGCCAAAGGGAGCAGGGAAATGCCAAATGGAGCAGGGAAATGGCCAAAGGGAACAGGGAAATGGCCAAAGGGAACAGGGAAATTCCCAAATATAGCGTAGCCATGTCCAAATGGAGCAGGGAAATGGCCAAAGGGAGCAGGGAAATGTCAAATAGAACAGGGAAAGGGCTCTGTCCTGTGGTGGCTGCTCTGGAAATAAAGTGAATTCAGCTCCCCAGAACGCACCTGCAGGGAATTTCCTTCCCAGATTCCCTCTGTGGATGCCTCCTACCAAACGATCCCCTCCATCCATCTCCCTTTCAGCACGCATTGTTTGGTTTCGGCAGTCAGAGCGGGGATGACATTTTTTTGGACTCTGGGATGGCATTGACAGCATGGCTGTCCTAACATTTTTCCAAGCTTTGAAAAACAAACCAAAGAATTCCCATTACACATTCTGCTTTCTGCTCTGGGGAGGATTAAAAGCGTCTCGTCAACGCATGCCCTGGATGTCCTAATTAACTCCTTCCCTCATTTGAAGGGCTCCTTCCAGCTCCCTGAACAGAGATGGATTTCACCTCACAGAGCTGGAATTCTGCCACGGATATCACTCCAGGCAGGATCACACCTCAGGCCGCCAGAGGATTTAAAACTCCAGGATTTCAGCTGCACAAAGGGTGAGGAAAGGAGCAGGAAACGGGTGCTGGGAGCTGGAAAAGTCTCCTTGTTGGGAATGTTTCTGTCTGGAGGAGGTGTGGTCACCTCTGAGGTGGGACAAACACATCACACTGGCTCCAAAAATTCCCATTCCAGAGAATTCCCACTCCAAATATTTCCATTCCCTGGCTCCAGAGGGATTTATTCCAAAATAAATCCTCTGGATTTATTCCACAAGGTCCATTTCCCTGTGAAGGAGAAACCAGAATATTAACTCAGCAGATCCTTTCCTCCATTCCCATTGCAAATATCCCCATTCCCAGTGGAGGGATTGGGTTTTACACAGAGCGTTCCACATCCAGGAGCAGCCACAAGGCATTGGGAAGCCACATGGGATTTAATTCCAAATTAAAGGCTTGGATTCCTCTTGCACGGTGCCAACAGCACTTGTCCCACCAGAGCCCTCCTGTCCCTCCTCACAGCTGCCCATGGAAGATTTTGGGGAGTTTTTCAGACCTTGTAGAGCTGCTGGGACATTCTGTTTTCCCAGGATTGCTGTTTTAACTCCCAAAAGCAGTGGGATAAGTGGTTTCATTCTCAGGACATCATTCTCACACTTTAAAGCAGTGCACTCACTGTGGAACTCCAAATGTTTGGTTCCCGTGCTCTTCTTCTTTTCCTTCTGGAAAGGAAATCTTACAAAAACCCAAACACTGAATTTCCAGTCACAGTGGAAGTGGTTTCCTACAAAGATAAATAAATAGATGTGAGAACAGAAACCCCTGAGCCATCCCACTGCCACCCCTGGGGTTTGGATGTGGCAGCACAGAGCTCCAGCCTCAATCTGCCCCAGGGAGGAGGAACCTCCCGGGGAAAAGATTTCGGCAGCAACCAGAAAAGTCCACCCACAGCTTCCTGAAAACAACATTGGGGTTCCATGGGATTGTTGAGGTTGGAGAAGACCTTGACCACCACGGAGTCCAACCACCCCCCAGCGCTGCCAAGGAATGTCCCCAGGTGCCACATCCACCTGTTAAATCCCTGCAGGATGGGGATCCAACCCTCCCTGGGCAGTGCCAAGGCCTGAGCTCCCTTTCCATGGGGAAATTCCTGCTGGTTCCACCCTGAGCCTGCCCTGGCCCAGCCTGAGGCCGTTCCCTCTGCTCCTGTCCCTGTTCCTGGAGCAGAGCCCGACCCCCCGGCTGTCCCCTCCTGGCAGGAGCTGTGCAGAGCCACCAGGTCCCCCCTGATCCCACTTTTCTCCAGGCTGAGCCCCTTCCCAGCTCCCTCAGGGATTCTCCAGCCCCATCCCAGCTCCCTCAGGGATTCTCCAGCCCCTTCCCAGCTCCCTCAGGGATTCTCCATTCCCTTCCCAGCTCCCTCAGGAATTCTCCAGCCCCTTCCCAGCTCCCTCAGGAATTCTCCAGCCCCTTCCCAGCTCCCTCAGGGATTCTCCATTCCCTTCCCAGCTCCCTCAGGAATTCTCCAGCCCCTTCCCAGCTCCCTCAGGAATTCTCCAGCCCTTTCCCAGCTCCCTCAGGAATTCTCCAGCCCCTTCCCAGCTCCCTCAGGGATTCTCCAGCCCCTTCCCAGCTCCCTCAGGGATTCTCCAGCCCCTTCCCAGCTCCCTCAGGGATTCTCCAGCCCCTTCCCAGCTCCCTCAGGGATTCTCCAGCCCCTTCCCAGCTCCCTCAGGAATGCTCCAGCCCCTTCCCAGCTCCCTCAGCCTCTCCTGGTGCTCCTGACCCTTCCCCAGCTCCTTCTCCCAACTTTCCTGCTGAATCCTTTTCCTGTTCCTCCTGTTTTATGATGTAACTTCACTGTCTGGAAGCAAGAGATGAATCCCAAGGATTTTGCTTCTCCTCCCAACTGTGATGTGCTGTTTTCTTACGGAAAGCAAAGAGCCAAAAACAATTCTAGATACTCTGGTAGGGTTCAGTCTTAGGGTTTTTCACTGAGAAACCAAAATATTCTGAATCCATGGATAGGAATGTAGCTGGAGCCGTTTCCCAAGGGAGACCCAATCATGTTAAATGAGTGGATAGCCAGGAAGTTTTTCTAATTGCCTCAATTATGGATGAACCACATGCAGTTTGTATTTGAAAGGAGATTAAAGACATGCTCTGGGTTCAGACATCTTCACACACTGGTGGCATTACTTGACATGACAGAAATCGTCAGTCCTGAAGGCTTTACAAAAGTTCTCAGGATTTTGGGGGACAATAAATGAAATTCCTGCTGCTTCCAAGGGCTCCTTGCACAGCCCAGCAGGGAAGAATGAGAAACCCAGACTGGAAATAGAAAATTTGTGCCAGAGAGGAATCAAAGCAATTCCTGCCAGTCCCTGGGAGCAGGAGCTCCTGCCTGAAGGAGGTGGGCAAAGGCAGGGCCTCAAGGTGGGAGGTGCTGTCTGTGCTCCTGCACACCTGAGGAGGTGACAAGGTGACAGCAGAGGGTGAAAAACCCAGGCTGGAACAGAAACCAGGCAGAAAATAGCAGTGGCATTGGCAAAAATCCCAATTTTAAATCTTAATTCCAGCATTTGAGGTTTATATCACTATAAACCACATTTCTATCATTTTAAAACACCCATTTCACTGGGGGGTGTGCTGACCCCCAGCCTGCTGGGACCATTGCATGGGGTGAGGGTGGGAAATGGGATCCTGAGATGGGAAATGGGATCCTCAGATGGAAAAGGGGATCCTGAGATGGGAAATGGGATCCTCAGATGGGAAATGGGATCCTGAGATGGGAAATGGGGTCCTCAGATGGGAAACGGGATCCTGAGATGGGAAACGGGATCCTCAGATGGGAAATGGGATCCTCAGATGGAAAATGGGATCCTGAGATGGGAAATGGGATCCTCAGTTGGAAAATGGGGTCCTCAGATGGGAAATGGGATCCTCAGATGGGAAACGGGATCATGAGATGGGAAATGGGATCCTCAGTTGGAAAATGGGGTCCTCAGATGGGAAATGGGATCTTCAGATGGGAAATGGGATCCTCAGATGGGAAATGGGATCCTTTCCTCGGGGTGCCCTGGATGAGCCCACTCCCTCCCAGTGACCTTTCCTGCAGTGGATTTGGGATATTCAGAAGCCCTGGATGGGGCAGAGCTGTTCATCCCTGCAGCCAGGGCGCTGGGACCCGGCCAGCTCCAAGCGACTTTTTCACTGGGTTTTGTTTTTGCTGTTTTATTTCTTTTTTTTTTTTTTTTTCCTGCACTAAGCACGATGCCAAGAGATTAGAAACGACAATCCCCAGGAGGCAGAGGCAGGCCAGGAGAGGAGTGCCTGGAAAAACAGAGGGAGCCCCTGGATGTCCTGCCCAGGGTTCAGGGGCCAAGGGCTTCTCAAGGAGGGGTGGGGGACGCCCCAGTGCCGGGGGGGCTGTGCACAGAGCAGTCCCACGGACCCCACCCCTGCTGCCAGTGGGAAGAGAGAGCTCCAGCTGAAATGAAAAATCCAACCCTACAATTTTCATAAAGATTTGTAGGGAATGGGTGTATTTATTTACAGCACCGTGGATGCATGTCGGGATTCATTGCTCTTCAATGGACATGCACACCTCTGAGAATTCTTGATCTTTTTTATTGCCCTTACTAATTTCCATATGCATAGAATTTTACAATAGGTTAATGTATATTTATTTTGTTGATTTTACATTATATTTATAGTTAGTTACACTTGTACTCAGTTTTTGTCAGAAAGTACAGAAAGAACTCTTGGGTCACTCTGCCCTGTCTGTTTCAAGGTCCAAGGAGTCTTTCTTATCTTTTAGTGTGGAAATTTGTCTTTTCTTTAGCTGGGGTCGTTTTGCCAGGGCTAGACTAAACCGCATCTTTAGCGAGCTTAAAGTGGCACATTTCACCAAAATCTAAATGGATTTCTACCCTGTTAAATTTTCACTGTCTCAGAGCAGCCTCTGGGGTGAGAAGTGACGGGGATGGGACAGGGCTGAAGTGATTCCCCAGCTGGGGAGCGGCCGAGGCCGCAGCCCTGGAGCTGTTCCATGATCTGGGAGCTGGAGCAGCTTCCAAGGGTTATGTGCAGTAGGAATAATTCACACCATTTCTAGTGTGATAGATGTGATGTTGAATATTTGTTGGAATATACACGTTTTAGGAGTCCCCCCACCCTCGCAGGAGAACCTGGTGTGTGTTGAAATCTGATTTACAGGTAAAAGGATGTGGCTGGGCAGGAGATGGGAGATGGGCCATGGCTGGAGAGATACGGGGACACCCATGAATGACCCGAGATGGATCTCATGGAAATCCTCAGGCAGATCCATGTGAATGCAGCGTTCCCATAAATTTCATCAAGGGATTCACCAGCTCTGGACCCTGAATTGTTCTTCCTCATGTTACACATAGTAGATATAATTCACACAATTTCTAGTATGATAGATGTGATATTGAATATTTGTTGGAGTACACACGTTTGTATCAGGAGTCCCTGTCGCTGTTGAGGCAGGACAGGAATCAGAAGATTCTGATTAGAAGGCTGCTGATTGTAAAACTCTGGTTTATTTAAAATATATTCCTCTTTATATAGAGCTTTGTGAGGACTAACCCTATTAGTCTTGAAGTGAAAATAACTCACACCATTGGTGTACAGTGCTTGATGCACAGTGCTAGAACCTAACTATAAACAATGTGAATAACAAGAGAGAAAAAGAATTATTTATATTCTTCTCCAGCTCTTTCTCAGGCTTCTCCCTGGCTAGAAACTCTCCGTTTATCTCTTTGACTGAGTCTGAGACCCACAAGCCCCCCAACCCTCGCAGGAGAACCTGGTGTGTGTTGGAACCTGATTTACAAATAAAAGGATGTGGCCATTGGAAATGTTCCGATTTTTCTCCTCCTTGTGCAAAATCCAAAGGGAATTTGCTGCTCCATCATCCCTGGGTTTCCTTCTGGTTGCTGACACTGGGTTCCGTCATCCCTGAAAACACCAGGATCAAACCAGGGTCACACAGGAGGAAAAAAAATTAATTTTTTCTTAATTTTAAATTAATTTCCTAAATTTGAATTTAATGTTTAAGGAAAAATTCCCTGAGATTGTTCAAAAACGAGGAGTTACGGCACTGTGGGACACGGCTGAATGGGCAGGGTGGGATTTGGCCAAAAAGATCTCAGAGATCTCTTCCAGCCTCAAGGATTTTGTGATTCTCCAAAGGGAATTAAACCTCAGATCTTCCCAAAATCCTCTTCCTGAGCAGCATAACTGGGGATAAACCCACTGGCTCTTGTCATTCCAGGAAATTCATGTTTTTTAATGAAATAATTTACTTTTTGATTCAAAGTCCAAATGTTCAGCCTTTTCCCTGGGGTTTTTTTGGTTTTTCCACACATCCCTGGGCGAGGCCCCCCACTGCCCATCCCCATCAGCTTCAGCCTCCTCATTAATTCATGGTTTTAATTAGATTTAATGGGAAAAGGCTCTAAGAAAACACGGGATCACCTCTTGGAATGGGAGATAAACGACATTAGGGATGAAATCATCCATAAATAATCCTTATCTGCACGGCTGGGTGGGGTTGCAGGAGCCAGGTCACAAAGAAAAGGACAAATCTCCACCTTGGCAATGGTCAAACCCTCAGGAAGAGCAGCTGAGCCACCCCAAACCCACCTCAGGGTGGACAGCAGGTGAGAAATGTGGCCAGGGGGCAAATTTGGCTGGACTGGATAAAATTCCAGCAGTTTTCACAACCCCAGGAGGATGGATATGGCTAAAACCTGGAATATCTGTAAATCCTGACAGAAATCCCAGCTGGAGTTTGGGATTTTCATTACAGAAACCTCCTTCAAGGCTGTGTGGGATTGAGATTGAAGTGGGAGACGGAATGGAATATCTGGTTTAAAAAAACAGTTAAAAATGGGATGTTCGGGGGTTAAATCCACATTTCCAGTGTTGGTTGGATGGTTCTCACAGGACTGGGAATTTATGGCAGGTTTTAGTTGGGAAACTCCAGCCAAGGCTGGAAGTATCTGTTGTTTTTTCCCCATCTCCCCCTAAACCAGCTGGGATCTCAACCCCTGTGCTCTGGAGCATCCCAGCTCCCCAGAATATCTCTGCATCCGTGAAGGGCAAGCAGGAAAATGCTTTCACAAGCATTTTTTGCACACCCCTGCCATGGGCAGGGACACATCCCACTATCCCAGGTTCCTCCAAGCTGGCCTTGGACACTATTGCAGCTCCCCAGAACCCAAATCATTCCCCCATCAGAGGAGAAAATGCTGCTTCAGAGCATTTCCATGCTGCTCCCTCTCCTCCAGACTGTTTAATTGATCCATCTTCATTTAATTGAATTGATTAAATTGAATTTTTTAAATTAATTGATTTAATCGATCCACCTTTGTTAAGATTGTGAGATCCTCAGGGTCGCTGAGCCTCCTCCTTTCTCCCCGAGGAAAGGGATGGAGGGAAGGAAGGGAAGAGGGCAGGGAGGTCTGCTGGATGTTTGCTCAGGTGCAGGGGGGTGACGCCAAGGACAAGGACATCAAAGCCGGGAGACCCTCCCCGGGCTGCGGGGCTGGGTGGGACCGGGGCTGACTCACGGCGACGGGAGCGATGTTTGTGTCAGCCCAGCCTTTGTTTGGGAACCGAGCATCTCCCCGCTGACTTCATCATCCCGGTGAGCTCAGCGGGCACAGCGGAACAGGTGAAGAAAATGGGAAAAAAATCTCTAGGTGAAGAAAATGGAAAAAAAACCCTCTAGGTGAAGAAAATGGAAAAAAAAAAATACACCTCTAGGTGAAGAAAATGGAAAAAAAAAACACCTCTAGGTGAAGAAAATGGGAAAAAATAAAACCAAAAAAACCCTCTAGGTGAAGAAAATGGAAAAAAAATAAAATAAAAAACCCTCTAGGTGAAGAAAATGGGGAAAAAAAAAACCCTCTAGGTGAAGAAAATGAAAAAAAAAAAAACACCTCTAGGTGAAGAAAATGGAAAAAAAACCACCTCTAGGTGAAGATAATGGAAAAAAAAAAAAACCCTCTATTTGAAGAAAATGGAAAAAAAACCCTCTAGGTGAAGAAAATGGAAAAGAACCCCTCCTAAACTCCGAGTTTGGGGTCAGCTGGGTGGGATTGGTGGGTGTGGGTGAGGGGAGCGGGTCTCTCCCAGCAAGGGGATGCTGAGGGCAACCAAATCCTGATCCAGGAGCTTTCCTTTATGGACTCGAGTCCTTCCGTCCCAAACCTTCCTTCACACAAGGGCAGCACCTCCAGGAGTGACTTTTTGGGATGTCTAGAGTTCCTTCAGAGGTGCCTTTTTAGGGTTCCTTTAGTCCTTCCAGGGGTGCCTTTTTGGGGTGCCTGCAGTCCCTCCAGGGGTGCATTTTTAGGGTGCCTTTAGTCCCTCCAGGAGTGTATTTTTAGGGTGCCTGCAGTCCCTCCAGGAGTGTATTTTTAGGGTGCCTGCAGTCCCTCCAGGAGTGCCTTTATAGGGTGTCTGCAGTCCCTCCAGGAGTGTATTTTTAGGGTGCCTGCAGTCCCTCCAGGAGTGCATTTTTGGGGTGTCTGCAGTCCCTCCTGCAGTCCCTCCTGCTTTTTTGGCAGGGCACAGAAAACCGGGCAGGGAGGAGGGAAAGATCCAGGAGAGGCTGCTCCAATCCCAGGGATGTTCCAAAGGCCATGGACAGCACATCCTGATCCTCACTGAATCCCAGGGATGTTCCAAAGGCGGGCAGTGCATCCCAGGGATGTTCCAAAGGCCATGGACAGCACATCCTGATCCTTGCTGAATCCCAGGGATGTTCCAGGGTCGGGCAGCGCATCCCAGGGATGTTCCCGGGTTGGGCAGTGCATCCCAGGGATGTTCCAAAGGTGGGCACTGCATCCCAGGGATGTTCCCAGGACAGGCAGGGGATCCCAAGGATGTTCCAAAGGCCATGGACAGCACATCCTGATCCTCACTGAATCCCAGGGATGTTCCAAGGACAGGCAGAGGATCTCAGAGATGTTCCAAAGGCCATGGACAGCACATCCTGATCCTCACTGAATCCCAGGGATGTTCCAAGGACAGGCAGGGCATCCCAGGGTTGTTCCAAAGGTGGGCAGGGGATCCCAGGGATGTTCCAAAGGTGGGCAGGGGATCTCAGGGATGTTCCCAAGGCCCTGGGCAGCACATCCCAGGGATGTTCTGAAGTCGGGCAGTGCATCCCAGGGATGTTCCAAAGGCCCGGGCAGCGCATCCCGGCCCTCGCTGCATCCCAGGGATGCTCCAGGGGCCGGGGCTCACCGGTGGGAGCGGGAGCGGGGCTGGAGCCGTGCCGGTCTCCTCCAGGCATTGCTGCCATCTATTGGGAGGAACGGGCTCGCTCCCGTCCCGATCCCTGCCCGGAGCTGGGGAAGGGAAGGAGCTGCCAGCCCCGCTGCAGGTGCTGCTGAGCCCCGCCGAGTGAGCGGCCTGGGGGCATCTCCAACCAGAGACTCCTGGGATGGTTTTGGGTCCGGAGGGACCTTAAACCCCCTCCCATCCCAGCCCTGCCACGGCAGGAACACCTCCCACCATCCCAGGTGCCCCAAACCCCATCCAGCCTGGCCTTGGGCACTGCCAGGGATGGGACAGCCACAGCTTCTTGTGTCTTTCTTGTATTTTTAGGAATTCTGTGGTGGCCCCAAGTGCTGGTGGCACAGTCGGGACTGAGGCACCGCTTGATAATCTCAGTTTGTGGTGGAAGAGGTCAGGGTTAGGTGGAATATTGGGAAGGAATTCCGCCCTAAAGGGTGGGGAGGGGCTGGGCTGGAATTCCCAGAGGAGCTGGGGCTGCTCCATCCCTGGAAGTGTCCAAGACCAGCTTGGAGCACCCTGGGACAGGGGGAGGCGTCCCTGCCCTGGCAGGGGTGGGACTGGCTGAGTTTTAAAGTCCCTTCCAAGACAAACCATTCCAGGGTTCTGTTATTCCAATGACAGCGGAGCTGAGCACCCCCGGGGCGAGTGACCTGCTGAACTGGGCCCTCAGGAAGGAGCCCCACGGATTCTCTGGACAGATTTTATTTTTTTAACCAGCCAAGATGTGCAGAGTTGGAGCTGGAGCCGATCAGGGTGCTCGTATCAAGTGTGTGCTTTCAATTTGGGATGTTCCTGGCCCTGCTCCCGGGAAAGGCTTTGAACTGGAGCAGTGGCCTGTGGCTCCCCACGGCTCTGCTGACACAGGACAGGATTTTGGCTGCTTTGGGACAAAATTGCTGCTGGGAGGGGTTGGTCCTACCACAGGATCCTGGAATGGGTTGGGTTGGAAAGGATTTTAAACCCCATCCAGTGCCACCCATGCCATGGGCAGGGATGATCCCCTCTATCCCAGGGTGCTCCAAGCTCTTCCAGGGATCCAGGTGATGCCTCAGGTTTGAGCTTTTCTATTTTTCACATTCTGAGCAATTTTAGTCTGTGGGTCTGGGCTTCACCCTGGGGATTGGTGAGCACAGAGCAGGGAGACAAAACAATTCCTGCTCCAGCTGGGCACCAAGGACAATCAGGGCAAGTTTAAACAAGGTGGGCTGAAGGCACAAAACAAGGAGGACGGGACTTCATCAGCTAAAGCTGGAATTGGACAATGAACTCCAACCTGCTGATGGAGCAAAACTTCATAAAAGTGACAGACCCCATAACCTGTCTTCCATTTTGGGACCATTTGGACCAAAACTTAATAAAAGTGACAGACCCCATGACCTGTTGTGCATTTTGGGACCATTTGGACCAAAACTTAATAAAAGTGACAGACCCCGTGACCGGTTGTGCATTTTGGGACCGTTTTGGTTCATTTTGGGTGCAGCCCTGGCCGGGCTCTTGCGCTGCCCAAGGTGGATGCATTGAGGAGATAATTTTAATAAATCCCTGCTTTATTATTTTTTATTCTTTAGCTCTGTCCAGCTCTGCTCCAGCTCAGCCTTCCCAATTATCCGACCCCAGCCAGAGGTAAATTCCACTGAAAATGCATTTTCAGGTTAAATTATGAGAAGGGCTGGATTTATCCAGCAGAACCTGGGATCTGAGGGGTTTTTGGGGAGTTGGGAATTTTCTTGCAGGCACCTAAAAATCAGAGTTTCTTAAAGAGGAAACTTCACCTGAAAGAAACAACTTGCAAAGGGACAAACATAAACAGCTTTGCACCTAGCTGGAGCTCCAGCTCTGTGTGCTTTGTCCACCAGGAGTTTGTCAGAAAAATGTCTGGGCTCTAACACATCCCAAAGAGGCTTCGAGGCAGCTCCATTAGAAAGCGCAGGAAAAATTGGATTTGGGGCTTTTCTCACCCAGAAATTCCCAGCCTGGTCCAGAACTTCTTGTTTCCCACCATAACCATGCTGGGGAAACTCTTGTTTGATTTATTTTATTAAAAATTTATGTTTAATGACATGGGAGAGGGAGGCTGTGAGGTGTTTTCTGAGGACAGAGGGGAAACCAAGGGAATTCCTGGCGATCCCATAAAAAAAAAAAAACATGGAGTGGGCAGCCCCGGGATGTAATTCCAGAGATTTTGCAGCATTCCGTGGTGCTGGGCATGCCCCTGCTGTGGTTTCAGGTGTTTGAGGTGTGAGCTGCCCCAGGATATTCCCGGGAGTTTGGAGCTGCCCCAGGATGTTCCCAGGGGATCAGAGCTGCCCCAGGATATTCCCAGGGATCAGAACTGCCCCAGGATATTCCTGAGGGGAGTTTGGAACTGCCCCAGGATTTTCCTGGGAGTTTGGAACTGCCCCGGGATATTTCTGGGAGTTTGGAACTGCCCCAGGATATTCCTGAGGGGAGTTTGGAACTGCCCAGGATATTCCTGAGGGGAGTTTGGAACTGCCCAGGATATTCCTGAGGGGATCAGAGCTGCCCCAGGATTTTCCAGGGAGTTTGGAACTGCCCCAGGATATTCCCAGGAGTTTGGAATTGCTCCAGGATTTTCCTGAGGGGAGTTTGGAACTGCCCCAGGATTTTCCTGAGGCGAGTTTGGAATTGCCCCAGGATTTTCCTGAGGGGAGTTTGGAACTGCCCAGGATTTTCCTGAGGGGAGTTTGGAACTGCCCCAGGATTTTCCTGAGGGGAGTTTGGAATTGCCCTAGGATTTTCCTGGGAGTTTGGAACTGCCCCAGGATATTTCTGGGAGTTTGGAACTGCCCCAGGATATTCCTGGGGGGAATCAGAACTGCCCCAGGATATTCCCTGGGGAATTCCTAGGGAGATCAGAGCTGCCCCAGGCTGTTCCCAGGGGATCAGAACTGCCCCAGGATATTCCCAGGAGTTTGGAACTGCCCCAGGATTTTCCTGAGGGGAGTTTGGAGCTGCCCCAGGATATTCCCGGGAGTTTGGAACTGCCCCAGGGTTTTCCTGAGGGGAGTTTGGAATTGCCCCAGGATTTTCCTGGGAGTTTGGAGCTGCCCCAGGATATTCCTGAGGGGAGTTTGGAATTGCCCCAGGATATTCCTGAGGGGAGTTTGGAACTGCCCCAGGATTTTCCTGAGGGGAGTTTGGAACTGCCCCAGGATTTTCCTGGGAGTTTGGAACTGCCCCAGGATTTTCCTGAGGGGAGTTTGGAGCTGCCCCAGGATATTCCTGGGAGTTTGGAATTGCTCCAGGATTTTCCTGAGGCGAGTTGGAAACTGCCGCCGGCTGTTCCCGCTGTCCCTCGGGCTGTTCCGATGGATTCTGGGCCTGGATCGGGACCTTTCCCTGCTCCCCAGCTCAGCATTCCTCGCATCCTTGCCCAAATTCCCGCTTTAATTCCCGGGAAGCCGCTGGCCCCGGCGCTGGAGGGAGGGGATGATGGTGCAGATTTCGCTGCCTGGTGGCTCTGGGCCCTAAAATAACCAAAATTTGGGGCTATTTTTGGAAGCAGAGCATTCTCCAAAGCTTCCTGCCTTGATTTCCCTCCCCCCACTTTCTGTTCCCTGCTCGCTGCTATTCCAGGAGCGATCCCGAAATCCTACCTGCCCCAGAGGGAAAAACCCACCATTTCTACGAATCGGACCCTTTAATTACATTTTTGTACCCACAATTCTCCCAGCCAGCAATTAAGCCCCGTTAATTAGCCAGCCTTCATCCTGCAGCCCCGGGAGATATTTGCTACCCCCAATCCAGACCTTGGCAAGCGTTTCCGAGTGGAAATTTTTCTTTGGAAAAGATTGGAGCAATTTTCAGTCGTTATCCCTTTTCTCTCTCTGGTGAGCAGGAGGCTCCCAGCTCTGAAATCCCTGGAAATAACACCTGGAAATACCCATCCATGAGGAGTTCTGCATAGGAAGAGCTGGGAAATCAGGAATTTCCTGGTGTGGGATTATCAGAAGCATTCCAGAGTCAATTCTTGGGGTCAGGAGCTGCTCCAGTGGCCACTGGGGAGAAACTCCCTGGATTTGGGGTGGATTTGGAGGTTGGGATTCGACAGCCGAGTTGTCCTGGAGCGCCTTGGATCATTCCCTGCTGATTAAATAAAATAAAATTAAAAAAAAAAACCAACCCTAATTACTATTCATCATAATACCAAAAAAATAACCAAAATTCTACAAAAGACAAAACAATATACAAATCATCACTAATAAAATATAATCTTTAAATAGTCCCCAACTACAAATAAAATTTTTAATAAGTTATGTCACCCCATTATAATTTTGTCAATATTAATTAAAATAAGTTTAAGATTATCCTTTATATTATTATTTTAAAATTAAAGAATACTACAGCAAATAGCTATATTAACCTCCTTATCAAATATACATAATAAAACATTTAAAAACACTTATTATTATAATAATTTACATTAAATTAGAAAATTTACTTATATATAAAAAAAGAAAGGATGAAACAAAGTAAAATTTAACAGAGTAGAAAATCCATCGAGATTTAAGGAAAATATACTGCATAGTAGCTTGCTAACATAAAATCTGCTATTTAGTCTATTAACTCCGCTGTGTTTATAAAACTGTCTCAGCCAAAAACAAAAAAAATACAGTTTCCAAAGTAAAAAAATAAAACGGGCCCCTTAAACCCTAAAATTAAAAAAAAAAAAAGTCTACAAAAATAAACAAAAAAAATTAAAGGGTTCTCTATACAAAGAGCCAACTGCAAATTAAAACTCAAAATCAACAAAATATATGTGCATAAACCTATTATAAAATTATATATATATATGAATTAGTGCAAAATAATAAAAAAAATTTAAAATCCAAAAAAAAACCACAATTACCCTTTAAAAGAAATCCCTGCAACAAAGAAATCCCAGTGTACGCCCAGCGCTAAAAAAATAAAATTAAAATTTACCATTCCCTATAAATCTTGATTTAAATTATAAAGTTTTAATTTTTCATCCACATTTTTTCCTGGGGCTGGAATGGGAATTTCCTGGGACTGGAATGGGAATTTCCTGGGAC
Organism: Taeniopygia guttata; assembly: GCF_048771995.1. NCBI lineage: Eukaryota > Metazoa > Chordata > Aves > Passeriformes > Estrildidae > Taeniopygia > Taeniopygia guttata. The sequence goes on along the minus strand of NC_133047.1, from coordinate 2,492,918 downwards.
TGGAATGGGAATTTCCCAGGGCAGGGAATGGGAATGGGAATGGGAATGGGAATGGGAATGGGAATGGGCTGGGAATGGGGAGGGAATGGGAATGGGAATGGGGAGGGAATGGGAATGGGAATGGGGATGGGGATGGGAATGGGAATGGGAATGGGGAATGGGAATGAGCAGGGAATGGGAATGGGAATGGGGATGGGGATGGGAATGGGAATGGACAGGGAATGGGAATGAGCAGGGAATGGGAAGGGGCTGGGAATGGGCAGGGAATGGGAATGGGAATGGGAATGGGAATGGGAATGGGAATGGGAATGGGAATGGGAATGGGAATGGGGATGGGAATGGGAATGGGAATGGGCAGGGAATGGGAATGGGAATGGGAATGGGAATGGGCAGGGAATGGGAATGGGGCTGGGAATGGGAATGGGAATGGGCAGGGAATGGGAATGGCCCCTCCACCTGCTGCAGGGAAGGATTCCAACCCCCCACTCCGTTTTTCAGGACAAAGCCAGTCCGAGGCAGCGATGCCGACGTTGGCTCGGTGGGGAGCAAAGCTCCCAGCAGGGCCTTTGGAGACTTTTCCCCTTTTCCGAGCATTCCCAGTGCCTGATGAGCAGGAGCTGAGGGCTGGACGTTCTCGACGTGTCTCATCCATGAGGAACATTTGGTTTGGATCAAAACCCCATCGCACCAGCAGCGGGATCTCCAGCCCGGGATTACGAGTAATTCCAGGTTATTATTAGCAATCACTTTTCATCAACACTGCAGCCACAAGATGCAGAACAAGCCCAGCAGAAAGAGACTGAAATATGGGATTCCTATTCCTTAAAAAAAATCAAATTGTGCAATGCAAACCAATCCCGGGAATACAAGGAATCCTTTACTTTGCCTTCATTTGTGTCGCCAATTCAAGCTCAGTGGGAGACAAAAGTTCACAGGACCATCAAAGTTGGAAAAGCCCCCCAGGATCATCGAGTCCAAGCTGTGACTGACCCAGCCCAAGGTGCTGAGTGCCACGTCCAGTTTGGGGACTCCAAACCTCCCTGGGCACCTCTTTCCTAAGTTTAACAACCTTTTCCAGGGGGAAATTCCTGCTGATTCCAGCCTGACACTCCCCTGGCAGAGCCTGAGGCCATTTCTCCTCGTCCTGTCGATAATTGCCACCTGATATCGGGCATTAAACCATCGTAGCTTCTCTGTGACACAGCCAAACCCACCCTGACTTCCTGCACGCAGAGCCAAGCTGTTAAATCCCTGGAATAATCAGATTTGCAGCAGGTTTTGGCCAGGTTTTGGGAGCCTGTAGCCAGATCCAAGCGGCTCTGTCGGGGCAGACTCCCGGGTAACTCCAAAATTGCCTTTTGGAACAAGTTCTGACACCCCTGCCCCGCTGCAGCCGGGGTTCTTCACCTGGGCTAAGCAAATTAAAGGTTCTGCTCAGCCTCTCCCTGGCTTTGCTTCTCTCCTGCCGGAGCCACGGCGGGGAGGGAGGGATGGAGGAGGGGATGGAATTCTGCGGTCGGGTTTAATGTGCACCTGCCGGGGAGCTGCTCCGGAGGGCTGCGAGGGCGGCTGGCCGGGGGCCAAGGCCTCCCCACAGCCGGGTTTGAATCCTGAAAATCCTGGAGCGCTTCCCGTGGGCTTGGGAGCAGCCGAAAATCACACCGAGCAGGAATCGCCGCGCCCGGCTGGGCACCGGTCCTGCCTGGCACCGGCCTGGAGGAATTGTGGATTCCCATCCCTTGGGAGCCTGGAGGGGACTTGGAACAGCCCGGGGTGGGATGGGATGGGATGGGATGGGATCCATGGGATGGGATGGGATGGGATCCATGGGATGGGATGGGGTGGAAAGGGGTGGAACGGGATAGAACTGGGGGGAAAGGGGTGGAATGGGATGGAATGGGGTGGAATGGGATGGAATGGGATGGGATGGGATGGAATGGAATGGAATGGAATGGAATGGAATGGAATGGAATGGAATGGAATGGAATGGAATGGAATGGAATGGAATGGAATGGAATGGGGTGGAATGGGGTGGAATGGAATGGAATGGGATGGAAAGGGGTGGAATGGGATGGAATGGGGTGGAAGGGGGTGGAATGGGATGATCTTCCCAGGCGAAGCACCCCCTGACAGCCTGGACCTTCACGGTGTCCCCAGTGTCCTTTTGGGACCGGGAGCGCTGGGGAAGGGTGGGGGGACCCCAGGGAAGGGAAGGGAAGGGAAGGGAAGGGAAGGGAAGGGAAGGGAAGGGAAGGGAAGGGAAGGGAAGGGAAGGGAAGGGAAGGGAAGGGAAGGGAAGGGAAGGGAAGGGAAGGGAAGGGAAGGGAAGGGAAGGGAAGGGAAGGGAAGGGAAGGGAAGGGAAGGGAAGGGAAGGGAAGGGAAGGGAAGGGAAGGGAAGGGAAGGGAAGGGAAGGGAAGGGAAGGGAAGGGAAGGGAAGGGAAGGGAAGGGAAGGGAAGGGAAGGGAAGGGAAGGGAAGGGAAGGGAAGGGAAGGGAAGGGAAGGGAAGGGAAGGGAAGGGAAGGGAAGGGAAGGGAAGGGAAGGGAAGGGAAGGGAAGGGAAGGGAAGGGAAGGGAAGGGAAGGGAAGGGAAGGGAAGGGAAGGGAAGGGAAGGGAAGGGAAGGGAAGGGAAGGGAAGGGGTTACGCCGCCCGCTCCCGGCGCGGTGCAGTTGCTCACGTCGCTCCGCAGCGCGGGGAGCGGAGCGGTCCCGCCTGGGAAAAGCGGGATAAAGGTGGGAAAGGATCCAGTTACACAATGGGAGGGATTGGGGCCGCCCTCGCAGCCGTTCCCAGCCGGGAGCAGCTGAGCAGAAAGCGGGAGGAGCGGGGGGGGGTCACTGACTTTAGGTCCCCCTTTCTCTTTTTCATCGTTTATTTTCTCATCCCCCTCGATTTTCTTTTTCTTTTTTTTTTTTTTTTTTTTGAGGGAGGTTGGATAAAAACCTTAACACCTTGGGAATAGAGGAACAGCGGCACAAAAGGCCGGGCTGTGCAATTTAATAGCGGCTGCTGAATGGGAATGGAAAGAAGGGGGTGATTCTCCCAGGGCTAACAGTGCCTTTCTTTTTTCTCTTTCCACGCATCAGGCAGGAAAAGAAACCCGCCAGCGTTTCACCTCTAAGGGAAGCCACGGGGAAAATCTTCCAGCAGGTTGTGCCAAGCTCTTAGGAACAAATAGGGAAACTTTTTATTTTGGTTTTTGGGCTTTTTTGCATGGCAGCTGTCACATGAGATAGAGAGGAAGGAAGGTTTTAGGGAAAACCTTATCCCATAATGGGTGTTCTTGTATCCCTAAACCTTCTAACAACAGTTTTGAAGGGCATGGCACTGATTTTGGGGCAGTGGTTCCATCGCTGGCTGTTCCTTTTTTTCTTTAAAACCTGATCCAGGATTGAAGCCAAGCTCCTCTGCCACCAAACTGCTCGGAAATCCCACAGCGAGGGCAGAATGGAAGTTTCCAGGGAATTTTGAGCCCTTGTTACCTTCAACATGCAAAAGAAAAAAGGCAAACGTGCACTGGTAGCACGGGACTCCGAGGTTTTGGGCAGAAATTTGCTTGTATGTGTTCCCTGACAAATTTGACAGCAGCTCAGTGCATGTCCCTCACTCCTGAAATCATCCCCCTACTCTTTTAAAGCAAAATAATCAAAGTTCTGCCTCCATGGGGTCTCTTTGGAACTCCTTAGAGTTCAACTGGTGTTTTAATAATTTAATATTTAATATTAAAATGTTAATATTTGAATATGAAACCCAACACCACTGACGGGGTCCCCATGCCCATGACACCAAACTGAGCCTCGCTCACCTCCTGCTGCTGGAAATTAAAACACGCAGCAGGTACGAATATCAAACGTGGCCCTAAAGGGGAAAATCCCTGGGAAAACAGGAGAAAGGACAGAAAATGTGCTGGAAGAACCTCAGTGTCCCCTTGGCTTAACTCCTGCCCGCACTCAGGCTCCCCTGGATGCTGAGGGGCTCCTGGGGAGGGCCAGGCCAACCTGCCCCGGTCTGCAGCATGAAAAATGCCCAAAAATCCAAGTGGGAATGTTTATCTTGGGGTAAAGGGGAGCAGGGATTGCACCGGGAGTTTGTGATCCAATGGTGTGGAAATGGAGAGGAGAGGAGAGGAGAGGAGAGGAGAGGAGAGGAGAGGAGAGGAGAGGAGAGGAGAGGAGAGGAGAGGAGAGGAGAGGAGAGGAGAGGAGAGGAGAGGAGAGGAGAGGAGAGGAGAGGAGAGGAGAGGAGAGGAGAGGAGAGGAGAGGAGAGGAGAGGAGAGGAGAGGAGAGGAGAGGAGAGGAGAGGAGAGGAGAGGAGAGGAGAGGAGAGGAGAGGAGAGGAGAGGAGAGGAGAGGAGAGGAGAGGAGAGGAGAGGAGAGGAGAGGAGAGGAGAGGAGAGGAGAGGAGAGGAGAGGAGAGGAGAGGAGAGGAGAGGAGAGGAGAGGAGAGGAGAGGAGAGGAGAGGAGAGGAGAGGAGAGGAGAGGAGAGGAGAGGAGAGGAGAGGAGAGGAGAGGAGAGGAGAGGAGAGGAGAGGAGAGGAGAGGAGAGGAGAGGAGAGGAGAGGAGAGGAGAGGAGAGGAGAGGAGAGGAGAGGAGAGGAGAGGAGAGGAGAGGAGAGGAGAGGAGAGGAGGGCACTGGAGCCGTGACTCAGCCCCCATTGAAGTGGCTGCCAGAGTTACTTTTGATTTAATCAGGATCAAACCCTCTGGGATTATTCCTGCTTCCAAACTGGACCGGGGCTCTGAAGTGGAGAAACCACAACGCTTTGCGGGGCTGCTGCTCCTTTTTCTTGATTTTCTATTTTCTTTATTTAATGAATTTGGCTCGCTGTCCCAACCCGGAGCCGAAACCCGAAACCCGCCTGTTTCAGGGCTTTTGGCGCACGCCCGGAACATCTGGCACAGCTGTTCCTGTGACCCCCGGGCAGCAGCACAGCCCCGCTCCTGTTCCCGTTCCAAAGGGAGCCAAAAGACAGCACCGGCAATGAGGCAGCGCTGCCCCAGCCTGGAGAGATCGGAGCAGGGATGGGCAGGATCCAGAGTGAACCCATTTTCCCAGGGGAAAAAAACCCAAAAAAGCAGGAATGAGGCAAAGCAGCGGGTGCAGCTTCTGGAGATCCATGGAAAGAGCCTCCTCCTGCTTCTCTTTAAATTCTTCCTTATTTTAAATTCAGCTGCCACAAACCCGAATAAATGCCCCGAAATGGGGATTTTTGCACCTCCACTTGAATGGGATTTGTGGAACTGGTTCAACCATGGGAATTCTGTGCCTGGATGGATCCATGGATCTGTGCAAGCTGGATTTCCTTGCCTGGAAAAACCACAGAGCTGAGACCCCCTCCCTTCCCAGAAAAGATCTTGGGGGTGGCAGAGTGAGCCCCAAATGTGCTCATGATCCAAAAATCCCAGCTCGGATCAGCCAGAGCTGATCTCTGAATCCTTGGGTTTATTCTAAGCTGCAGGAACTTGTCGCTTTTTATCTGGAAATCTTTCAGCACTCACCTTTCCCGATTTCCTTTCAGCTCTAAGGTTTAAGAGCCCTGCTGCACTTTCATCCCCGAAACACGCAGAGCTTTAATTGTCTCTGGGATGGGGGATAATCAATCCTGCAGCGTGTTAATCCTCCTTCCGTGCCCATCAGAACCGAGATGGAATCAGGCATTAGGGTGCCTCCTCCCGTTATGAAATCTGAAAAACAGGATTGAGTTTGGAGCAGGGAGGAGTGGGGTGAGGAAAACCGCGAAACACTTAAAAATTGGGGTTTGGGGCGCAGCAGAAGGTTCGACTGGGCGATTTTCCAGGGGGAATGGCGCAGGTGAGGGGAGCTGAGGAGGCGGCAGGCGAGGTTTGGGGCAGGGAGGGATTTGGGATTTGCATGTGCCTACGTGAGCGCAGGGATGAGTCCTGGGGCAGGAGGGAGGCACCGGCAGTGCAGGGAGTTGTGAGAGCTGGGGCAGGAGTGAGGGATCCCTGCCAGCCCCATCCCCATCCCATCCCATCCCCATCCCATCCCCATCCCCATCCCCATCCCATCCTCATCCCATCTCCACCCCCATCCCCATTCCCACCCCATACCCATCCCAATCCCCATTTCCTGCCCCATCCCCATCCCCATCCCATCCCCATCCCATCCCATCCCATCCCATCCCATCCCATCCCATCCCATCCCATCCCATCCCATCCCATCCCATCCCATCCCATCCCATCCCATCCCATCCCATCCCCATCCCCATCCCCATCCCATCCCCATCCCCATCCCCATCCCATCCCATCCCATCCCATCCCATCCCATCCCATCCCATCCCCATCCCCATTTCCTGCTCCATCCCATCCCATCCCATCCCATCCCATCCCATCCCATCCCATCCCATCTCCATCCCCATCCCCATCCCATCCCATCCCCATTTCCTGCCCCATCCCCATCCCCATCCCCATCCCATCCCATCCCCATCCCCATCCCCATTCCCATCCCATCCCATCCCATCCCATCCCATCCCATCCCATCCCATCCCATCCCATCGCCATTCCCCATCCCATCCCCATCCCATCCCCATTTCCTTCCGCATCCCATCCCATCCCATCCCCATCCCCATCCCATCCCCACCCCCATCCCATCCCATCCCATCCCCATCCCCATCCCATCCCATCCCATCCCATCCCATCCCCATCCCCATCCCATCCCATCCCATCCCATCCCATCCCACCCCCAGCCCCCCAAATCCGCCTCTTCCCCCCTCCCGAGCCGCCCCACGCCCGGGGGTCGCTCTGGCACGGGTGGGAGCAGCTTTCCCTACAGGCCCGGTGATTTTCTTTTGGGGTGGGGGCGCTTTAGGACGGCGCTGTCATTTCCTCTCGCTCCGTGACCCTCCCACCTCCATCCCCTCCCTTTCCCACCGCTCCTCCGAGGATGAACTTTTCGCTCATTGTTCTTTGGCAGGTACTGGAAAATATTCTTCCTGTGAAGTTGCAGTTTTGTGGGGCTTGAATGAGTCCAGTCCTCCCCTGGCTCTGCCCAGCGCCACCGATTGGCTCGGCAGCCCGGGGGGGACCGATAAGGGCGGCTATAAAACCCCGGCAGCTCCCGGTCCCCCAGCGAGCAGCAGCCGGAGGGGCCGCCGGGATCCTCCGCACATCCCCGAGCTCGCCAGGATCCTCCCTCCTGCCTTCCCTCCCTCCTGCGAGCGCGTATCCAGCTCCACATCTTTGCTCAAGCCCGAGTGGAAGAGGAGAGGCGCACACATCCAAAAAAAAAAAAAAAAAATTGACCACCTAAAAAAAAAAAAAAGGAAAAAAAAAAAGGAAAGAAAAAAAAAAAACCAACCCAACCCCACACTTAGCGGAAACTTGTCAAAGAATGCTCCTCCAGTCTGGTTTGCTGCTGCTGCTGCTGCTCAGTGCATCCGCATCCCACGAAGCTGAGCAGAATGACTCTGTGAGCCCCAGGAAAGCGCGGGCGGCAGCGCAGAACTCAGGTAACGCCGGCGAGCAGGCTCAAACTGTCTCAGATTCCTCTGCTGATGATTTTTCTTCTTCTTTTTCATATTTCCCCCTTTTTTTCCCCCCCTTATCCACTGGCCGGCGGGAGGGCTGTTCCTTTCGGGGCTGGCGCAGGGCTGGAGCCGGAATCTGCCGGGGGAACCGGGGCAGGGCAGCGCCCCGAGGATGCGATCGGGGCTCTCCCTCCTCCCGCAGCTCCCCAGCGACTTCCGAGCACTTTGGGGCATTTTTATTTCCCTTCTTGCATGCGTCCCTCTCCCTTCCCCGCTGCACGCCGCTCCGCTGTTCCAGCTTTGCTTTTTGGGAAGTTGGTCAAACCCGCGGCGCTGGGATTTGGGGCGATCCCCATTGCTCTGTGAACATCTGTCTGTTCAAAGAGGGGGAGCAGCACCCCAAAAGTGTCCCCAGCTCGCTGCCATTGTCACAAACCGATCGCATCGGGGACATTTTCCCAGCTTGCTTCCACAATGGAGCAAAAAAAAACCAAAATTGCTTTGGCCAGCCAGCCCTGGATGTCTGAACTTCGCTGCTTTAGATAACTCGGAGACATTGTCTGGAACAAAGGGAATTAAAAATCTGCTTTCTGCTGCGCCGGGAAGATATTAACGTTTTAATTCGGAGCTCATTAACAGCTGCCCGAATTGAGATCCGCACGGCTCTGCGGCGTTGGAGGGGGGTTTGCTCCATTTGCTTTTGTATTTTGTTGCTATAGGAACGTGGGGTCTCCCTCTCGCCCCGAGCCCGGAACAATCCGAGCCGGAGCCCGCTGAGAGAGAACTTCTAATTAGAACCTGTGCAAAGCTAATTACGGGGCTGGCTCGTGCTGCGGGAGGTTATGAACCGGGGAGGGGATGAATTACCAAATATTCCTCCCTTCAGGCACGTCAGCAAGAGCACGGAACATCCAGGGGTTAATTGGGGGATTTTTTAAAATATTATTTCTCTTTTTTTCCTTTTTTTTTCTTTTTTGAGGGAAAAAAGCCGCTTGTAAAGAATCCTCTTTAGGACACAATCAGATTTAAGGAGGTGTGTTCTCTCCCAGTAAAGCCCCGCGTTCCCCACACCTCAGGGCTGGTTTGGGAGCCTGGGCTCGCATTTCTTCCCCAAGAATCTGGTAACATGAGCCGCAAAAGCGCTGAACGTGCCTTGCCCAGGCGGGAGGGGACAGATGTTCGGCTCGCCCAGAAAGGTTAATCCCGGCTAATTTCAGGCCAATCATGCGGCAATTCTGCTGATTCACTGCTAAAATCCACTGGATCTGCCCTGAGACAGCCGGGATGACACGGATCCCCTCCGCTCTCCGGGCTTGAATTATCCCCGGAGCTGCATTACCTGAACTTTCTCTGCCCAAATTTCCCTTCTCCTCTTGAATCTTCAGCAAAAATGACCTTTTTGGCTGTGCCTGAGAACTCCCAGGGCAGTTTTAGCACCAAGCTGCTGGATCGAGTCCTTTAGGGTGCTGAGAAATCTTCTTTCCAGGTGATCCGGGCATTTTAAAAAAGCACAAGTGCCTCCCAGTAATTGGGATTTGCTGCCAACTTGTTGGCATTTGGCAACACTTGCATCTCATTTTCCAGTGGTTTTGTGGCCCAGGTGCTGCCAGGCTGCTCCCCAAGGGAGAGATCTCAGTGCTCAGAGCTTTCCATGGGCCCATCCTCATCCCTGCTCCTTCTTCAGAGGCAGTTGGGATAAAATGTAAATGCCTGAAGAGAGAATTAGGTTGGGATGGACATTTGGGTCCCCATCTAAGCAAGGGCTGTGAGGTGCTGCCTCTTTTAATCTGTTTTTTTTTAAATCCTCGAGGGTTTGATAGCTGGAATTTCTGTTCCTTGGGGTGCTGGTCACGTCTTAGAGAATTCTGGAATTGTAGAATTGTGGAATTGTAGAGTCATGGAATTATAGAATCATGAAATTATAGAATTACGGAATCCTGGAATGGTTTGTGTTGGAAGGGACCTTAAAGCTCATCCCATCCCCTGCCATGGGCAAAGACACCTTTCATTGTCCCAAGGTGCTCCAACCTGGCTTTGGGCACTTCTGGGGATGAGAAATCCAAACTTCTCTGGGCACCCTGTACCAGGGCCTCAGCACCCTCCAAGAAAGGATTTTCTCCCTAATATCTGACCTAAATCTCTCCTCTTTTAGCTTAAAACCAATCCCAGCTGTTCTAGCACTGTGCATGTGAAAAGTCACTCTCCCACTTTTTTCTAATCGGCTTTTCCGTACCAGAAGGGGCTCTGAGGTCTCCACGGAGCCTTCTCTTCTCCATGGCAGAGAAATCTGGTTCTGTGGCAGAGAAATCTGCCCCCATGGCAGAGAAATCTGAGCCCATGGCAGAGAAATCTGAGTCCATGGCAGAGAAATCTGGTTCTGTGGCAGAGAAATCTGAGTCCATGGCAGAGAAATCTGAGCCCATGGCAGAGAAATTTGAGTTGATGGCAGAGAAATCTGAGTCCATGGCAGAGAAATCTGCCCCCATAGCAGAGAAATCTGATCCCATGGCAGAGAAATTTGGCTCTGTGGCAGATTTTGGAGCATTGGAGAGGGTCTGAGCCGCGTCCCTCACCACGGTGCCGGAGCAGGGTTTAGCCACGGGCTGGGCTCACTTTAGGTTTAGGGTTAGGTTTAGGGTCAGGGTTAGGGCTAGGTTTAGGGTTAGGTTTAGGGTTAGGTTTAGGGTCAGGGTTAGGGCTAGGTTTAGGGTTAGGTTTAGGGTTAGGGTTAGTGTTAGGGTCAGGGTTAGGGTTAGGGTTAGGGTTAGGATTCGAGTTAGGGTTAAGTTCGTGGTTTAATGTTTGGGTTATTGTTTAAGATCAGCGTTAGTTGTTATTGTTAGAGTTAGGATTAGGGTTAGGGTCAGTGTTAAGATCAGCTTTTGTTTTAGGATTGGTGTGTGGGTTTGGTTTAAGTTTAGGTCTCCATGTGCTGGGCTTGCTCTCCATGTGCTGGGCTGGTTCTCCATGTGATGGGCTCATTCTCCATGTGCTGGGCTCTCTCTGGGCTCTCTTCCCGTGTGCTGGGCTCATTCCCCATGTGCTGGGCTCGCCCTCCGTGGGCTGGGCTCGCTCTGGGCTCTCTCCCCGTGCTCTGGGCTCTCTCCCCATGTGCTGGGCTCTCTCTCAGTGTGCTGGGCTCTCTCTGGGCTCTCTCCCCATGTGCTGGGCTCTCTCTGGGCTCTCTCCCCATTCTCTGGGCTCTCTCTGGGCTCTCTCTGGGCTCTCTCTGGGCTCTCTCTGGGCTCTCTCCCCATGCTCTGGGCTCTCTCCCTGTGTGCTGACGCTGCCCTGCTCTCTGTCCCCAGCCGAGGTGGTCCGCTGCCTGAACAGCGCTCTCCAGGTGGGCTGCGGAGCCTTCGCCTGCCTGGAGAACTCCACGTGCGACACGGACGGGATGTTCGACATCTGCAAATCCTTCCTCTACAGCGCTGCTAAATTCGACACTCAGGTACCGGGCACAAAGGGCGCGGGAATAAAACCCGACCTGCAATCAAACGTGGCCAAAAATGAATCAAACCCGGCCGAAAATAAAACCCAGCCGAGAATAAACGGGAGCCGCCTTTTCATGCCCCTGACAAGTCCCGCGGGTTCTAAAGCACCTCCGCTCAATGCCTGCCTTAATTTAAGCTGTGCTTTGGGCAGGATTAACCCTCCCCTCCCTGCAGCCCTTCCTGCTGCTCGGCTGCTCCTCTCAGCCCCCAGTTTTGGCTCCAAGCGCGTTCTCCAGAGCTCTTTTTCCACCCGCTCCCTGCTCCCTGTGAGGACTTGGCACGGAGGGTTCCGTGGGGTGGAGAGCGAGGTTTCCTCTCCAGGAGGAAATAGAAATGTTCTTCTAACAAAATAAATCTCCTGCCTGTGTGAGCTGGCACAGGGCTGGGCTTTGGCTTGGAAGTGTTTGGGTCTGGGAATGCGCAGCCAGGTTGGGGCTGCAGGGAGAATAAACGGGGGAGCATTGGAGGGTTGAGCTCTGCCAAAATCCCTTTCCCTCCGTGCTTTCCTCCCCAAATTCACACAGCCCCTTGCTCCCCGTGCTCCTGCTCCCAAGGACAGGTTTAAAAGCTGGTGAAGGCTCCTGGGGTCTGAACCAGAAGCGTTAAACTGCTGGCATTGAATTGCTGTTGAATGGATCTGTGGGGCAGAGCTGCTCCACCTCTGGTCCTGGCACTTCCAGACTGAAGATTCCCACTGCCTAAATCCTTTGGGAATGGGAGTTCAGAGCATCCCAGCTGCTGAGAGCGACAACTCTGCAATAACTGGGAGCATTCAAGTGCCATTCCCTGCCGTGTCTGTAATTGCAGGAGGGTAATTAGTACAGCCAGGCCTGGTGGAGTATCCACAACACTTCCCCTTCCTTCGGATTCCCTGGGATTCTGCTGCAGTTGAAATTTTCCTTCCATTTGCAGGGAAAAGCTTTCGTGAAGGAGAGCCTGAAGTGCATCGCCAACGGGGTGACGTCCAAGGTGTTCCTGGCCATCCGCAGGTGCTCCACGTTCCAGAGGATGATCTCCGAGGTGCAGGAGGAGTGCTACAGCAAGCTGGACATGTGCGGCATCGCCCGGCGCAACCCCGAGGCCATCACCGAGGTGGTGCAGCTCCCAAACCACTTCTCCAACCGGTACGGGGGGTCCCCCGGGCATCCGGGAGTGGGAATTGCAGGGGAAGGAATGAGAGGGATCTGGGAGTGGGAATTGGGCAGGAATGAGAGGGATCCCGGAGTGGGAACTGGGCAGGAGTGGGAATTGCAGGGGAAGGAATGAGAGGGATCCGGGACTGAAATCTGATTTCCATGGCAGAGAAATCTGCCTCCATGGCAGAGAAATGTGGCTTTGCAGGGGCAGGAACGAGAGGGATCCAGGAGTGGGAATTGCAGGAGAAGGAACATGAGGGAACTGGGAGTGGGAACTGGGCAGGAACGAGAGGGATCCGGGAGTGGGAATTGCAGGGGAAGGAATGAGAGGGATCCGGGAGTGAAATCTGACTTCCATGGCAGAGAAATGTGGCTTTGCAGGGGAAGGAATGAGAGGGATCCAGGAGTGGGAATCGCAGGGGAAGGAACATGAGGGAACCGGGAGTGGGAATTGGGCAGGAACGAGAGGGAACCGGGAGTGGGAACTGGGCAGGAGTGGGAATTGCAGGGGCAGGAACGAGAGGGATCCGGGAGTGGGAATTGCAGAGGAAGGAACATGAGGGAACTGGGAGTGAAATCTGATTTCCATGGTAGAGAGATGTGTCTTTGCAGGGGAAGGAACGAGAGGGAACCAGGAGAGGGAATTGCAGGGGAAGGAATGAGAGGGATCCGGGAGTGAAATCTGATTTCCCTGGCAGAGAAATGTGGCTTTGCAGGGGCAGGAACCAGATGGATCTGGGAGTGAAATCTGATTTCCATGGCAGAGAAATCTGCCTCCATGGCAGAGAAATGTGGCTTTGCAGGGGCAGGAACGAGAGGGATCCAGGAGTGGGAATTGGGCAGGAACGAGAGGGAACCGGGAGTGGGAATTGCAGGAGAGGGATCCAGCTGATAAAGGCCTGCAAGTCCTGAAACATCTGAGCCCAGTAAAGCTCTCTGCCTCTTCAGGCCCTGCTCAGCTTTAGATGAAGAGAATTTGAAGAGAATTTTGAGAAGTAAAGCATGCTCCCTTCTCTTTTTGGGAAATACATTTATTTCCCTTTTTGGGAAAACACACTTGTTTTTCATTTTAGGAAATACACATATTTCCCTTTTTGGGAAATACACATATCCATTTCCTATTACAGAAAACTCTCTTGTAGATGAAGGCATTTTTCTTGTCTATCCAGAAAATGGCAAAATTCAGAAGGCAAAATTATACTGGGGGGAGCAAAAATTAAACTTGTGTGCCTTTCTCCCAAGCAAATTTGGGGTGGAAATTGGAACTTTGGGTTTTATGGAGGACTGGGCGAGCAGCAGGCAGCTCTGTGCAGCCCCAGGTTAAAGTGATGGATTGTGGTGCTCAGCAGCCCTCGGAGGGGACACGGGGACATTCGGGCAGTGAGAGGACCAAGCCCTGGAGCCTGTCCCGAGGCACAGGCAGCTCCTCCCGGCCGAGGAGGCAGAGGATATTGTGGAGGAACAAAGGCAGCAGGATTTCCCAGCTCCGAGGTTACGCTGAGGGCTCCCGGAGCATCCTGCTTTCCCAGCCCCGGCCCCGCAGCAGCAGAATGTGCCACTTGGCCTGGCTGCCCAGGGGAAGTAGTTAAAGGTCATTGCATCTTCCTGCCATTTCATCTCAGGGCAGGAAAATCTCCATTTCGTCTCAGGGGAGGAAAATCCCGGCTCTGACGGGCTCTGGGAAGGTGTCTGAGCGTGGAAGCCCCGGGGCTGGACGGGCTCTGTGTCTGGCCCTGATTTAAGCCGAGTGTGTGGCTGGCTCAGCTTTGCTCATCTCCAGAGCCTGATCCTCTTGTGCAGCTCAGGCTTTGACCTCACCTCACCTCCCCTGGCTCTCCAAAGTTGGGAAAAGATTTTCAATGGGAACTCTCATTTCCCTCTTCCTTCCCCTCCTCCACCTGCAGGTTGTTCTCTTTTCTGCTCCTGTGGAAAAATGTCACCGTGACCTTAAAGTGCTTAAAATAAGTTCCTCGACGTCCTCTCAAGGCAGAAATCCCAGCAAATGTGGGACTGCTGCCCTTTTTCCCAAGCTTGTCTCCCTGGGAAGATGTTCCCTGGCACAGGGAGGTGCCAGGTGCTCTCCCAGCCCTGCTCCTGGGGCCGTGGAGGAACATTCCTTGGAGGAATTCTCAGCAGGGCTGGGAATACAGGGCAGCACCACATCCTGGCTAATAAGTGACAGACTCCCAAGGCATTCACAGATGGCTAATTCAATTTATTAATAAATCTGTTACTTTTTATACCCTTTTTATACCCTTTTTATACCCGTTTTATACCCTACAGGTAGACCAGATTGATCTCCTTTAATTAAAACACAATCACCATTAGCTAATTAACAAGACACCCATTTATTAAACAATCTTACGAGAATAACAAGAAAACAGATATTAGAAAAACAGCTCCTCCAGGTTGTTTTTAATAATTGGCTATCATTGTTTACCTCCAGCTCCCCAAAACTTCCCAGGCCAATTCTGGGGTAATTAATCTAGCTTCTCTCTCTCTGAGCAGGGGGTGCCAGCACACCTGGCTGCTCCTTGGGCAGGGAATTTGTGCCCAGGGCAGCTGGAGAGAGGCAGGGGAAGCCTCGCTCGGGGTTCTGTGCATGGTGGGTTGGAAGTGAGCACGGATTTCGTGTCCTGAGGGAACCCAGGGATCTGCCAGGCTTGCGCTGAGCTGCTTCTCCCCCTTCTGGTCCTTCTGTGCAGGGAAAGGGACAAGAGGGACAAGAGGGATTGGTGCCACAGGGATGGATCAGTCTTGGAGCAGAGGCCAAGCCAGGCTGGGATCCCGGCAGGATCTGTTCTTGCAAACATCAATTATTTTCCTTCCCAAAGCTCCAGGAACTCGGGTGTTTAGCAGAGAGTAAATCACATCCTTTAACCCATTCCTATTCTCTCAACTCCTCGTTTTTACCTTCCTGACCTGCCGGGATCACTCCAAACCCACTGTGCTCGCCCTCACCTCCCTGAGCTGGGGCAGCTCTTGGTTTAGGGCATTTAAATCCGAATTTTGGCGATGGGGTTCCTTCCCTGTGCACCCATGCCCAGGGCGTTTGGGTGCAGCCACAACAAAGCTGCACTTGGCCTTGGCAGGCCTTTCCCAACCTTAAAAATTCTGCCAAAACACCTTGAGAAATCAATTCCAAACGCGCTCGGGCTGAGTTAAAACCCCAGATTCTCACAGTTCTGCCCGTGGCTGGGGCACAGCGTGGGCTAACCGGGTGTCTGTGCCGCAGGTACTACAACAAGCTGGTGAGGAGCCTGCTGGAGTGCGACGAGGACACGGTGAGCACCATCAAGGACAGCCTGATGGAGAAGCTGGGCCCCAACATGGCCAGCCTGTTCCACCTGCTGCAGAGCGACCACTGCGCCCAGGGCCACCCCCGCGCCGACCTGCTGCGCAGGAGGCTCTCGGAGCCGCAGAAGCTGCAGCTGCTCCTCAGGAACCTCCGAGGTGAGGGCTCCACACCCGCCCGCGCCAAGCGCGGCTCCGCCGAGCGCGCCTGAGCGGGGCAGGGCGAGCCGAGCGCGACCAAAGGGCTCTGAGGGCTCTGCTCGAGGAGTGCTGCACCCAAAGCCACGGGACTGTTGGTGTTTTAACCCCCCAGGAGCTGGGTTTAGTTCCTTAGGGCTCGTTTAGTTAGTTCATCTTTTCTCTTCCACTTCTGCATGGGTCTGCGTTCGGTGTCGCGGCTTTCCCGCCGGCCTGACGGCTCTGTCTCTTCTCTTCCCCACAAAAAAAATCTGTTCTCCCAAAAAAAAATCTTACTCATAAGTAGATCCCTGCAGCGGTCAGGCCTTCAGGCACCAAAGCCAACGTTTGGAGGTTGAGTTTTGTCCCAAACCGTTGTGCTGACGCCACCCAGGCCTGGAGATTCGGCGCCGAGGGGAGGAGCCGCTCCTCTCCTGCAGGTGCCGGGAGATGCACTAAAAACTCTCGCACGTCCTAAAAAATATCAGTGGAATTCATGTCATGAATCTGTGCTGGCCATGGACGAACATGGATGTCACGTTCCTGGTCCTGTAGTGTCACCCTCAGTCCTAATCCTTCCAGCAGAGTGCTGTGAGCACGTTTAAGTCGGGATTTACCAAACTCCTGCACGGTTTAGTCACCAGGACTTGGCACCGCGGTGCAAAGCGAGTTCAAACCACCCCAAAAAGCCCAACAGCAGCAGAGGGACGTGTTCTACCTGTGGCTGGAGCTGGTCAGGAGGTCCCATAATCGTGTGTTGTATTTCAAAGCTCACATCTTGTACTGTATTTAACTGCCTGAAGCTTTAAACCAAGCCTAACAGAAACAAAGCCTGTCTTAAGATTAGAGTATTAAAGGCCTTGCTCTAACAGTGGTATAAATAGTGCTAAAATCTCTCTGTACTGTACATAAACTCCACCAGAGTCTGCCTCGAAGGAGCAGAACAGAATAACTTTATTGCCTAAAGTGAGTTTTGTAAGTCAGCTCTTTCTTTATTATTATTGTTGTTATTGTTATTATTATTATTATTATTGCTTTCTTTTTCCTGGAAGCAGCACCTCTGTCATAGTCAGGAGTTCACATTCCACTCTGTGGCCTTTTTACAAAGGAAGAGGGGAAAAGTTTGGGATGGGAATCGCAGGACTGGGAAGAGCCTTTCAGAGCTAAAATTGAGGCAAAATCCATAAAAACCCAAGTTCAGGCTGGTCAGTCCTGTCCCCACAGGCAATGACTTAGAGCCAAGGCAGAGCTGCTGGGAATTCCGGAATTGTCAGATCCTTTGGGAATCTCACGGGGCAAAACTCCCGACAGGATTTTTGGGGAAAGGCTGGGAAAACCCATCATTCTCTGAAGCTTCAGCAGGAAAGCTGAGACCACAATGAATGCTCTGGGAGCTGCCTTTCCTCCTCCTCCTCCTCCTCCTCCTCCTCCTCCTCCTCCTCCTCCTCCTCCTCCTCCTCCTCCTCCTCCTCAGCGGGTTCTGGGAAGAGGAGCAGAGCTGGGACACCCCAAAGCCGCTCCCCACCTCAGCCCAAAAATCCCCTTGGTGGTGTGGGATCCACCAGGCCAATCCCAAATCCATGCCTTGGAGTCCCTGCAGAGTGGGAGACTCTGCCTCAGAGCTGATGAAGGAGGGATCTCTTTTTCTCATGGAAACCTGAAGCAATATAATTTGATTTTTTTTTGTGTTGTTCAGGAAACCACAAAGCCTTTAAACCAGAACTTGCTGCTAAAATATCAAAACCAGATGCAGTGGCAACGTTTCAGATGTCGCTGTCTTCACAAAATGTAGCCCAGAAGTGCTGGCAGAGAATTGGAAGCAGCAAAAAAACGTTGCTGACATTGGTGGAGGGTCGGAATTTGTAAATTTTTTGGGATACTCCGAACAGAGCCATGCAGGGCAAGGAAGATGCAAAGTTGCTCCTTCCTGAATCAGGCAGGGATTGAGAGGTGGACACCAAGAAGTTCTGAGAGGTGAAAACCAAAATCTTCTGGCATATCCCGACCCGAAAATTGTGATTATATTTAGGAACTGATCTCAGGAGCGCATCCCTGACTTCCCACCCTGCGGCTGTTGGGAGCTGGGAATCCCGCTGGGGTCTGTGCATCCACTCCAAGCTTTTATTTGGGAATTGGTCACAAAAAGTCTTTCCCTGCCCCAGGGCAGTGCCCCAAACCCACCTGGGAGATCCCAAAGTTTCTGGGAGCCTGACCGGGGACATTCCTCCTGGGAAGTGTCTTCGCCACCCACCCATTTCTCTGCAACCCCAAAAAAGCACCTAAAGCAGATTTGGGGCCGGGGAGGTGCCTTGGGCCTCCCATTCCCACCTTTTTTTTGGGGGTGCCATAATGGAATTTCCCTTTCCAGCAGCGATTCCAGCTCTGTCTCCTGAATGAGGGAGGGAAGAGACGATTCCCCCTGGCAGGGTTGGCTGTGGTGGCCCAGGGACCTCCTCCTGTGCCATCCGTGTCCCAAAAAAAGCCACAATTCCCAATTTTTTGAGCTGCTTTGAGGCCGCTGTGCTGGAGCAGGGAGGAATTTGGGGTGGCTCATCCCTTCTGGGGGTTCCCGTCCCTGGGGAATGACGGAAAGGTTTGGATTTAGGTGGGATTGGGTGGAAAGGTTTGGATTTGGGTGGGATTGGGTGGAAATATTTGGATTTTTGGTGAGGAACCATCGCCACCCTCAAGTCCAGCGATTTCACCCCAGAGTTCATCTCCACTTGGTTTTTTTTGGTGTCACCAAAGGATTTTCTCTCGGGGCGGGAAGCGGCTTCTCCGGGAAGGTTTGCATGAGTCTCGTGGTTTGTTTGCACTTTAGACATTGTTGTGCCATTATAAATTTACATTATTTCTATTTATAATTTAAAGAGACCTAGAAAAGGGAAAAGGGAGAGAGTTGGGGGGTTGTGGGTTTTGGGTTTTTTTGGGGTTTTTTTGCTGAATACTGGAATGAACAGTGAGCATATCTGGTATATGTCCTTATTTATTGTTTCCATGACATTTGTAAAGCTCCGTGTGTTCATATAAAGGTTATTTGAAACATATCATAGCGAGGAGAGAGAGGCAAGTTATTTTCTTTGCTTATTTTTATAATTAAAGATGCATAACGTAATGAGGCCTACGTTGGATTTTCTTCTGCCATGAAATAAAGAAGTCAAATTTAAAAGATTTTGGTGTCCAAGTCTTTATTGGGCTGTTGATAGCAGCAGGATAAAAATTTTTATTTTTATAAAATAAAATCATGGTGGCATTATTAATAATAATGATTGATTACATTATTAAAATTACTAAAATAAGTATTGAAATAAATGAATTCTAAATAATTCTTGTTAATATATAATGTTAAATATATAATATATAATGTTAAAATAATATATAATAATATATGTTAATATATTAATGTATTAATATATTAATATATTAATATATTAATATATTAATAATAATATATTAATTTATATATTTATTTATAATTATTAACATTATTGACAGCATTGGAAATTCCCTTGGGGACTTCCACCTGGAGCTCCCAACCTTGACAATATTCCAGAATTTCGACAACTTTTTAAGACTTGGGAATAAAATGGGCACATTTAGGTCAGTGCTGCTAATGGAGGGAGCTGAATTCCCAAAAAAAGCAGGAGCAGAGGGGTGGGATCAACCTCGGCTCTGTGGGGGGAAAACTGGGAGGGAAATCATCCTGGGGAAGGAAATTTTGGCTCAGTGATGAAGAAAATTGTGCTAGAAAAGGAAATTTATGCTCGATAATGAAGAAAATAGTCCTGGAAAAGGAAATTTTGGCTCGGTGACAAAGCAAAAAAGTCTTGGAAAAGGAAATTTATGCTTGATAACCAAGACAAAAGTCCTGGAAAAGGAAATTTTGGCTCAGTGACAAAGAAAAAAGCCCTGGAAAAGGAAATCGCGCCTTGATGACGAAGAAAAGAGTCCTGGAAAAGGAAATCTGGGCTGGGTGATGACGAAGAGCTCGGGAAGCATTAAAATCCTGGTTGATTTTCCCCTGAAAAAAAAACCAAAAAAACCAAAAAACAGGAATTAGATTTGGCCAGGATCCAAAGATTGACTGGATGTTCTTTTCTCATCCATGGGGTTTTTTTTTTGCAGTTTCATGACGAAACCAAGGGAAAACCAATTCAGATTTTCCCATCCTCACCCTTCCTGCCGGCTTTGGGAGGGAGGGAAGGAAGGAGGAGCGGGATCCCCGACACTTCCAAAGGGCTGGGAATGAAATTCGGGACCAGACTTCCCTTCCTGCCTCCCTGGAAGTGAGAAAAATAAAAAGTTGGGAGGGAAAAAAATTCCCACAGGAATGAAGGATGAGAAAAAATTCCCACAGAAATGAAGGGTGACAAAAATTCCCACAGAAATTAATGATATTGTCTTCGCTGCCGTGATTCAGCTGCTCCGAGCAGGAATGTGGGAGGAGTCCAAAAAATAAAAGAAATAGAGTTGATAAAAATAGAAATCAGAGCTCAAATCGCCCGGATCCAGAGGTGATTCCCACCAGGAGAGCTCAGATCAGTGAGGAGCAGAGAGAAAGGCAGGAGAAATGCAAAGGGATGAAGATTTGGCTAGGGAATTCTCAGATCCTGAGATTTTTATTCCATTTTTAATTGAATTTGTATTTAATTTTAATTTAATTTGCATTTTTAATCAATTTCAGTGGAAAGCAGAGGCCAAAAATTAATCTGAGGGATTGAGGGGGCTGGAAATCCCAGAAAACCATGGAGGCATGGAATGGTTGGGTTGGAAAGGACCAGATCCTCCAATCCATGGGATGATGGGGTTGGGAATCCCAGAAAATCACGGAGACATGGAATGGGATGGGTTGGAAAGGACCAGATCCTCCAATCCATGGGATGATGGGGCTGGAAATCCTGGAAAACCATGGAGATATGGAATGGTTGGGTTGGAAAGGACCAGATCCTCCAACCCATGGGATGATGGGGCTGGAATTCCCTGAAAACCACGGAGCCATGGAATGGTTTGGGATGTGTTGGATGGGACCAGATCCTCCAGTTCCATCCCTGCCTGGGTACTCCAACCTGGCCTTGGGCACTTCCAGGGATGAGGAAACCACAGATTCCTTTGGAATTCCATCCCAGGCCACCCCCACCCTCTGAGGGGGGAAAACTGTGCCTTTCCCACCATGACTTTGGGATACTCCAAGCCCGTTATCCCCTTGGATGAGGCTCCTAAATCACCTCAGAGGCGCTCCCCGGCCAAAACCTGCTGCTGGGCCTTCCTGGAGCCTTTTTGGGGCTTTCCCAAATGCCAACCAGGGGGGCTCAGACCCTTCCCAAGGGGTCTCAGACCCTTTCCAAGGAGTTCAGACTATTCCCAAGGGGATCAGACCCTTCCCAAGTGGCATCCAGGAGGGATCAGACCATTCCAAAGGGGTTCAGACTCTTCCCAAATACCATCCTGGAAGGATCAGAGCCTTTCCAGGGGGATCAGACCCTTCCCAAGTGCCATCCAAAAGGGATCAGACCATTCCCAGGGGGCATCAGACCCTTCCCAAGAGGTTCAGACCCTTCCCAAATGCCATCCAGGGGTCTCAGACCCTTCCCAAGTGCCATCCAGAAGGGATCACACCTTTCCAAAGGGGATCAGACCCTTCCCAGAGGGATCAAACCTTTCCAAGGGGGGTTCAGACCCTTCCCAAGTGCCATCCAAGGGGGATCAGACCCTTCCCAGGGGGATCAAACCCTTCCCAGGGGGGCTCAGGCCCTTCCCAAGTGCTTCCCAAATCTCTGGGCAGGAGCATTTCCGCGGGGATGCTCCCGGGAAGAAACCCGGGAATTTCCAGGAGATGCAGGCAAAGCTGGAAGGGACCCGCACTGTCACAGGGTGACGAACTCCCGGGATTTTATCTCGTTTTTGGTTTTTTTTTTATTCCCAGGAGATCTTTAGCCCGTTTTGGGTCTGTTTTTTTCTCCACGGCTCTTGTGCCCTCTGCTGACCGACGGTTCCCGCAGCCCCGGAGCCTCCCCGCTCCTCCTCCGGCATCTCCCGGTTCCTCCCTCCCCTCACCCTCTCCCACCGCCAGCCCCGACCCGAATTATTCACGAGGCTTCACCGAAAAAAATCCCCTTTAAAACAAACTCAGAGCCTGCTCAGAGCGCTTCGAACCCGCGGGATTTTGTGATTTTTTTTTTTTCCCAAAAATCAGCAATTCCCGCTCACTGCCCCGCTGCTCTTTCCCACCTTTCCAACCCTCGGTTTTTTGGGATTTGGAGGAAAAGCAAAGCTGCAGATCTCGGCTGGCCAAGCAGAGGGCACTGCTGGCTCACGATTCCAGCCAGGGCTCGAAACTCGAAATCCTGGCACAGAAAATCTCCGCCGGGAGCAGCAGCTGAGGAATCCTGTGTGCCCTTCATCCATCCCCCTGTTTCCAACAGGTCCTAAAAAATCCAGGAATAATAAATTAAAACGTGGGAATAACAGCCAGAGGAACAGAGCAGTGATGGGGAGAAATGGAAAAACTGGGGGAAAAATAGATTAAATAAACACAGGAGATGAGAGCCTGACCCACTTTGGGGTTCATCTGAGACCCAGAGCGGGTTCTCACAAAAATGAACTAAAGTTTCATCTTTTTAGCCCATGGATTCTGAAATGGAAGATATTTTCATCTTTTTCGCTGCTGATGTGCATTAGGAAACCCCGGGGAGGGAATCTGCTCCCTCTCATCCCCTGCAGCTCCTTCTCACTCCCGTCCTCTCCGCTTCCTCTTTTATTTTGCTGATGGAAAAGGACAGAAAGCAGCTGGGAGGAAGCAGAGGATGTAAAAAACCCTTCCAAGCTGAATTTCAGCTGCACCGGAGCATCCCCAAACTCCTCCTCGGAGGAGCCCACGTGCAGCTCTGCGCTCTCAGTCCCACGTGCACCACCGCGCTGATTAATTAAATTATTTATTTATTAATTATAATTTATTTGTTTTTTATTTATTAATTCTTAAAATTAGGATTTAAATTTTTATTTATTTATTTTATTTATTTATTTATTAGTAAATTTATTTATTAATAAATTAATAAATTAATATGTATTTATTTATTCCTAAAATTATTTATTTATGTATTTATTTATAAAATTTATTAACTTATTTATTTAATTTATAAATATTTATTTATTTATTTATAAAGTTTATTTATTTAATAATACATTAATATTTGTTTATTTATTCCTAAAATTATTTATTTATTTATTTATTTATTTATTTATAAAGTTTATTGATTTATTTATTTAATTTATAAATATTTGTGGTTTTTTTATTTATTTATTTATTTATTTATTCCTTTATTTATTAATTCCTTTATTTATTAATTCCTAACATTCCCAGCGCCAATATTCCAAATTTTTCCCCCCACTTTTGACCGCTTAAAACCCAAAATGTGTCAGGACTGAGGCTCTGGGGGGTGCTGGCTCTCCTGCGAGGTGGATTCGGGTTTCCAGGCTCTCGGAGGCTCCTCCGCCGCCGCAGCTCCTGATGGATCCCGGCGATAAATCCCGAAATTCGAGCCCCGCCGCGGTGCCGCTGCCATGGAAACGCTCCCGGCCCAGCCCGAGCGGATTTCTCCCGGTTTCACCTAACCCGGTTAGGAGGAGCAGAAATGGCCCTGGAGAGACTTAACCCGATTAAAGGCCGGGCAGTGAGGGGCGCTTGGGATGGATCCTCCCAGGAACGGCCCGGGAGCATCACCCCCGAAATGCTCCTGCCCAGAGCTCCGGGAAGCACTTGGGAAGGGTCTGAGACCCCTGGGAAGGGCCTGATCCCCTTGGGAAGGGTCTGATCCCCTTGGGAATGGTCTGATCCCTCCTGGGTGGCATTTGGGAAGGGTCTGATGCCCTGGGAATGGTGTGATCCTCTTGGGAATGGTCTGATCCCTCCTGGATGGCATTTGGGAAGGGTCTGATCCCCTTGGGAATGGTCTGATCCCTCCTTGATGGCACTTGGGAATGGCCTGGTCCCCTGGGAATGGTCTGATCCCTCCTGGATGGCATCTGGGAATGGTCTGATCCCTTCTGGATGGCACTTGGGAAGGGTCTGATCCCCTTGGGAAGGGTCTGATTCCTCCTGGATGGTACTTGGGAAGAGCCTGAGCCCTCTGGGAAGGGCCTGATCCCCTTGGGAAGGGTCTGATCCCTCCTGGATGGCATTTGGGAAGGGTCTGATCCCCCTTGGATGGCACTTGGGAAAGGTCTGAGACCCCTGGGAATGGTCTGAATCCCTTGGGAAGGGTCTGATCCCTCCCGAATGGCACCTGGGAAGGGTCTGATCCCCCTGGGAATGGTCTGATCCCTCTTAGATGGCATTTGGGAAAGGTCTGATCCCTCCTAGATGGGATTTGGGAAGGGTCTGATCCCCCTGGGAATGGTCTGATCCCTCCTGGATGGCATTTGGGAATGGTCTGATCCTTCCTGGATGGCATTTGGGAATGTTCTGATCCCCTTGGGAAGGGCCTGATCCCTCCTGGATGGCACTTGGGAAAGGTCTGATCCCCTTGGGAAGAGTCTGATCCCTCCTGGATGCCACTGAGCAAACCCCAGAAAGGCTCCAGGAAGGTTCAGCAGCAGGTTTTGACCGGGGAGCGCCTGTGAGGTGATTTAGGAGCTTCTGGATGCTCCAGAAGCCGCCTGCCAGCCAGGGAGGGCTGGATGGGACCTGTGGGACGCACAGAGAGAGGGATGGGGGCGGCCCCGCGGCCCCAAAGCCATCGTGGGACACGAAAATCCATTTTGCATCACTCAGCCCAGCCGGTGCCGCGTCTCCCCGCGGGTCCCGGGAGCCAAACCCCGCCCGCCCATTAATCCCGGAGTCATTAGGGGCGGATAAAGCCACTTCCCCCAATTCCTTCCTGCTCGTCTCGATCCCAGCCAAGCATTTCACCTTGGCGCCGGCCTCGGGCCGAGGTGTAAAATTACCGCCGCAGCCCCAAACAAAGCGGCCAGACGTGGCCATGAATCCCCCGCCTCGTGGAGGGCCTTTGGGGCAGGGAAACTGAGGCACGGGAGCTCGGGGAGGGCTGGCACGGCTGGAAAATCCAGCCTGAGGAGCCGGGGCAGGCAGACTGGGAAGTTTGGGGGGTGGGTTGAGGGTGAAATAACATAAAAATGGCAAAAAAATGGAAAAAATGAGCCTTAAATGGAAAAAAAAAAAAAAAGCTTTAAAATGGGAAAATGGAGGGGAAAAAAGGCAAAAAAAGGCAAAAATGAAAAAGAAAAAAAATGCAAATAAAGGTCAGAACAAGGCAAAAAAAGGGCATCTCAGAGGAGAGTGTAAGAGGAGAGAAATCACCGAGCGCGGCGCGGGCTTCCCCCAGCAAAGGGATTCAGGAGCTGGGGGGATGCTGAGCCCTGAGCCTGCAAACCGGGGCAGCTCAGCCCGGCCATTCCCGCGATGTGTCCGGCCCAAATTCCCGCTTTACTCGGGGGAAACGGGAATCACGGAACGCAGAAAGGTTGGAACACCCCTCCGGTGACACCCCCGGGCCGGGCCGGGCTGGGGCAGCCCCGGAGCCGAACCCCGGACCGGAGGCTGGGACCGAGCCCGGGAATCGGGACCGAGCCCGGGAATTGGGACCGAGCCCGGGAATTGGGACCGAGCCCGGGAATCGGGACCGAACCCGGGAATTGGGACCGAGCCCGGGAATCGGGACCGACCCTGGGGGGCTCGGAGCACTTTTCTCCCCGAGCCACCCTATTTATTTTCCCTCTTTTGCAGCCCCTCGCTGCCTCGGCTGCTTTGGGGCCGTTTATTTATTCAGGGTCCCCTCCCGGGCCGCTGTCGGTGGGGCCGGAGGCACCGGCCCGGCCCGGCCGCGGCCAGCGCGGCTCTGTCAGGGCTATCAGCGAACACCAGCCCTCAGCCCGGCCAGGAATTTTAATTGAAATCGCCGCTCCCTGGGCTCAGATAAGGCCCAGCACGGACCGAGGGGCTCCCCAGGACCCCCCTCGCTGTCCCACGGGGTGCCAAGACCCGACCCCGCTGCCCAAATTCATGGGGGTACCCTGACCCCTCTCCATGCCCTGGGAAAGATGCCAGCTCAGCCGAGGAAGCGCTGGGACAAATTGGGACAAACTGGGACAAACTGGGACAAACTGGGACAAACTGGGAGGGAACTGGGGCCCGAAGCTGTCCCACGTCCCCGTCCCAGCGTCCCCTCCCCTCCCGCAGGCGCTTGGTGGTCCGCGCTCCTTATCAGCGCTTATCTGCCGCAGCCGCTCGCTAATGTGACCTTAATGGAGCTCAAATGGACTGGATTTGTTTTATTGCGGCTCAGCCCGAAGCCCGGCACCCCCTGCCCCCCTCCCGCCGCTCCCTCCCTCTTCCCTTGTTTTGGAAACACGCGGGGAAGGGGCTGCTCCTTCCTCGGGGCTCGGGGGGGCAGCGCATGGGGAGCCGGAGCACCCGGGGCGGCGGGGAGAGCCCTCCCGGTGCTGTCCCTCCATCCCCTCCATCCCCTCCATCCCCTCCATCCCCTCCTCCATCCCCGCACCCCCGGGAACCCCCCGAGCCGGGGGCGCTCCGTGGCGCGGCGGCACCGGGAGGTTCGGAACCGGCAGCGGGACCGGCAGCGCTCGGTGGCCGCGGCAGCCCCGCGCCCCCCGCGGCCGGAGATGCTGCCCACGCCCTTCTCGGTGAGGCACATCCTCAGCCTGGAGGCTCCCGGGGCTCCCCGAGCCGGGCAGGACGAGCCGCGGCCGCGTAAGTGCCCGCGGGACGCTGCGGAGACGGGCGGAGGAGGCACCGGGGGGACCCCGCGGAGCCGCTCTCGTTCCCCCGGTGCGGATCCTCGCACCCGCCGGTCCCGGTGCTTCTCCTTTTCCCTCCTTTTTCCCTTTTCCCCGTTTTTTACCCCCCGGTTTGGGGCATTTTCGGGCATCCCCGCGCATCCCCCGCGCATCCCCGCAGCTCCGGCTGCCCTCGGGGAACCGGGACGATCCCGGGGGTGGATGGGGCTGCGGGTGGATTTGGGATTTTGAGGGTTTTTCCTGCCCGAAGTCACCCATCGCCGCCGCTTTCGATGTCACCGCGGTGTGGCCCCGCTGGGGACACGGCCGGGCCCGGGGGCGCAGAGGGTCCCCGAGGGGGGATCGGAGCTTCTGCCCGCAGCAAAAATCCCAAAAATTCCCTCTGCTCCCGTTTCCCGAACGCCCGGCGGCGGCAGAGCGCGGAAACCAGTGGGGGCAGAGAGGGAGCACTGGGCAGACTGGGACAGGGACAGGGACAGGGACAGGGACAGGGACAGGGACAGGGACAGGGACAGGGACAAGGACAGGGACAGGGACAGGGGAGGATTCTGTCCCCTTCACACCCTCCATCATCCAGCACCCCCTGGAATTCCCAAATTCCCTGCCGAGGGATCCCAGAGCATCCCAGCCGCAGCAAATCAGAAATCCCTCAAACCAGCAAATCACATTTAATGATTTTCTCTCCTCCGCTCCTTCCGGGTTTTTTTGGGGGGGGAGGGGGTTTGGGTTTTTATTGGTTTTTTGGATTTTTTTTTCCCCCGAAATTCAGAGAAATGTGGGATTCTCCCTTCCCGGAGCTGGAGGCAGATCCTACCGGAGGTCTGGATTCCACAGCAGGATGGTGGGGAAAGGGGATTTCGGGAACTTCATTAGGAGAGGGGGAAAAAAAAGAAAAAAGAAGGATTTATCCAGAATTCGTGTAACAGCTTAATTAAAAAAAAAATATTGAATTCTCAATAAATATCACGGGAAAATTCATATTAAATTTATCCAGTATCAGAGTTTACGAACTGTCAGCCCTACTCCATCCTATTCCCAAGGGGTGCCATTCCCGATTTGATCCCTGAGTATCTCAGGGTACAGAGCTGGATTTGGGGCTGACTTGACTTTATTTTTGCCATTCCCCACTTGATCCCTGCCTGTCACTGAGAACAGAGCTGGATTTGGGGCTGACTTTGCTTTATTTCTTTATTTTTGCCATTCCCCATTTGATCCCTGCCTGTCACTGAGAACAGAGCTGGGTTTGGGGCTGATTTTGCTTTATTTCTTTATTTTTGCCATTCCCGATTTGATCCCTGCCTCCCTCTGGGAACAGAACTGGGTTTGGGGCTGACTTTGCTTTATTTTTGCCATTCCCGATTTGATCCCTCCCTGTCACTGAGAACAGAGCTGGATTTGGGGTTGATTTTGCTTTATTTTTGCCATCCCTATTTGATCCTTCCCTGTCATTGGGAACAGAGCTGGGTTTGGGTTTGGTTTTGCTTTATTTTTGCCATTCCCCATTTGATCCCTCCCTCTCTCTGAGAACAGAGCTGGATTTGGGGCTGACTTTGCTTTATTTTTGCCATCCGCTATTTGATCCCACCCCCTCACTGGAAACAGAGCTGGGTTTGGAGCTGACTTTACCTTATTTCCCCCGCGGCAGGAAAACCTCTGCCCGCCCGGAGCTGTGAGGCCGAGGAGAAGCCGGGCGGGTCCGGCCGGGCTCCGGGGCAGCAGCAGCGGCGGCGGCCGCGCGTTCTGTTCTCGCAGGCTCAGGTGCTGGAGCTGGAGCGGCGCTTCCAGCGGCAGAAATACCTGTCGGGGCCCGAGCGGGAGCTGCTGGCTCGGCACCTGCGGCTCAGCCCCACGCAGGTGAAGATTTGGTTCCAAAACCGGCGCTACAAGAGCAAAAGGCAGCGGAGGGAGCTGCCCCCGCGCCCGGTGCCGGTGCCGGTGCTGGTGCGGGATGCCGAACCCTGCCCGGGCTGCTCCCGGCATTTCCCGGCGATTCCTCCTCCTGGAATTCCTCCCTGTGTGATTCCTCCCTGCGCGATTCCTCCCTGTGGAATTCCAGGCGCTTTTCCCGGCGGTTCTTACCGGGGTGGCGGCGCTTTGGGGTACCCCGGGGTGTCCCCAGGTGCCACCGCCGGCGGTGCCCAGCGCCAGCCCCCGGCTCCTCCTGCGGGAATCGGCGCTGGGAGATGGGGCTGAGCGGGGAAAAGCACCGGGGCAGCTCCGGAGCCCAACCCCGATGGGGCAGCAGCCAAATCCAAAGGGTTTCTGCCCGCCCGGACAGCGAACGATCCCTGGGACGCTGCCCCAGAACGCGGAGACTTAAAAATTATTTATTATTAAGCACAATCATCAGGAGTCCGGCCCTTCCAGCTCCCAAGGGATTTGCTCCCCCAAGATGCCACCCGGACGTTGCTTTTCCTCCCTCGGGATAACGGGAAAACAGGAGCCGTGCACGTCCCTGTGCTTTTTTAAATGGACAATATTTAATGCTTTGTGTTCGTATATTTTCTAGATTTATTTCTAAATGTTAGAAATTTTATTTCTAGATTTGTTTTTCTTAATGACTCCCAACACAGGTATCGATTTCTGCCTTTATTATGAATATTGTTGTTGTTATTATTGTTATTGTAATTGTTATTGTTATTGTTGTTGTTCGTGTTCATGTTATTGTTATTATTTGCAAATAAAAACGGATCGGTGAAATCGTGTTTCCGCTCTCTTGTCATTTCTCACTTTGTATTTTGAATTTTACCACAGGGAATTCCTTTCCCTTCAATTCTACAGGGGATTCCATTTCCCTACAATTCCACAGGGTCCTTTTCCCTGCAGTTCCTCAGGGAATTTCCTTTCCCTGAAATTCCACACGGAATTCCCTTTTCCTGCAATTCCACAGGGAATTCCCTTTTCCCTACAATTCCACTGAGTCCTTTTCCCTACAATTCCACAGGGATTTTCCCTTTTCCTGCAATTCCACAGGGATTTTCCCTTTTCCTGCAGTTCCACAGGGATTTTCCCTTTTCCCCGCCCTGGGAATTGCTGCTGGCACTGGGAAGACCTCTGGGATCACCCGGAATCCCGAACAACACCGGGAGTTTTCCTTGGAGGTTCAGCCACAAACGGAGGCAAATCCCCCAAATTAAGGCAGAAATCAAGGAAGGAAAATGCTTCCCTCGGGAAAAACTCCTGGAAATGGGAATCGGGAGAGCCGGAGGAGCTCAGGGCCGGGCTGGGATTGTTGGATTGTCCCGGGCAGGGCCGGGCTGGGATTGTTGGATTGTCCCGGGCAGGGCCGGGATTTGGACTCGATCATCCCTGCGGTTCCCTTCCAGCTCAGGCTGTTCCCAATTCCTTCATAATTCCTCCCAAATTCCCTTTCCCTTGGAGCTCCTGAGCTTTTCCAAACGTTCCGTGAATTTTGGGGGGGGAGAATTCCCAAACCAGAGGCTGCAGAAGGAAAAAAAGGCTGGAAAATCCGAGTTTGGGGCGCGTTTGCACAACCGGCTGGCGGCTTGGGGCGGCTGTAACCAAACACCTCCCGTAAAATCAACAAAGTCCGCAGGGGATTTGAGGGAAATCTTTTGTTTCCCTTTTTAAGGGTAAAAAAAAAAAAAAAAAAAAAAAAAACCCAACACCAAAAAAAAACCACCAAAAAAACCACCAAAAAAACCCAGGCCCGGGTTTAGCGGCTGGAGGGGCTGGGTTTGGGAATAAAAGAAGGACTCAGTGCTGATATTCCAGCAGGAAAAGGGGTTTGGAGACAGCAGAGCTGGAGGAGGTCACTGAGAAATTCATATTTGGAGATTTATTTCAATATAAACTGCCCGCAATTCCCGGGGATTCTGCTCATGAGCATCACCAGAGCTCCCGTGGGATCTTCCTCAGGAGATGGATTTGCCTTGGCATGGCACAAGGTGAATTTTTAATCCCGTGTTCCCCACATCTGGGGGGTCCCGAGGCTGGTTTTTCCCTTTTTGGAGTTGGTTTCCAAACAGAAACTCTGGAAGAACACCCAGAAATGAATCGGGTCCTCAGGAGAGGGTCTGCTCTAGCAGGCAGCTCCCTTCGTGGTTTTTCTTGGATTTGGGAAGGTTTTGCTCCTTTTGGGTGTTGTAAAAGGTGTTCAGGCTTCTTAATGAATTGAGGAATTAGTCTGAGGGTCAGGCTTAAACTCTCAGCCTTTTCCATGCCAGAATTCGCCTCTGGAGCTGCTCCCCCTGGCTTTAAAATCATCCCCGAGCTCCCGTGGGAGCCGCTTTGCAAAGCTGACAAAAAATGCCTTTGACATTTTCCCGTTCTCCGACGCGCTCAGGTTGCATCAAAGTGAAGCATAGGAAGACCCTTAAAATAAATTTAAACCCACCCAAACATTTTATTTTCCTTCTGCAAGCAGAGCCCAGGGCTGGGAATCGCTGCCACGAGCGAAGGGAAGCAGAGCTGGCACCGGGGCTCCAAGGATGCTCTCCCTAAAAAAACCCGTGGAGGCGTTTTGATCCCAAAATTCACTCTCGTCTCCAGATCCGGAGGAGGATCTGGGAGCAAAGAAAAGGAAGGAGGCGCTGAGGGGCGGCGGTGACCCCGCGATCCCCGGGGAGCGGGAGGGACCGGGCGGCGGGAGCGGAGGGCGTAAACCGGGACCGGCTCTCCAATCAGCCCCGGGAGGTTTGGCCCGGGCCGGATAAATGCGGGGCCGGGCCGGGCGGGGATGGGGCGAGCGCGGGCACCGGGAGGAGCGGGGCAGGAGCACCGGGAGGAGCGGGGCAGGAGCACCGGGAGGAGCGGGGCAGGAGCACCGGGAGGAGCGGGACAGGAGCACCGGGAGCACCGGGAGGAGCGGGGCAGGAGCAGCGGGAGGAGCGGGGCTGGAGCACCGGGAGGAGCGGGGCAGGAGCACCGGGAGGAGCGGGAGGAGCGGGGCAGGAGCACCGGGAGGAGCGGGGCAGGAGCACCGGGAGCACCGGGAGCACCAGGAGGAGCGGGGCCGGAGCAGCGGGAGCACCGGGAGCACCAGGAGGAGCGGGGCCGGAGCAGCGGGAGCAGCGGGAGGAGCGGGGCTGGAGCGCCGGGAGGAGCGGGGCTGGAGCACCGGGAGGAGCGGGGCCCGCACCCCCCGGCCATGAGCGGCTCCCCCGGGGCAGCCCCGCAGCCCCGGGCCGGCCCCGCCAGGCCCCGCGCCTCCTTCCTCATCCAGGACATCCTCCGGGATGCGCCGCAGAACGGCCGCGCTCCCGGGAATGCGGAGCTGGGAGCGGCCGGCCGGGAGAGCCCCGGGGCCGGGGCAGCCACGGGAGCGACCCCCGGGGGTCCCCGTGCCCCCGGAGCCGCGGGGACGGCGCAGGGACCGGGCGCAGGTAACGGGAGCGGGACGGGAGTGGAGCGGCCGCGCCGGGGTCGGGGTGGAGCGGGAAGGGAGCGGGGATGGATCGAGAATGGATCGGGGATGGATCAGGGAAATGATCGGGAATGGATCAGAGATGGATCGGGAAGTGATCAGGAGTTCATCGGGAATGGATTGGGAATGGATCAGGGGTGGGACGGATTGGGAATGGATCAGGGATGGATCAAGTAAATGATCGGGAATGGATCAGGGATGGATCGGGAAATGATCGGGAATGGATTGGGGATGGATCGGGAAATGATCGGGGATGGATCAGGGAAATGATCAGGAATGGATTGGGAAGTGATCAGGCGTTCATAGGGAAGTGATCGGGAACGGATCAGGGATGGATTGGGAAGTGATTGGGAATAGATCGGGGCTGGGAT
This sequence comes from Taeniopygia guttata, assembly GCF_048771995.1. Taxonomy (NCBI): domain Eukaryota; kingdom Metazoa; phylum Chordata; class Aves; order Passeriformes; family Estrildidae; genus Taeniopygia; species Taeniopygia guttata. Next base: position 2,460,796 of record NC_133047.1, on the reverse strand, counting down.
GATTTGGGAATGGACCAGGGATGGAGCAGGGATGGAGCAGGAATTGATCAGGGATGAGCGAGAAATTATCGGGAATGGATCGGGGATGGATCGGGAATGGATCAGAGATGGATCGGAAAGTGATCAGGAGTTCATCGGGAATGGATCAGGGATTGATCAGGGATGGATCAGGAAATTATCAGGAATGGATCAGGGATGGATCGGGAAATTATCGGGAATGGATCAGAGATGGATCGGGAATGGATCAGAGATGGATCGGGAATGGATCAGAGATGGATCGGGAAGTGATCAGGAGTTCATCGGGAATGGATCAGGGATGGATCTGAGATTGAACAGAAATGGATTGGGATGGATCAGGGATGGATTGGGAAATGATTGGGAATAGATCAGGGCTGGGATGGATTTGGAATGGATCAGGGATGGAGCAGGAATTGATCAGGGATGGAGCAGGAATGGATCGGGGATAGATTGGGAAATGATCAGAAATTCATCGGTAATGGATCAGGGATGGATTGGAAATGGAGCAGGGATGGATCAGGGAAATGATCGGGGATGGATCAGGGATGGATCAGGGATGGATAAGGGATGGATCAGGGATGGATAAGGGATGGATCAGGGATGGATCGGGGATGGATCAGGGAATTGATCAGGAATGTCTGAGCTCGGGTCAGGGATGGATCAGGATCCAGACCTGGCTGCTGGAGCCAGGCGCTCTCAGACTAAACTGCCTGGAGCAGGGCAGGATAAGGAATTCAGGGGCTGAGTGAAAACCTTTCCCCAGTGCCCCAGTGGGGATTTTTATCCAGATGGAGATTTTTGTCCAAGTGGGGATTTTTGTCCAAGTGGGAATTTTTGTCCAAGTGGGGATTTTTATCCAGATGGGAATTTTTGTCCTGGTGGGAATTTTTATCCAGGTGGAGATTTTTGTGGGAATTTTTATCCAAGTGGGAATGTTCTTCCAGGTGGGGATTTTTATCCCAGTGTGGATTTTTCCAAGCGCTTCTTTCCCAATTTTCCCTCCGCAGAGGCCCCGGTGGAGCCGTTCCTGCCCGAGCGTCCCCCCACGGCCCCGCGGCCTCCCCGGCAGGGCAAACGCTCCCGAGCCGCCTTTTCCCACAGCCAGGTGATCGAGCTGGAGCGCAAATTCAGCCACCAGAAATACCTGTCGGCCCCAGAACGAGCCCACCTGGCCCGGCACCTGCAGCTCACCGAGACCCAGGTGAAGATCTGGTTCCAGAACAGGAGGTACAAGACCAAGAGGAAACAGGCGGTGGCCGGGATGAGCCGCTTGGACTCGCCTCAGGAAGCGCCAGAATTCCCGGGAATGTCGCTGCTGGCGCTCAGGGGCGCCTGGCCCTACCTGCCCTGCCTCTACTACGTCAATTCCTGGAGCCCTTCCTGGTAGAAATGGCTTTTTTGGGTGGAAAACATCTGATTTTATCTTCACTCCAAGGGGAGGGATTGCAGTGACAGCCTTTCGTAGTGGTAGAGAACGCTGTCCAAAGAAAAACCAAACCAAAATTTTGATTGCACTTAATTCAGTTTTTGATGGCAACGCTCTGGGAATTCCCAGAATTTGGGCCTGGAAGTGCCCAAATCCCGGCTGGAGCTGAGGGTCTCTGGCCTTACCTGCCCTGCCTCTACTACGTCAATTCCTGGAGCCCCTCCTGGTAGAAATGGCTTTTTTTGGGTGGAAAAGATCCGGTTTTAACTTCACTCCAAGGGGAGGGATTGCAGTGACGGCGTCTTGTAGCAGCAGCGTGAAATTTCCCATCATTAACACTGAAATAACTGGAAAAAAAGTTTTAATTGCAGTGCCCTGGCAATTCCCAGGAATCTGTGTCTACTCCATGCCTGGAAGTGCCCAAATCCAGGCTGGAGCTGAGGGTCTCTGGCTCTACCTGCCCTGTCTCTACTACGTCAATTCCTGGAGCCCTTCCTGGTAGAAATGGCTTTTTTGGGTGGAAAACATCTGGTTTTAACATCACTCCAAGGGGAGGGATTGCAGTGACAGCCTTTCGTAGTGGTAGAGAACGCTGTCCAAAGAAAAACCAAACCAACATTTTAATTCCACTTAATTCAGTTTTTGATGGCAACGCTCTGGGAATTCCCAGAATTTGGGCCTGGAAGTGCCCAAATCCCGGCTGGAGCTGAGGGTCTCTGGCCTTACCTGCCCTGCCTCTACTACATCAATTCCTGGAGCCCTTCCTGGTAGAAATGGCTTTTTTGGCTGGAAAAGATCTGGTTTTTCCTTCAGGCCGAGGGGAGGGATTGCAGTGACAGCGTCTTGTAGCAGCAGCGTGACATTTCTCATCACTAATATTTAAATAACTGAAAAAAAAAGCCAAAAATTTTAATTTCAGTGCTCTGGAAATTCCCAGGAATCTGTGTCTGCTCCATCCCTGGAAGTGCCCAAATCCAGGCTGGAGCTGAGGGTTTGGAGCCCCTCCTGGTACAAACTGCATTTTTAGGTGGAAAATATCATTTTTTCCCTAAATTTGGGGTGGTTTAACTCTGTGTTGCTCTTCCTGGAGCAGATTGGGGGTGGGATTTTCAGAAATAACCAGAGAGAAACCAAAGCACCGTTTGAATTCCACTAAATTCAGTTTTTATGGCAATGCTCTGGGAATTCCCAGGGAATCCGTGGCTGCTCCATCCCTGGCACTGCCCAAATCCGTCTGGATGGGGATTGGAGCTGAGGGTGTCCGGCCTTACCTGCCCTGGGGAATTCCTGGAGCCCCTCCTGGTACAAACTGCTTTTTTGGGAGGAAAATCCCCAGTTTTTCCTGAATTTCAGAGCAGAGGGATTGGCAGTAGTGGCAGCTCAAAGTTTGCTCCTCACTAACACTGAAAAAGCCCAACATTTTAATAACAATTAATTCATTTTTTGATGGCAACTCCCTGAGAATTCCCAGAGAATCCGTGGCTGCTCCATCCCTAATCCCGGCTGGAGCTGAGGGTTTGGAGCCCCTCCTGGTACAAACTGCATTTTTGGGTGGAAAATATCATTTTTTTCCCCCTAAATTTGGGGTGGTTTAACTCTGTGTTGCTCTTCCTAGAGCAGATTGGGGGTGGGATTTTTAGAAATAACCAGAGAGAAACCAAAGCACCATTAAAATTCCACTAAATTCAGTTTTTTATGGCAACACCCTGGGAATTCCCGGGGAATCTGTGGCTGCTCCATCCCTGGCAGTGCCCGGGTGTTGTCCCCAGCCGGAGGTGGCCCGGGTGTCACCCAGGAGGGACAATGGGACAATGACAGACGAGCTTTGCATATCCGGCTGCTGACAAAGCAGGAGCGGCCCCAGGGTTGGACCCAAGCCCGGCTGCAGGCGGAATTTGGGGCTTAAAATTGGATTTTTTCCAAGCCGGATCACCCCAAAATTCCATGGATCAACCCAATTCCCAGCGCTGGGTCACCAACAGCGACAGAAAGATGCCAACGAGTCGTTTTTAGGGGGAAAAATCCCCATTTGCGCTTATAGAATAGTAAAAATGTAACATTTTAAAATCTAATTACACTTAAAGTGTTACCAATTCCATGGGAAAAGTGTGGGAATAAAGGCGATTTCCTTTATTATTTCCTTTTTACACTAAACATTAATGAATATTTTATTAAATATTTCCTTAAATATTTCCTGAATACTTCCTTAAATGATTTTTAATGGATTTTCTCAGCTGGAAATGCATTTTCGCAGCTGGAGCAGCTCAGCAAAGCTCTGCTGGAGGAGATTTAATCTCCCGGGACTAAAATCCACCGGGGTTTATTCCCTGGAAAACTCCGGGAATGTTCCTCTGATTCCTGCTCTTCCCATGAAAATCCCTCTTGGAGCCGGGAAACGCAGACAGCAAAAACGGGAAGGAACTGCCCGGATTTCCCCCTTTTTCCATGGGATTTTTTGGGAATTCTGCCCGGATTCTCCCCTTTTTCCACAGGATTTTTTGGGCGGATTTCCCCCTTTTTTTTCACATGATTTTTTGGGATTTCTGCCTGGATTTTCCCATTTTTCCACGGGATTTTTGGGAATTCTGCCCGGATTTTCCCCTTTCTCCACAGGATTTTTTGGGCGGATTTCCCCCTTTTTCCACGGGATTTTTTGGGATTTCTGTCCGGATTTTCCCCTTTTTCCGCAGGATTTTTTGGGCTTTCTGCCCGGATTTCCCCCTTTTCCGCAGGATTTTTTTGGATTTCTGCCTGGATTTTCCCCTTTTTCCACAGGATTTTTTGGGCGGATTTCCCCCTTTTTCCGCAGGATTTTTTGGGATTTCTGCCCGGATTTTCCCCTTTTTCCACAGGATTTTTTGGGCGGATTTTCCCCTTTTTCCACAGGATTTTTTGGGCGGATTTCCCCCTTTTTTTTCACATGATTTTTTGGGATTTCTGCCCGGATTTCCCCCTTTTTCCACGGGATTTTTTGGGGATTTCTCTTTTTCCTGGTGAATCCTCTGAGCTCCCAGGCAGAGGAGGCAAAAATTCCAGGGGTGGAATTCCAGGGAAGGGAGGGCAGGGAGTGGAGGACACCCGAGCTCCGGAGCTGAGAATTTTCCTCTCGCTATCAGAATTTCTGGATAAATCGGAACTTTTGGAGGCCGAGCCGCGGCTTTGGGATTGTTTCAAATAAAAAAAAAGTAACTTTTTCCATCTGGCAGCGCCGGGATCCCGAATTCCAGAGGGAAGGGAGGAGATCTCCTCCGGGCCGCGGAATGTGCCGGCTCGGGAACAACAAAAATCCCTTTATTTTGGGTAAAAAACAGAATAAACGGAGCTGGGGGCGACCCCCGAGCGCCTCTGCGCGAACCCCGCGGCTTTGGCTCCCGAGTTTAACTAAACCCGGCTCGGAAACCGAGCTTAAAACCGGCTCGGACACCGAGCTTAACTAAACCTGGCTCGGACATCGAGCTTAGCTAAACCCGGCACAAACACCGAGTTTAACTAAACCTGGCACGGACACCGAGTTTAGCTAAACCCGGCTTTGACACCGAGTTTAGCTAAACCCGGCTCGGACACCGAGCTTAACTAAACCCGGCTCTGACACCGAGTTTAACTAAACCCGGCTCTGACACCGAGTTTAACTAAACCCGGCTCTGACACCGAGTTTAACTAAACCCGGCTCTGACACCGAGTTTAACTAAACCCGGCACGGACACCGAGCTTAGCTAAACCCGGCTCGAACACTGAGCTTAGCTAAACCCGGCTCGGACACCGAGTTTAACTAAACCCGGCTCTGACACCGAGTTTAACTAAACCCGGCTCTGACACCGAGTTTAACTAAACCCGGCACGGACACCGAGTTTAGCTAAACCCGGCTCGAACACTGAGCTTAGCTAAACCCGGCTCGGACACCGAGTTTAACTAAACCCGGCTCGGACACCGAGTTTAGCTAAACCCGGCTCGAACACTGAGCTTAGCTAAACCCGGCTCGGACACCGAGCTTAACTAAACCCGGCTCGGACACCGAGTTTAGCTAAACCCGGCTTTGACACCGAGCTTAGCTAAACCCGGCTCGGACACCAAGTTTAACTAAAACCGGGAATGTTCCACTGGGAGGGACTGGGCTGGGCTGGGAAAAGGGGATTAAACTGGGAATGAGATCTGAGCTGGAAATGAAATCTAAATTGAACACTAAATCTAAACTGAAAATCAAATCTAAACTAGAAATGAGATCTGAGCTAGAAAATAAACTGAAAATGAAATCTAAACTGGAAAATAAATCTAAACTGAAAATGAAATCTAAAGTGGAAATGAGATCCAAAATAAAAATGGATTTAAATGGAAAAAAAAAAATCGAAACTGAAAATAAAATCTAAACTAAAATTTGGGTCTGAACTGGAAATGAGATCTAAACTGACAATTAAATCTAAACCGAAAATGAGATCTGAACTGAAATTGAGATCTAAACTAAAAATGGGACCTAAACTGAAAATCAAATCTGAACTGAAAATGAGCCCTAAACTAAAGATTAGATCAAAACTGAAAATGAAATCTAAACTAAAAATGAGCTCTAAACTGAATTTCTGGGTGCTCCTTTGGGGAAATGTTGCTGCCTCAGCTGATTTTTATTCCTGCTCAGGGTTTCCAACCCCAAATCTCCTCCTCTGCCCCAGATCCCAAAAGCTTTTCCCAAATCCCACAGTTCTGCTTTTCCCAAATCCCACAGTTCTGCTTTTCCCAAATCCCACAGTTCCCTTTTTGGGGTTTTGGTCCGGGATTTGGGGTTTTGGTCTGGGATTTGGGGTTTTTATCCCAGGCTTGGGGATTTGGTCCTGGATTTGGGGATTTGGTCCTGGATTTGGTGTTTTGTCCTGGGTTTGGGGTTTTGGTCCTGGATTGGGCCTTTTGGTCCTGGGTTTGGGGTTTTGTCCCAAGTTTGGGGTTTTTATCCCAGGTTTGGGGATTTGGTCCTGGATTTGGAGTTTTCTTCTGGATTTGGGGATTTGGTCCTGGATTTGGGTTTTTATCCCAGGTTTGGGGCTTTTATCCCAGGTTTGGAGTTTTTATCCTGGCTTTGAAGTTTTTATCCTGGCTTTGGGGTTTTTGTCCCGGTTTTGGGGTTTTTCTCCCCAAAAGTCAGAGTTTCTGAGTGAAATTCTTCCCTTATCACCCCAAACCCCACAGTTTCAGCACCATCCAGGGTTTTTCTGCTGGTTATTTCTTCTCCTGCTTCCCAGAGTCCTGGAATCCCAGACAGGGATAGTTTTGGGGTTTTTTTAGGATCATAAATAAAGGGATTTGTCCTGGGAATTCTCACTGTGGATGTTCCCCCTCGGAGGGTGGGGAGGGATGACCTCGGTCCCAGTTGCCCCCAAACTCCCTCCCTGCCTCCCGCTGCTTTTCCCAGATGGAAAATCAGCCCCAGTCCCGCCTTATTCCCAGTTTAGGTTCTATTCTGGGAAATTCATTTTAAAATCACCAAAAAAAAACCCAAAGCAGGAATGAAATGGGAAAACGGAGCTGGAAGTGGAGCCCATCCCAGCTCTGCAGGCCCAAAGCTCCTTTGGGGCAGGGACACCCCCGGCCCCACAGAGGGGCTGGATTTGGGATTTGGGAATCCTGCTCAGCGTTCCCTTGCTCCCTAATCCAGCTGCATCCCAAATTTTGCTGCCAAACGGCAAAGTGCAGGTGGGATCCTGCCCAAAAAATTCTGGGATGAGCCCGGCTGGAGCAGGGATGAGGCAGCAGAAACCCCTCGGCTGCCCCGGCCCTGCCCTCCCTCCTCCCCTCCCATCCCATCCCAGAGGGTTTTTATGGACATAAATCACATTTCCAGGCGGTTTCCCCTTTATTTTCCCAGCACAAAGCACCGGGACAAACAGAAAGGGGTGGAGCTGTTTGATAAGGAAATCCCTGGTGGAGTGTGAAGGCATCAATCATTCCCAGGGGATAAATATTAATGATTAATGGGCAGCGGGAAAATCCCACACCTGACTCCAGAGCCTAAGGAGGCAGAATTCCTGTTTGTGCCCGTGTGGGAAGGGAAAACATCCCTTAAATCCCTCATGATCCAGCGGGATTATCCCAGGGCCGGTGCTGCCACAACGCTGCCAAATCATTTCTTGAAAGGATAAAAAAATTCCCAAAAAAATGCAGGAGGGAGGCAGGAGGCTGCCTGTGGAGCCACATTCCCGGCAGGAATTCCGGGCTGGAGCCAAGGAAAGCCTCGGCTGAAGGGTTTGGGGTGGGAAGGGCAAGGACAGCCCTGGGCTGGAGCTGGGAATCCTCCAGGGGAGAGCAGGAATGGGAATGGGAATGGGAATGGGAATGGGAATGGGAATGGGAATGGGAATGGGAATGGGATGGGAATGGGAATGGGAATGGGAATGGGAATGGGAATGGGAATGGGAATGAATGGGAATGGGAATGGGTGGGGAATGGGAATGGGAATGGGAATAGGAATGGATCCTTTGGGGTGTGGGGATGTTCTCCCAGGAGAGAGCAGGAAAGGGATCGGGAATGGGAATGGGAATGGGAATGGGAATGGGAATGGGAGTGGGAATGGGAATGGGAATGGGAATGGATCCTTTGGGATGTGGGGATCCTCCAGGGGAGAGCAGGAAAGGGCTCGGGAATGGGAATGGATCCTTTGGGGTGTCAGGATGTTCTCCCAGAAGAAGATCAGGAAAGCTGTCAGGAATGAGGAGGAATCCTTTGGGATGTGGGGATGTTCTCCCAGAAAAGCAGAAAAGCTCTTGGGAATGGATCCTTTGGGATGTGGGGATGCTCTCCCAGGAGAGCAGCAAAGCTCTCAGGAATGAGAAGGAATCCTTTGGGATGTTCTCCCAGAAGATCAGGAAAAGGGACAGAATTAAAGGAAGAAGGGTGGAAGTGAAGGAAAATGGGTAGAAATAAAGGGAAAGGGGTGGAAATCAAGGAAAAACGGGCAGAAATGAAGGAAAAGGGGTGGAAATCAAGGAAAAGGATGGAAAGAAAGGAAAAGGGTGGGAATCAAGGATGGGAATCAAGGATGGGAATCAAGGATGGGACCCAGCACCCAGCTCTACCTCCCACACAAAATCCCCCTGAGGAGCCAGGAATGTTTCCCACCTGGATCCCAAACATTCCCTCTGTGCTGGGGATTCCACAATCCAAACATTCCCGTTGAAATTCCCATTTTTTCCCCCCTTGGGGAGCCCTTAGCCAGGGAGAGCCGCGTCCCTGGGATGATCCCGGGGGAGTTGGGCCACAAGGACACCCGGGACACTCCCGGGATTTTCCCACTGGATGCCGCTGGGAGCGGGGGAGGATCCTCCCACTTCTGTTCCCACCGAGGGCTTTTCCCAGCACTGATTCCAGGATTTCCAAGAGGCACCAGCCACACAGAATTCCCAGGAATTCGGCCCCACAGCGGGGCTGGATTTGGGATATTCCCAGATTTCCCAGCACAGATTGGTTTTCCATGGAAGAATTTCAATCGCTCAGAACTCCTGAGGCTGGAGCAGGATCTCAAAGGAATGGGATCCTGTAATGGGAATGGGATCCTTTAATGGGAATGGGATCCTTTACTGGGAATGGGATCCTTTACTGGGAATGGGATCCTGTAATGGGAATGGGATCCTTTACTGGGAATGGGATCTTTTAATGGGAATGGGATCCTTTACTGGGAATGGGATCCTTTAATGGGAATGGGATCCTTTACTGCAAATGTGATCCTGTAATGGGAATGGGATCCTTTACTGCAAATGTGATCCTGTAATGGGAATGGGATCCTTTAATGGGAATTGGATCCTTTCTGGGAATGGGATCCTTTAATGGGAATGGGATCCTTTATTTGGAATGGGATCCTTTACTGGGAATGAGATCCTTTACTGGGAATGGGATCCTTTACTGGGAAAGGGGATCCTGTCCAGGGAAAAGGAGCCTGTCCTGGGAAAGGGATCCTTTAATGGGAATGGGATCATTTACTGGGAATGGGATCCTGTCCTGCAGAGCCCCTAGAACCTCATGGGACATTTCCAGGGACACTTTTTCCCCCAGAAACTCATGGGACACTTTTTCCCCCAAAACCCTCATGGGACATTTCCCCAGACCCCTCACGGGACATCTCCAGGGACATTTCCTCCAAAACCCTTACGGGACATTTCCAGGGACACTTTTTCCCCCAGAAACTCATAGGATATTTCCTCCAGACCCGTCATGGGACATTTCCAGGGACACTTTCTGTCCCCCAGACCCCTCACGGGACATTTCCAGGGACACTTTTCCCCCCAAAACCCTCACGGGACATTTCCAGGGACACTTTCTGTCCCTCAGACCCCTCACGGGACATTTCCAGGGACATTTCCCCAGAACCCTTATGGGACATCTCCAGGGACATTTCCCCCAGACCCCTCACGGGACATTTCCAGGGACACTTTTTCCCTCAGACCCCTCACGGGTCATTCCAGGGACATTTCCCCCAAAACCCTCACGGGACATTTCCAGGGACACTTTCTGTCCCCCAGACCCCTCACGGGACATTTCGAGGGACACTTTTCCCCCCAAAACCCCCACGGGACATTTCCAGGGACACATTTCCCCCAGACCCCTCACGGGACATTTCCAGGGACACTTTCTGTCCCTCAGACCCCTCACAGGACATTTCCAGGGACACTTTTCCCCCCAGACCTCTCACGGGACATTTGCAGGGACATTTCCCCCAAAACCCCCACGGGACATTTCCAGGGACACTTTTTCCCCCAGAAACTCATAGGACATTTCTCCCAGACCCCTCACGGGACATTTCCAGGGATATTTCCCCAGACCCCTCATGGGACATTTCCAGGGACACTTTTCCCCCCAAAACCCCCACGGGACATTTGCAGGGACATTTCCCCAGACCCCTCATGGGACATTTCCAGGGACACATTTTCCCCCAAAACCCTCACGGGACATTTCCAGGGACACTTTCCCTACAGGACATTTCCAGGGACACTTTTTCCCTCAGACCCCTCATGGGACATTTCCAGGGACACTTTTTCCCCCAGAAACTCATAGGACATTTCTCCCAGACCCCTCATGGGACATTTCCAGGGATATTTCTCTCAGACCCCTCACGGGACATTTCCAGGGACACCTTTCCCCCCAGAAACTCATGGGACATTTCCCCAGACCCCTCATGGGACATTTCCAGGGACACATTTTCCCCCAGAACCCTTACGGGACATTTCCAGGGACACTTTCTGTCCCTCAGACCCCTCACGGGACATTTGCAGGGACACTTTTTCCCCCCAAAACCCCCACGGGACATTTGCAGGGACATTTCCTCCAAAACCCTTATGGGACATTTCCAGGGACATTTCCCCCAGACCCCTCACGGGACATTTCCAGGGACACTTTTTCCCTCAGACCCCTCACGGGACATTTCCAGGGACACTTTTCCCCCCAAAACCCTCACGAGACATTTCCAGGGACATTTCCCCAGACCCCTCATGGGACATTTCCACGGACACTTTTCCCCCCAAAACCCTCACAGGACATTTCCAGGGACACTTTTTCCCCCAGACCCCTCACGGGACATTTCCAGGGACACTTTTTCCCCCAGAAACTCATGGAACATTTCCCCCAGACCCCTCACAGGACATTTCCAGGGACACTTTCCCCCCAAAACCCTCACGGGACATTTCCAGGGACATTTCCTCCAAAACCCTTATGGGACATTTCCAGGGACATTTCCCCCAGACCCCTCATGGGACATTTCCACGGACACTTTTCCCCCCAAAACCCTCACAGGACATTTGCAGGGACACTTTTCCCCCCAGACCCCCACGGGACATTTGCAGGGACATTTCTCCCAGCCCAGCTCCTCCATCCCACCCCGGGACCCTCATGGGGCCGGAGCAGCCCCAAATTCCCGGCGCCGATCCCAAAGGCGGGCGCTGCCCTGGGTTAATCCAGGATCTGGGCTGGGCCCGTGCTGGTTTTTGTTCCCCCATCCGATCCTAATCTCGGCCTCTGCTCAAATATTGCCGCTTTTCAGGCCGAGCGAGCACCAGCACAAACATTTCACCTCCTCCCTGCCCTCTTCCCTCTCCTGTTTGTCTTGGAGGGCTCCAGGAGGGAAAAGTTTTCCGGCCACTCCTTCCCCTGCCCCGATTCTGCCACACTCGGCCGCAAAGGGAATAAAAACCAAATTAATTCCTGTTTGGCCACAGGATTTAATTCCCCCGAGCGGCTCTGGGAGCGGGGAAAGGGTTTGGTGCAGGTGTAAGGCAGGGCCAGAAATTCAGAGCTAAAATCCGGAATTTCAGCTCGGTCTGGGACCCCAAATCCTGGATTTTATCCTGCTCTGGGACCCCAAATCCTGGATTTATCCTGCTCTGGGACCACAAATCCTGGATTTTATCCTGCTCTGGGACCCCAAATCCTGGATTTATCCTGGTCTGGGACCCCAAATCCTGGATTTTATCCTGCTCTGGGACCCCGAATCCTGGATTTTATCCTGCTCTGGGACCCCAAATCCTGGATTTTATCCTGCTCTGGGACCCCAAATCCTGGATTTATCCTGCTCGGGGACCCCAAATCCTGAATTTCAGCCTGGTCTGGGACCCCAAATACTGAAATTTAGCCTGGCCTGTGATCCAAGAAATCCTTAATTTTAGTCCAGTCTGTGACCCCTATTCCTGGATTTTATCCTGGTCTGTGATCCAAAAAATCCTTAATTTCAGCCTGGTCTGGGACCCCAAATCCTGGATTTATCCTGCTCTGGGACCCCAAATCCTGGATTTATCCTGGTCTGGGACCCCAAATCCTGGATTTTATCCTGCTCTGGGACCCCAAATCCTGGATTTATCCTGGTCTGGGACCCCAAATCCTGAGTTTTATCCTGGTCTGGGACCCCAAATCCTGGATTTTAGCCTGGTCTGGGACGACAAATCCTGGATTTATCCTGGTCTGGGACCCCAAATCTTGGATTTTATCCTGGTCTGGGACCCCAAATCTTGGATTTTATCCCGCTCTGGGACCCCAAATCCTGGATTTTATCCTGCTCCCCCCATGGAATGGGAATATCCGTGGCACAGAACTGCTCAGGGCTCCAGGAATCCCTGGAAAAAGAAAAAACAGGAATTGTCTACTTGGAGCTGAAAGCTCCTTCCATGGTGAATAATTCATAATTTCAATATTTTAGTGAAAATTCCCAATTTTTTTTTCCCCTTTAGATCCAACCTTGGGGTCTCCTTGGCCTCAGGGAGAGCTGAATCCTCTGACCCTGACGCTGCCCAGCCCAAATTCCAGGGAATTAAAATTCCAGGAAATTCAACTTCCAGGAAATTCAAATTCCAGGAAATTCAACTTCCAGGGAGTTCAACTTTCAGGGAATTCAACTTCCAGGGAATTAAAATTTCAGGGAATTAAAATTTTAGGGAATTAAAATTCCAGGGAATTCAAATTTCAGGGAATTCAACTTTCAGGGAATTCAACTTCCAGGGAATTTAAATTTCAGGGAATTCAACTTCCAGGGAATTAAAATTTCAGGGAATTCAAATTCCAGGGAATTCAAATTCCAGGGAATTCAACTTCCAGGGAATTCAACTTCCAGGGAATTCAAATTCCAGGAAATTCAAATTCCAGAAAATTCAAATTCCAGAAAATTCAACTTCCAGGGAGTTCAACTTCTAGGAAATTCAAATTCCAGGGAATTCAAATTCCAGGGAATTCAAATTCCAGGAAATTTAAATTCCAGGGACTTCCAATTCCAGGGAATTCAAATTTCAGGGAATTCAAATTCCAGGGACTTCAAATTCCAGGAAAATCAAATTCCAGGGAATTCAAATTCTGGGGAATTCAAATTCCAGGGACTTCAAATTCCAGGAAATTCAACTTTCATGGAATTCAAACTTCAGGGAATTAAAATTTCAGGGAATTCAAATTCCAGGGACTTCAAATTCCAGGAAATTCAACTTCCAGGGAGTTCAAATTCCAGGAAATTTAAATTCCAGGGACTTCTAATTCCAGAGAATTCAAATTTCAGGAAATTCAAATTCCAGTGAATTCAACTTCAGGGAATTCAAATTCCAGGGAATTCTTCCCTGCTCAGCACCAGCAGAAGCTGCTGCAATAAATGGAATTTTCCCCATTTTTATTCCAGCAGAAGGGAAAATCCAAAGCAGCTCCAGCATTTCCTGGGGTTTTCCCTTCAAATCTTGCAGGAAATTTAAGGGAAACCTGCAATTATTGGAAATTTATTGGAAATTTATTGGAAATTGGGGATTTTTGCAGCCGGTTCCTGGGTTTGGTTGGGAATTCCCGGCCAGGAGAGATCAGAAATTCTCCAGCGACTCCTAGAGGATCCCCAGGCTGGAAAACTCCTCCCAAAATGGATTTTCCCCTCCCAAAATGGATTTTCCCCCTCCCAAAATGGATTTTCCTCCTCCCAAAATGGATTTTCCCCCTCCCAAAATGGAATTTCCTCCTCCCAAAATGAATTTCTCCTCCCAAAATGTATTTTCCTCCTCACAAAATGTATTTTCCTCCTCACAAAATGTATTTTCCTCCTCAGAAAATGGATTTTCCTCCTCCCAAAATGGATTTTACCCCTCCCAAAATGGATTTTCCTCTTTTTCCTCCTCCCAAAATGGATTTTCCTCCACCCAAAATGGATTTTCCCCCTCCCAAAATGGATTTTCCCCCTCCCAAAATGGATTTTCCTCCTCCCAAAATGTATTTTCCTCCTCACAAAATGGATTTTCTCCTTCCCAAAATGTATTTTCCTCCTCCCAAAATGGATTTTCCTCCTCCCAAAATGGATTTTCCTCCTCCTAAAATGGATTTTCCCCCTCCCAAAATGGATTTTTCCCCTCCCAAAATGGCTTTTCCTCTTTTTCCTCCACCCAAAATGGATTTCCCCCCTCCCAAAATGGATTTTCCCCCTCCCAAAATGGATTTTCCTCTTTTTCCTCCTCCCAAAATGGATTTTCCTTTTCCCAAAATGGATTTTCCTCCTCCTAAAATGGATTTTCCTTTTCCCAAAATGGATTTTCCTCTTTTTCCTCCTCCCAAAATGGATTTTCCTCCTCCCAAAATGGATTTTCCCCCTCCCAAAATGAATTTTCCTCTTTTTCCTCCTCCCAAAATGGATTTTCCCCCTCCCAAAATGGATTTTCCTTTTCCCAAAATGGATTTTCCTCCTCCCAGGATGGATTTTCCTTTTCCCAAAATGGATTTTCTTTTTCCCAGTACTGATTTTCCTCCTCCCAGGATGGATTTTCCTCTTCCCAAAATGGATTTTTCCCCTCCCAAAATGGATTTTCCTTTTCCCAAAATGGATTTTCTTTTTCCCAGTTCAGATTTTGCTCCTCCCAGGGGAATTTTCTCCTCCCAGGATGGATTTTCCTCCCGCTAGAAGGCACCATTCCCTCAGGGATGAGCCAGCTCCTCCCTCATTCCCAAGGAAAAACAACCACCGACTCCAAAAAGACAAAAAAAACCCAAAAAAATCAGGATATTTTTATTTCCTCGAGCTCCAGTGACACAACTGTAGCAGCATTTTATACCCGGATCCTGCATTGGTAAACAGTGAAAAAAACATTTTTTTTTTAAATTTTATTTTATTTTTGCCAAGTCAAAAAAAATCCAAAGGAAAAAAAAAAAAAAGGGATTAAGAACTGGAAAAGTTCCTCATCCTCCCTTAAAGAACTTTGTGCGTTTGTGGCAGAACGGGGTCAGAGACTGAGCGAAAATCGAGGATTTCAGCTCAGAATTCAGCGCCGCTTCCAAAGGCAAACTTGGCAGGGATTTTGGGATGGGGACGGGGATTTGGGAAGGGAAAATTGGGAATATTCCCGCTGCGGGTGAGACCTCTGGAATGAGAACTGGGCTGGGTTTGTTGGGTGTCCAGGAGCATCCAAGGGGATTTTAGTCCTCCCTAAATGGATTTTAGTCCTCCCTAAATGGATTTTCCTCCTTCCAGAAGGGATTTTCATTTTTCCAGAAGGATTTTCCTCCTTCCAGAAGGGATTTTCATTTTTCCAGAAGGAATTTACTTTTCCCAGGAGGAATTTCCTTTTCCCAGGAGGAATTTTCCTTTTCCCAGATGGAATTTCCTTTTCCCAGGAGGAATTTTCCTTTCCCAGGAGGAATTTTCCTTTTCCCAGAAAGGATTTACCTTTTCCTAGGAGAAATTTATTTTTCCCAGGAGGAATTTCCTTTTCCCAGGAGGAATTTGCCTTTCCCCAGGCAGAATTTCCTTTTCCCAGGAGGAATTTATTTTTCCCAGGAGGAATTTTCTTTTTCCCAGAAAGGATTTGCCTTTCCCCAGGAGGAATTTCCTTTTCCCAGGAGGAATTTCCCATTTCCCAGGAGGAATCTCCTTTTCCCCAGACAGAATTTATTTTTCCCAGGAGGAATTTCCTTTTTCCAGGAGGAATTTCCTTTTCCCAGGAGGAATTTTCCTTTCCCAGGAGGAATTTCCTTTTCCCAGGAGGAATTTACTTTTCCCAGGAGGAATTTTCCTTTTCCCAGAAAGGATTTTCCTTTTCCCAGGAGGAATTTTCCTTTTCCCAGGAGGAATTTTCCTTTCCCCAGGCAGAATTTCCTTTTCCCAGGAGGAATTTCCTTTTCCCAGGCAGAATTTCCTTTCCCCAGAAGGAATTTCCCATTTCCCAGAAGGAATTTCCCATTTCCCAGGAGGAATTTCCTTTTCCCAGGAGGAATTTTCCTTTTTCCAGGAGGAATTTACTTTTCCCAGGAGGAATTTTCCTTTCCCATGAGGGATTTTCCTTTTCCCAGGAGGAATTTCCTTTTCCCAGGAAAATTTCAGCTCTGATTGCTCCAACCCCAGCAAATCCAGGAGAATCCAGCGGGATTTTCCCGTTTTAAGGCACAAGGGAGCCTTTGGTGTAGGGATTTATTCAGGTTAAGACACACAAAAAAAGGCAGCAAAAAGCTCATTTCACACCGGGATTGTTCCCACAAGGCACACGTGGCACCCCCTGAGGGAATCCTGCATTTTCCTGCTCCAAAAATTGTGGGAAAAGGATCAGATCTGCTCAGGGTCACCCCAAAAACCAGACCTGGGGACATCCCAGGGAAGGGGGAGGTGGATCCTGGAACGGGATCCCAAAAATCCCTCCTTGGCTGCTGAAGGATGGGATTTGGTTGGGGAAGGATGGAATTTATCCCTGGATTCAAATGGCAAATGGACCCTGGAATTTGAACATCCACAATCCCAAAATCCCTTCAAATTCCCAAAATGAAATTTGGGTTGGGAAGGATGGAATTTATCCCTGGATTCAAATGGGAAACGGACCCTGGAATTGGAATTTGCAGGTCCAGGATCCTAAAAATCCCTTGGGATCTCCCAGAGGAGCAGTTAAGGATGGAATTTACTTTTGGGAAGAGCAATTCCCAAATGGGAAATGGACCCTGGAACTGGAATTTGCACATCCAGGATCCCAAAAATCCCTTGGGAACTCCCAGAGGAGCAGCTGAAGGATGAAATTTGGTTTGGGAAGAATGGAATTTATCCCTGGATTCAAATGGCAAATGGACCCTGGAATTTGAATATCCAGAATCCCAAAATCCCTCCAAATCATCCAAATGAGAGGTTAAAGCATGGAATTTGCTTTGGAAGAGCCATTCCCAAATGGGAAATGGACCCTGGAACTGGAATTTGCACATCCAGGACCCCAAAAATCCCTTAGGATCTCCCAGAGGAGCAGTTAAAGGATGGAATTTGTTTTGGGAAGCCATTCCCAAATGGGAAATGGATCCTGGAATTGGAATTTGTACATCCAGGATCCCAAAAATCCCTTGGGATCTCCCAGAGGAGCAGTTAAGGATGGAATTTACTTTGGGAAACCATTCCCAGCTGCAGCAGGGAGGTTTCCACCCTTCCCACTCAGCATTCCGAGCAGGAAAACCAAACTCAGGGAATGAGCAGCTCCTGCAGGTCGGGATTTCCCTCCCCAGGTGGGATTTTCCCTCTCCAGGTGGGATTTTTGTCCCTCCAGGTGGGATTTTTGTCCCTCCAGGTGGGATTTTCCCTCTCCAGGTGGGATTTTTGTCCCTCCAGGTGGGATTTTTGTCCCTCCAGGTGGGGTTTTTGTCCCTCCAGGTGGGATTTTTGTCCCTCCAGGTGGGGTTTTTGTCCCTCCAGGTGGGATTTTCCCTCTCCAGGTGGGGTTTTTGTCCCTCCAGGTGGGATTTTTGTCCCTCCAGGTCGGGATTTTCCCTCTCCAGGTGGGATTTTTGTCCCTCCTGGGCCGGGATGAGCAGCAGGCAGGGCTGGGAGGTGCCTTTGGATCAGCACTGGGAATTCCCAAGGATTTTGGGCTGTTTTTGGAGCTGCCAGGGACTCTGTAAACAGCAGCTCCAGGATCTCCCTTTGCTGGGAGCAGGAAACCCCCCGGGGACCCCAGGAGAGGTCCTGGAATGGGATCAGGGCTTCAGAGAGGAAAACTGGGAATAAACTCCACAAGGATGAAGGCTGGTCAGCTGTCCCACCCCATAAAAACGCACTTTTAGCAAGTTTCAATTGTAAAATCAGATTGGTTAAAAATCTACATTTAAAAAAAAAAAATTAAAAATAAAAGGAATTGAGTTTTCCCCCTCTCTGTCCCCCACAAAGGGATTTTGGGATGCCCCACAAAGCCATGTCCCCATTCCTTGTCCCCTCAAAGGTTCCCAAGTACCTTGACACCCAGGGGAGGAGCCAGGCCACCACCTGGGTAATTAAAGCCAATCTGGCCATAAAATCAATGATTTTGGGTCTTCCTTACAAGAGGGAAGAACTGAGCCCTTTTTAAACAGCTTTGCACCCAGCTGTAAAAGCATTTTAAACCACCCAACTGCCTACATAGAAAAATAAAGGATAAACATTATCCAGCTATTTTATATTTATATAAAATTAACTTCTGTGCCACGACATCTTTGTTTCTCTGCTGTAAAAAATAAAAAATTCAAAAAAAAAAAAAAAACAAACAGCTTAGGTTGGATAACCTAAACCTTCAGCGAGGAGTAAACTCCATCTTCCATCTTATTTCCAGGAAAAAAGAGAAGCTTGTGATTTCACTGCTTCCAAATAAAGTTATTAAATAGATATATATTAATATCAAAGTCTGTATAAACTCTCTTTTTGTTGTTGTTTGAGGAAGGGAAAGGGGCACCCAGTGACCGGGAATCACGGGGGACACTGAGTGACCAGGAATGCCCAGAACCCCTGGGGACACCGAGTGACCAGGAATCACGGGGGACACCGAGTGACCACCAGGAACCCCCAGGGACACCGAGTGACCACCAGGAACCCACAGGGACACTGTGGGAATCCCTGGGGACACCATGGGAATCCCTGGGGACATCAAGTGACCAGGAATTCCTGGGGACACCGAGTGACCAGGAATCCCTGGGGACACCGTGGGAATCCCTGGGGACACTGTGGGAACCCCTGGGGACATTCGGTGACAGGGAATCCCCAGGGACACTTGGTTACAGGGACACCCAGTGACCAGGAACCCCTGGATTCCCTGGGGACAATCAGTGACAGGGAATCCCCAGAATCCCTGGGGACACTTGGTGACCAGGAATCCCCAGGGACACTGTGGGAATCCCTGGGGACACTTGCTGACAGGGAATCCCCAGGGATAGTGACAAAGCACAAAAGGAATCCCTGGGGACACTCAGTGACAGGGAACCCCTGGGGACACCATGGAAATCCCTGGGGACACCATGGGAATCCCTGGGGACACCGAGTGACCAGGAACCCCTGGGGACACCATGGAAATCCCTGGGGACACCATGGGAATCCCTGGGGACACTGAGTGACCAGGAATCCCCAGGAACACCATGGGAATCCCTGGGGACGCCGAGCGACCAGGATTTCCTGGGGACACTGAGTGACAGGGACACCTGGTGACCAGGAACCCCTGGGGGACACTCGGTGACAGGGACACTCGGTGACCAGGAATCCCTGGGGACAGTCAGTGACAGGGACACTCGGTGACCAGGAACCCTTGGGGACACTGAATGACCAGGAACCCCCAGGGACAGTGACCAAGCACCACAGGAACCCCTGGGGGACACTCGGTGACCAGGAACCCCTGGGGACACTCAGTGACCAGGAATCTCCAGGGACACCACAGGAACCCCTGGGGACACTCAGTGACTGACCAGGAACCCCTGGGGACACTCGGTGACTGACCAGGATCCCCTGGGGACACTCAGTGACCAGGAATCCCAGGGGGACACTCGGTGACAGGGACACTCGGTGACTGACCAGGGACCCCTGGGGACACTCGGTGACTGACCAGGAAGCCCTGGGGACACTCGGTGACCGAGCGCCCCGGGAAGCACAGGCAGGGAGATTTGGAGCCGTGAATGCAGCACAATTCCAGCCGGGCTGGCTGGGAGCAGCCCCAGGGCGGTTCCTGCTCCTCTCTCACGAGGAGGATTTCTTCTCCAGCGCCTGCTTGGTGAGGAAGTACTTGAAGAACTCGTACACGGACCAGGCGATGGCCGTGGAGGGCATCTGGTAAATGACCCGAGCTTGGACGCCCTTGAAGAAGCCGGGCACCCCTCCCAGCTGGTAGACGGTGCTGAAGGCGTTGGCCATGCCCGACAGGTGCCCCTTGATCTTGAGGGAGCTCAGGGCCGTGTTCTCCTGCGTGTTGAGCAGCGTCTTGCACACGTCCAGCGGCGTGGTGGCGGCGGCGGCCACGGCTCCGGCCAGGGCGCCGGCCACGATGTGGGACTGGGGGTGGTAGTGGCGGTGGGGGTTCAGGTGCTCCTGCACCAGCTCGTAGGTGATGAAGTGGATGGCCTGGAAGGGCACGTTCATGGTCAGCTGCGTGGTGTAGCTGCGGTAGAAGGCTCCAAAGCCTTCGGTCCTCTGCACCGTCCGCACGCAGCCCAGCACCGACGTGTACGGAGAGTTGAACATCTGCAGCCTCTGCTTCACCACTGCTCGGGGACAGCGTGGGGACAGGGACACTGCTCAGCTGGGGGGTCAGCTGGCACAGCCCCAGCCTCCCTTCCCAGCCCAAACTGATCCCCCCGAGCTGGGGACAGGGACACTGCTCAGCTGGCACAGCCCCAGCCTCCCTTCCCCACCCAAACTGATCCCCCCGAGCTGGGGACAGCATGGGGACAGCGTGGGGACAGGGACACTGCTCAGCTGGGGGGTCAGCTGGCACAGCCCTGACCTCCCTTCCCCACCCAAACTGATCCCCCCGAGCTGGGGACAGCGTGGGGACAGGGACACTGCTCAGCTGGCACAGCCCCAGCCTCCCTTCCCCACCCAAACTGATCCCCCCGAGCTGCCCAGTGCCCCCAGAACTTGGGACAGGAATGGGGACAGGAATGGGGACAGGGACACTGCTCAGCTAGCACAGCCCTGACCTCCCTTCCCCACCCAAACTGATCCCCCTGAGCTGGGGACAGCGTGGGGACAGGCACACTGCTCAGCTGGCACAGCCCCAGCCTCCCTTCCCCACCCAAACCAACCCCCTGAGCTGCCCCCAGAGCTCAGCACAGCCAGGGGACAGCTCAGAGCTCACTTCCTAATGAACCCCTCTCCTCAGGCTTAATTAATGACCTTTTAGTTCTAATGAGCCCCTCTTCTCACAGATAATTAATGACCCTTTAGTTCTAATGAACCCCTCTCCTCACAGATAATTAATGACCCTTTAGTTCTAATGAACCCCTCTCCTCAGGCAATTAATGACCCACTAGTTCTAATGAACTCCTCAGGGTTAATTAGTGACCCACCAGTTCTAATGGAGCCCACTCCTCAGGGTTAATTAATGACCCACCAGTTCTAATAGAGCCCACTCCTCAGGGTTAATTAATGACCCCCAGCTCTCCCCATCAGGTCAGGCTGCTCAGGCCCTCGCTGGGGATGCACAGACCCAGCAGGGAGGGTGGAAGGTGGAGTCACACCTGAGCATCACCTGGGGTGTCACACACCCCCTCAGCCTCCCTGGCTTGCAAGGCCAATTAATTTAAATTATTTAATCAGGGTAGGATTAAAAGGATTTGATACCCTGGAGGTTTCTCCTTCAGAGATTCCTGCTCTGGGCCCGCGCAGGAGCACAACCCAGTGACCCCGAGGAGCTGGCAGGTGACATCACTGTCACTTGAGCTGCATTTTCCTGTCAATCCTCATTTTCCTGAGGCCTTCTCCTGACACTCCACCTGGCCAGGAACCTCACAGTCCCTCCGTGTGCTCGTCCAACAGCCTGAGCTCAGCTTGGTTAGGCCGAAAGTCCAGGAAAACCAGAACCACTGCCTGAGGAGCAGCAGAGGGGTGACAGTAAAGGTGACACCGTAAAGGGGACACCTCCCTGGCAAGCCCCAATGCACCAGGAGATCCAGGGATAAATTAATTCCTCCTCTCCTCCCCAGGGACAGAGGAACACTTTTGGAGGTCTGGGGGCAGCCCTGGATTTCTTTCTGGCAGTGCCCAGAATCCCGGGATTACCTTCGGCAGGATTCATCACGGCGTCGTGCAGCAGCGTGGCCGCGCTCCCCGCGATGCCTGCAAGGCAAGAGCAGCCCTGAGAACACAACCCGGCTCCAAAGGTGTCCCTGTGCCCGGGGGATCAGCCTGGGGATCCACCCTGGGGATCCACCCTGGGGGATCCAGCCTGGGGGATCCAGCCTGGGGATCCAGACAGGGGGATCCAGACAGGGGATCCAGCCTGGGGATCCAGCCAGGGGGATCCATCCAGGGGGATCCAGCCTGGGGGATCCAGCCTGGGGATCCCATCCAGGGGGATCCAGCCTGGGGGATCAGCCTGGGGGATCCAGCCTGGGGGATCCGGCCTGGGGGATCCGGCCTGGGGGATCCAGCCTGGGGGATCCAGCCTGGGGATCCAGCCTGGGGGATCCAGCCTGGGGGATCCAGACAGGGGGATCCAGCCTGGGGGATCCAGCCTGGGGGATCCATCCATGGGGATCCCATCCATGGGGATTCATCCATGGGGATCCCATCCAGGGGGATCCATCCATGGGAGTCCATCCAGGGAGATCCAGCCTGGAGGATCCAGCCTGGGGGATCCCATCCAGGGGACTGCATCCAGGGGATCCCATCCAGGGGGATCCATCCATGGGAATCCAGCCAGGGGATCCCATCCAGGGGACTGCGTCCAGGGGGATCCATCCAGGGGGATCCCATCCATGGGACTGCATTCAGGGGATCCATCCAGGGGGATCCCATCTGTGGGAATCCATCCAGGGGGATCCCATCAGTGGGAATCCATCCAGGGGAATCCCATCAGTGGGAACTGCATCTGTGGGAATCCATCAGTGGGAATCCATCCAGGGGAATCCCATCTGTGGGAATCCATCCAGGGGGATCCCATCAGTGGGAATCTATCCAGGGGAATCCCACTCATATGGGAACCCCATCCATGGGAATCCATCCAGGTGATCCCATCCATGGGGGGAACCCCATCCATGGTGGAACCCCATCCATGCTGAGGGAGGTGCTCCCACCCAGGGCCCAGCGCAGACCCCAGGGCAGGACCCCCATCCCGAGAGAAGCCCGGATCCGCTCCCAGCCCCAGCTTTGCTGTCCCCAACAATTCCCGAGGATCCGTCGGCCGCAGACACCCGCGGCGCCTGAGCTGTGAGCAACGCTTCCCCTGCCCTCAGCACAGCCCTAATTAGGGATTTTCATCCCTTTACTCAGCCTGCTTTCCAAGCCTCAGCGCCCCGGCTGCGCCAAGCCCGGCCAGCCCTGACCCATCCCGAGCTCAGGCCGGGATCAGCCTCTCCAGCCACTCCTTCCCTTTGATCCTGGCTCCCAGCTCCAATTCCCTCCTGCCCAAATGACTTTTGGTCATTTCTCATGAAGCCACAGCTCTGATTTTCCTGCTGGCACCACAGGCCTGTAGCTACTTGAAAGGCAAGCACAGGAATGTGTTCCCAGCAAAGAGCAGCCAGCAGAAGGGATTTTATTCTCTTCTCTGAGTTCTTCCGTGAGCCCACGGCAGATTCCCACCAGCACATCCCAGCAAAATCATGGGAATCTCCAGCACAAACCCTTTGGTAAAGCCCTGGCTGCTCAATTCCAGGCTTTCTGCTGCTATTGCTGGGTTTAAAAGTGAAATATTCCTGCTAAAAATTAAAGAGGATGGAGGGATTTTGGGGATCCTGGATGTGCAAATTCCATGATCCCAGGGACACCTGAATTCAAACCTCCAGAGGCTGAGGTGATGCCTTCAATATAAGATCACACCTTTAGGTGAAACCTTGAAAGGTGGGACTTGATCCTGAAGATCTTTCCCAACTTTAAGGATTCCACAGCAATATAGGAACAGCACAGCTGCACCTCAGCACCTTTTGCCCACTAAACTGATGATTTGTGCTGGAATAATTTGAGATTAAATAAGAATTTAGATTGGGAGGGGCGCTTTTGCCCACTAAATTGATGATTTGTGCTGGAATAATTTCAGATTAAATAAGAATTTAGACTGGGGGGGACACCAGGCTGAGTGAGAAGCAAGCAAGGGATAGGTTGATAATCACAAATGAGTTTGTTTTTTTTTTTAGGGCAAACCCCAAAAATACCATTGGCCAAGTGGCTGTTTCCTCCTGGCTGGAAAATATCACTGAGAGACTTTTTCATTTTCTCGTAGCAGGCGAAGTACAAGGCGTGGGCAGGGCCAGCCCCCAGCATGGTGACATTAATCCCTCGTAAAGGCCTCCAGAAGCCCTCGGTCAGCACCATCTTCTTGAGAGCTTCGTACACGCTCCTGTACTGGGCTTTGGGGTCCGGCTGCAGGCTCTGCATCCGTGTCTGCAACAAAGACACCAGGGACAGCCCTTGGTTACCCAGCCCCCCAAAATTCCAGATCACCAAGGGCTCACTTCAGCCCCTGCACGGCCCTGATTTATCCCAATTTTTCATTTCCCTGCTCCCACTGCGACACCCTCCTGGAGGGAAGTGTGACCTCTGCTCTGCTTTATCCATGGAAAGCCCAAGGAATGAGGCTGCTCCAAAGAAATCCAGGGAACGTTGTAATTTTCTCCTGCTTTCAACAGCCTGACTCTGCCCCAGCTTGTCCCTCCTGCAGCTGGCCCAGCAGTCTGGGACAGTTCCTAGAAGGGGAGCTGGGAAAACTGGGAACAGGCAACTCAGGAATTCCCTGAAAAGGAGAAAATGCAGAGCCAGTGTCCCCCAGAGGCTCTGGGAGGTTCCTTGTCCCCGTTTTCCCCTCAGCTCCCAGTGGTTTTCTCCCCCGAGGGCCTGGCAGGGAATTCCAGCTGCATTTCTGCCCCTCAGGAAAACCTGGCAGGGAATTCCAGCTGCATTTCTGTCCCTCAGGAGGGCCTGGCAGGGAATTCCAGCTGCATTTCTGTCCCTCAGGAGGGCCTGGCAGGGAATTCCAGCTGCATTTCTGCCCCTCGGGAAAGCCTGGCAGGGAATTCCAGCTGCATTTCTGCCCCTCAGGAGGGCCTGGCAGGGAATTCCAGCTGCATTTCTGTCCCTCAGGAGGGCCTGGCAGGGAATTCCAGCTGCATTTCTGTCCCTCAGGAGGGCCTGGCAGGGAATTCCAGCTGCATTTCTGCCCCTCAGGAAAGCCTGGCAGGAATTCCAGCTGCATTTCTGTCCCTCAGGAGGGCCTGGCAGGGAATTCCAGCTGCATTTCTGCCCCTCAGGAGGGCCTGGCAGGGAATTCCAGCTGCATTTCTCCCCCGAGGGCCTGGCAGGGAATTCCAGCTGCATTTCTGTCCCTCAGGAAAGCCTGGCAGGGAATTCCAGCTGCATTTCTGTCCCTCAGGAAAGCCTGGCAGGAATTCCAGCTGCATTTCTGCCCCTCAGGAGGGCCTGGTAGGAATTCCAGCTGCATTTCTGCCCTTCAGGAGGGCCTGGCAGGGAATTCCAGCTGCATTTCTGCCCTTCAGGAGGGCCTGGCAGGGAATTCCAGCTGCATTTCTGTCCCTCAGGAGGGCCTGGCAGGGAATTCCAGCTGCATTTCTGCCCCTCAGGAGGGCCTGGCAGGGAATTCCAGCTGCATTTCTGCCCTTCAGGAGGGCCTGGCAGGGAATTCCAGCTGCATTTCTGCCCTTCAGGAGGGCCTGGCAGGGAATTCCAGCTGCATTTCTGTCCCTCAGGAGGGCCTGGCAGGGAATTCCAGCTGCATTTCTGCCCCTCAGGAGGGCCTGGCAGGGAATTCCAGCTGCATTTCTGTCCCTCAGGAAAGCCTGGCAGGGAATTCCAGCTGCATTTCTGCCCCTCAGGAGGGCCTGGCAGGGAATTCCAGCTGCATTTCTGACCCTCAGGAAAGCCTGGCAGAGAATTCCAGCTGCATTTCTGACCCTCAGGAGGGCCTGGCAGGGAATTCCAGCTGCATTTCTGTCCCTCAGGAGGGCCTGGCAGGAATTCCAGCACCATTTCTGCCCCTCAGGAGGGCCTGGCAGGGAATTCCAGCTGCATTTCTGCCCCTCAGGGTTTTTTCTCGCAGATTTTAAGCCAGCTGAGCTCCTGGCACCCAAACCTGCTCCAAAGCTCACTGTCACCACTTCATGACACGATTTTCCCCTCAGGAAATTTCCTCGGAGCTCATTCCAGGGCTCTGCAGACAGCAGGGCTCAAAGGCCTGGAGGTGACAATGACAACATGAGGGGTCCCAGGACCTCAATCAGCTCTGGGTAAAAACCTCCACAGCCACCCCAGGAAATCCTGAGCAGCAGAATGCCCACAGATCCTTCCTGAATTCCCTGTGGAAAAGGTTAAACACAGACAGGCCACGGAGTCACAGCCCTGGAGGTGGCCAAGGCGGGCCTGGACGTGGCACTCAGTGGGGACAAGGTGGACACGGGTCACAGCAGGACTGGATGGCCTCGGAAGGCTTTTCCAACCTCAGGAATTCTGTAATTCTGCAATTCCAGCCCATGACTGGAACCATTGGAGCAGCCTCCAAACACCAACGCTGGGATGGGCTCGGCCCTCCCTGGGCAAGGGGTGCTCAGCAAGCTCTGGAATTCCTGTTTTTCCAAGGAGAAGCTGCAGGAAGGATCCCTCCTCAGCAGGATCCCCTCCAGCTCATCAAGCCCTTCATTAATTAGCCAGGAGGCCACAAGGCAGCTCAGCCTTCCATAAAAACCTTTCAGGTTTGAACCTTGGAGCCCCCAAACCCCAAAACACCTCCACACCCCCTCTGTGAGCCCAAGGAAGAGACCAGAACTCACTTCAGGACTTTCACCCAAAATAACAAAACCAAGCTGGCTTTACTCAAGCCTAGACCAACCAAATGATGGAATTTACAGTAAATAAACTTTAAAAACCCTAAAAATGTAGCTGGAATTTCAGACTCCAGCATCAGCTGGTGCTCATGAAAGGCATCACCCTCCACCAGGGAATTTGGCAGCCTCGTGCAAAGCTCCCTGCTCCACAGCACCACATTCCTTGGGAACTCCAAAGGAGCCCAAAAACTCAGGAAAATCCCCCAGGGAGGGCAGCACTGCACTGAATGAGTTCAGAATTTAAAAGCAGGTTTCATATCCAGCTGTCCATGCAACCCTTCGTGGTGTCAGCACCTTCCCATCCTACAGAGGCTGCTCAGGATTTCAAGATGCTCCCGAGAAAATCCCAGTCTCATCCCAGTTTATCCCTGGCAGCAGCAGGTGGCATTTATGTGCAGGATCAATGTGGTTTTGGGAAGTAAAAAAAACCCCAGTTTTTCCCCACTTTCACCCCAGCAGTTCCCATGAAGGAACAGAACCTCCTGTAGCTGTCAGGGCCACACACACCCCCAGGAAAATCAATTTACAGACACCCTGCTGCTGCAGCTTTTCATGGAAAAGGGGGGTAAGGTGGGTACAGCCCTCACGTGAGAATGGATAAATAACTTTTTTTTTTTTATTCTGGTGGATCTGAGTCACTCTGAAGGGGTTCAAAACTCACCCCACAGCCCAGAGGAGCCCACACAGGCTGCAGTTTGCATCAGCCACCCATCAGCTGTGGGTAGAACATGACTAACAGGCCAAGGAGCAGATAAAACCAGGACTAGCTGCCCAAGGAATAACCAAAACCTGGGTAAAACAGGACAAGCAGCCCAAGGATTAACCAAAACCTGGGTAAAACAGGACAAGCAGCCCAAGGAATAACCAAAACCTGGATAAAACAGGACAAGCAGCCCAAGGATTAACCAAAACCTGGGTAAAACAGGACAAGCAGCCCAAGGAGGAGATAAAACCAGGACTAACTGCCCAAGCAATCACCAAAAACAAGACAAACAGCCCAAGGAATAACCAAAACCTGGGTAAAACAGGACTGACAGCCCAAGGAATAACCAAAAGCAGGATTTAACAGGACTAACAGGCCAAGGAGCAGATAAAACCAGGACTAGCTGACCAAGGAATAACCAAAACCCAGGTTCAACAGGACTAACAGCCAAGGAGCAGATAAAACCAGGATTCTGCAACCCAGGGAGTAGCCAAAAGCAGGATTCAAGAGGATAAACTACCCAAAGGATAAACAAAAGCAAGAAAAACAATCCAAGCAATAACAAAAATCAGGACTGAATTGAACTAAAAGCCCAAGGAATAACCAAAACCTGGGTTTAGGAGGACAAACAGCCAAGGAATAACCAAAATCCAGATTTAGGAGAAGAAACAGCTAGAATAATAACCAAAATCAGGGTTGAATTGAACTAAAAGCCCAAGGAATAACCAAAACCTGGGTTTAGGAGGACAAACAGCCAAGGAATAACCAAAATCAGGATTTAGGAGGACAAACTGCCCAAGGAATAACCAAAACCAGGTTTAGGAGAAGAAACAGCTAGAATAATAACCAAAATCAGGATTTAGGAGGACAAACTGCCCAAGTAATAACCAAAATCAGGATTTAGGAGAACAAACTGCCCAAGCAATAACCAGCTCCAGGCTCTCCTGGGTGCCTGCTGCTGGAGTCCTGGGGCTGGGAGCAGCTCTGTGGGAGGGAGCTGAAGTTTATCAGGGCTTGAGGAGATGATTTCCCCAGCTGGGCAGTGCCCCCAGCTCCTCTCACCTATCTGAAGCCACCAAGCAGCTCCTGGAGCCTCACCCCTGATAAGCAGCCAAGAAATTCTTCTCCACCTACTGCAATTAATCCCCGTTGCATAAGGCAGCGGTGCAGGGCCAGCCAGGAGCGCCCTGCCTGTCCTGCTGCAGTTTGGGCAGGAAAAAAACACCACCACAAGCGCCAGGGTCAGGTTGAGGCAGTTCCCTGCTCCTGGGGAAAAGCTCTGTCCTGCTGGATGCACTTTGGGAAGAGCCCCAGCCCTCCTGCACTACCCCAGTGTTGTTTTCTGGTTGGTTTTCACCCAAAATTGCCTTGCCCAGGTCTCTGCTTTGCACATCCTGGCAGAGGGTCACTGGTTTGACACCCTACAAACACCCTCTGCCTTTTGTTTGGCTCAAGCTCTGAACCCCAATTTTGGATGAGTTCAGCTGGAACAGGACAGGCACAAGCCAGGCTCAAACTCTGAACCCAATTTTGGGGGGATTCAGTTTGAACAGGACAAGGCACAAGCCAGGCTCAAGCTCTGAACTCCAATTTTGGGGAATTCAGTTCGAACAGGACAGGCACAAGCCAGGCTTAAGCTATGAACCCAAATTTTGGATGAGATCATCTGGAACAGGACAAGGCACAAGCCAGGCTCAAGCTCTGAACCCCAATTTTGGGGAATTCAGCTGGAACAGGACAAGGCACAAGCCAGGCTCAAGCTCTGAACCCAAATTTTGGATGAGATCACCTGGAACAGGACAGGCACAAGCCAGGCTCAAGCTCCAAACCCCAATTTTGGGGGAACTCAGTTGGAACAGGACAAGGCACAAACCAGGCTCAAGCTCTGAACCCAAATTTTTGGGGAATTCAGCTGGAACAGGACAAGACACAAGCCAGGCTCAAGCTCCAAACCCCAGTTTTGGGGGGATTCAGCAGGAACAGCCCCCAGATGAGCAGCACATCCATGGAAGGGGAGCAGAGGGTCAGTCCAGCAGGTTTATCCTGGAATTCCCAACATCCCAAAACCCCCCCCTCAGCTGGAGCATGAGGAACTGCTCCTCCTGGAGCAGCTGGAAATGGGGGGATGCAGAATCTCCCAGCACCAAACCCCAAAGAATCCAGAGCCCTGCCTCCCTCAGATGTTCTGCTGTGCTTCCAGGACCTTTGTGACCACCGGGAAGCTCCAAAGGCAGGCCAGGTTTTCATGGAAAAGGATTTTTTTTGCTCCCTAGAGCCACTGGCACCCTCTGCAAGAAGGGAGGTGCCAGCCCTGCCCGCCTCCAGTTTCTCCCCCCAGCAATTAATTAATCCCCAGGGGAGCAAAACTGTTCCTCACACCCCCAAGGAGAGCCCATCTTTGTTTCCACAGCTTTGGGAAAGCAGCTCTGGCAGAAAATTCACCCGATGGATCGGGGCAGGAGGAGAGGCTCCAGGGAACCCTCCAAAAACTCCTTTTCTGCTGCCATTGGGACTCCTCGACATGCTGATCCCTCCAGATCATCTGGGGATGGATCAGGGCTCCCAGCACAGCTGTTTGCAGCAGCCACAAACAAAAACAAGCCTGAGAAGTGTGAGAAACCCACTCAGCACCAGCAAAAACCCAGCCCAGGGTGTCCAAACAACCGGAGCTGAGGGGGAGAGGCAGAGGGAAAGTGCAGGAGAGGCTGCAGCTCATTTGCCTAATGGTAAAAAAAAATAAATTATTATTTATTATTCAACATTGGAAAGTAGCAGGGAGGAAAAGAGCGTAGATTGAAATTGGATATTGGGAAGGAATTCTTCCCTGTGAGGGAGGAAGGAGGGATGGAATTCCCAGAGGAATTCCCTGGATCCCTGAAGTGTCCAAGGCCAGGCTGGAGCAGCCTGGGACAGTGGGAGGTGTCCCTGCCCTGGGGTGGCCCCGGGGGATTTTAAGGTCCCTTCTCACCCAAACCATTGTGGGATTCTGTGACCCCATCAAGCTCAGGGGTTGTGCAAGTGTCTGCAGCAAACAATTCCCCCAAATTACAACATTTTCAGTTTCTCTTTGGGAGGAAATGACTTGCTGGAACCCAGACAGGAGGAACCTCAGAGCAGGAGCACCTGCAGAAAAACCCAACCTCCTCCAGCCTGGAACTCTGCCCCAGGAAGTCCCACTGAGGAAAAGCTTTGCTCCTTTCCCGCAGGTAAACTGAGACAGCTGAGTTGTTATTGCAGACACCCACTACAAACAAACAAACCTCTTTAAGGATCCAAACTCCCTTTTTTTGGGTCAGTTGCCACCTCTGATCCGCTCCCCGGCCCGGCGGCAGCCAGGGAAGGCACAACTCGGGGAGTTTTTCCTCCAGAGCGCCTCCCACTCACTCCAGGAAGCCGGGCACCGCTTTCATTTCTGCCTCTGCTCGCCCCGCCGAGGAAAAGAAGTGCAGAATTCCAGAGGGACAACACCCGCCCAGCTGGGCACAAAACACCAACTCATTTGTTGGTGCCACGCTCAGGGTGGGCACCGACCCCACACCCCAAATCTGTGAGCCAGGTGCAGCAGGGACAGAGCCAGAGGGAAAACAGGGCAAAAAAAGCAGGAATACTTCCTTGGAGTGCTTGTAACACTGGCAGACTCTGCAAAAGCCAAAGCATTTCCTCTTCTCTGCTCTTTCTGCTCTTTCAGGGAACCGCGGACGAGAAGGAGAAGGGATTGCAACATCTCGTGATTCATCCGCGCCAGCATCGAGGGAGTTGGGCTTTTCCCAGCTTTCCCTCTCCTTTTGAAGGCCCTACAGCAGCAAACTGGCAGGGCAGAGGGAGGAAATATCCTTCGGGATGATTCCCACACTCTGGAGACGCTGGGAAGCCTTCCCTGAGCGTGCTGGGGCATCATCATCAGCTCCAAAATCCACCAGGCAGCTCCTCTTCAAACACCCAACAAAGCCACTCACCCATCCCAGCAGCTGAACTGGGATTTCCAAGGCTCCGGGAGGGAAAAGCTCCTCATCCCGGTCCGGTTCCAGGCCAGCCTGGAACGTGCACCCCAACATTCCATGGACGCTTTCCCCCACACGTGCACCCCAACATTCCATGGACACTTCCCCCCAACATTCCATGGACACATCTCCCCAACATTCCATGGAAACTTCCCCCCAGCATTCCATGGACACATCTCCCCAACATTCCATGGACACTTCCCCCCAACATTCCATGGACACATCTCCCCACCATTCCACGGATACTTTCCCACACGTGCACCCCCAACATTCCATGGACACCTTACCCGTCTGCACCCCAAGACTCCTTACACATCCCCACTCTTCTCGCACCCCAACATCCCCTCCACACTCTCCCTTCCTTACACCCCAATTTCTCGCAGATTTCCCTCCCTTGCACCCCAAAAACTCCTACACGTGCCTGACACCCCAACAACCCCTTGAACCTGCAGCGCTTCTTTCACTCCAACGACTTTTTACACACTTCCCTTGGCACCCCAACAGCTCCTTGCACACCCTTTACACCTGCCTGCTGCTTGCACCCCGAAACCCTCTGTTCTCTCCCATCCTTGCACCCCCAGAGCCCCTTGCACACCTTTTACACCTCCCCTCTTCTTGCACCCCAAAACCTTCTGTTCTCTCCCCTCCTTGCACACCTTTCACACCTCCCCTCTTCTTGCACCCCAAAACCCTCTGTTCTCTCCCCTCCTTGCACACCTTTTACTGCTCCCCTCTTCTTGCACCCCAAAACCCTCTGTTCTCTCCCCTCCTTGCACCCCCAGCGCCCCTTGCACACCTTTCACACCTCCCCTCTTCTTGCACCCCAAAACCTTCTGTTCTGTCCCCTCCTTGCACACCCCTTGCTACTCCCCTCTTCTTGCACCCCGAAACCCTCTGTTCTCTCCCCTCCTTGCACACCTTTCACACCTCCCCTCTTCTTGCACCCCAAAACCCTCTGTTCTCTCCCCTCCTTGCACACCCTTTACTGCTCCCCTCTTCTTGCACCCCGAAACCCTTTTCACACTCCCTCAGTCCTCTCCCCTCCTTGCACCCCCAGCACCCCCAGCACCCCTCCTTGCACCCCCAGCCGTTCCCGCTGCCCGCCCGCCCCTCTCCCGTCCCCCCGCTCCCCGCAGCATCCCCGGCACACCCCGCACCGCCCCGTGCCCACCTCCCCGGCCGCTCTCCGCCGTCCCCGCGCACCTTGACCGAGTCCACGGGGTACATGATGGTGTGCTCCATGATCCCCGCCACCGCCCCGGCCACCATGTGCGTGCCGAGCGCGACGCCGCTGGGCAGGCTCTCGTAGTCATCGCTCTCCATCAGCCCGGTGGCGGCGGGGGGCCCGGGGCCCGGCGGGGCGGCAGAGCTGCCCGCCATGGCGCAGCTCAGCTCCATGGGCCGGCAGCGGGGACGCGGGCCGAGCCGGGCCGAGCCGGGCCGGGCCGGGCTGGGGACGCCGGTACCGGGCTGGGGACGGGACACCGGGACCGGACCGGGCTGGGGGGGCACTGGGACCGCGCGCCGCCCAACCTCCTTTAAAGCCGCGCTCGCCACGCCCATCCCGGCCCCACCAATCAGCGCGGCGCGCAGCCGTGACATCTCCTGGCGGGAAAATGATTGGCAAGGATATTAACCAATAAAAAGTGAGAAGCGGGAGGCGGGGGGTTGTGATTGGGTGTGGTGGTGGTGGGTGGGTGGGGCGTAGCCGTGAGGGGAGCTGTGGTGCGGCACCGCCGGTGAGGGGACGCGGCTGTACCGCCCGTAACTGTCACCGGCAGCGGCAGCGGCGGCGCGTGTGTGTGTGTGTGTGTGTGTGTGTGTGTGTGTGTGTGTGTCTGTGTGTCTGTGTGTCTGTGTGTGTGTGTGTGTGTGTGCCTGAGGGGGGGGAGCTGTGCCCACCCTGAGGGGAGAGAGCTGTGCCCACCGTGAGGGGAGAGAGCTGTGCCCACCCTGAGGGGAGAGAGCTGTGCTCACCGTGAGGGGAGAGAGCTGTGCCCATCCTGAGGGGGGAGAGCCGTTCTCATCCTGAGGGGAGAGAGCTGTGCCCACCCTGAGGGGAGAGAGCTGTGCTCACCGTGAGGGGAGAGAGCTGTGCCCATCCTGAGGGGGGAGAGCTGTGCCCATCCTGAGGGGGGAGAGCTGTGCTCATCCTGAGGGGGACAGCTGCGCAGGCAGAAAGGGGACATTTAGCCATTCGTGTTGTCTGAGGCGTTTATAGTCGCTGCTGCTTGGTGGCACGGCTGGGACATCCCTGGGAGAACGGGGCAGCCCCTCAAAGCTCGCACTCAGCCCTTGTGCAGGGGTGTCCCCCCTGCAGGTACCCCCGGTGAGGCAGGGCAGACCTGGAGATGGAGGTGCCATGGGCAAAGGGGCTGTTTTCCCTGCAGGGTCCCTGAACAGCCCCAAACTGTCCCTGAAGCAGCCCCAAGTTGTCCCCAAGGCAGCCCTAAATTGTCCTGAAGCAGCCCCAAATTGTGCCCAAACCAGCCCCAAACTGTCCCCAAAGCAGCCCCAAACTGTGCCCAGAACAGCCTGAAAATGTCCCCAAAGCAGCCCTAATTTGTCCCTGAAGCAGCCCCAAGTTGTGCCCAGAGCAGCCCCAAGTTGTCCCCAAAACAGCCCTAAATTGTGCCTAAATCAGCCCAAAATTGTGCCCAAACTAACCCCAAATCAGGCCCAGATTGTCCTTGAAGCAGCCCCAAATTATGCTCAGACCAGTCCTAAATTGTGCCCAGAGCAGCCCCAAATTGTGCCCAAAGCAGCACTAAATTGTCCCTGAAGCAGCCCAAAACTGACCCCAAACCAGCCCCAAATTGTGCCTAAAGTAGCCCTAAACTGTCCCTGAAGCAGCCCCAAATTGTGCCCAAATTGTCCCTGTAGCAGCCCCAGATTGTCCCCGAAGCAGCCTCAAATCGTCCTTGAAGCAGCTCCAAATTGTGCCCAAAGAAATCTGAAACTGTTCCCAAGGCAGCCCCAAATTGTCCCCAAACCAACCCCAAATTGTCCCTGAAGCAGCCCTGAATTGTCCCCGAAGCAGCCATAAATTGTCCCCAAACCAACCCCAAACTGTCCCCAAAGCAGCCCCAAATTGTCCCCAAACCAACCCCAAACTGTCCCCAAAGCAGCCCCAAACTGTCCCCAAACCAACCCCAAACTGTCCCCAAAGCAGGACCCCTTTCCCTCCCTGCAGATCCCACTCCTTGTGTGTGGGAGGAACGAGCTCCCCTCGTGTCCCTGCTCCCCAAAACTCTTCTCTTCCTTCATGTTTTCCACGATTCCACCACGAAACCAACCCGGGCCGGGAGAATTTGGTGCTCTCCAGGAGAAGAAGGCAAAGTCTTTGTGGCCCAGGGAGCAGCCCTGACTTTTTATTTCTTTCCTCTCCAAAGGACAATTTGGAATTCGACCTTGCAGGGAAGGAGGTGTTGCGTGAACTCAAATCAAGGTTAACCATTCCCATGATACTGCAGGACAATTTATTGCTGTGCGGGCCTTGGGAAGGAGGAAAACCATCCTCAGAGCCTGGAAAAGGGGAAATAAAGCGTTGGATTTGGAAATGAGGTGAGAAAATGCAGGCGCGGTCACATCCTGGGTACCTGGAGAGGCGCTGGGGGCAGCACGAGCTGTTCTCCTTCCTCTCTTCCTTATTTGTGCTGGGAATTCTCTGTTCCTGGTGGGAACACGCAGCTGCTGGAGAAAATAACACTAAATGACATTGTCACGCATGGGACTCACTCCTGATTGATTTTGGGGACCTGGCAGCGTTTCCTGCGCTTGGCAAAACACTTGTGCAGGATGTGGGAGAGCTGGAGGTGACAGCCAGCTGCTGTCCCCGGGTGTCCCAGCCATCCCCCATCCCTGAGACCGGGAAACTCAACCTGTGCGAAGCTGAGAGCATAAAACCCTTCCACAACACAGAATTTAACCCAGGAATTGCTTAAATCTCCCTTTCTTGCCCTCTGGGAGAAGCCAGAGGATTATCACACCTTTATTTCCTTGGAGAGAGACCAAACCCGTGCTGCTGGCTGGCTTTGTCACTGTGTTTTCCACATGAAATGACATTTAAAGCTGGAGAGCCACATCCACGCCCGTAATTCCAGCAGGAACCATGAACCCCAGACGGCACCGGGCACAGGAACTTCCCTTTCTGTGATCCAAGGAAATAAAACTGGCAGGGACACATTTCTCAGGATTGCTCCACAGCGTTTATCGAGGTTTTCCTCCCCTTGAGCAAGAACTTTAATCTCCTTCCCATGCCTCTAACAGGGCAGGGAGGGGAATTAGAGGGGAATTAATGAGCCCTTTCTCCTGCTCTCTCAGGTGTTGCTCCCTGATAATGACCTGGAGCAGGCTGGAATTCTGCTTCCAGGTTATATTTTAACCCTGGAGCGGTGCCATGAAGAATCCTTCTGCTCCAAAGCTGGGCTGCCACAGCAGGGGCTCAGGCTGAGGGTTTTCCCTGTGTTCTGGGATGGGATGGGATTAGCCATGATTTCTGCCAGGGAAATGGGGCAGACAGGTGTGGGAAATGAATTTCTAGAAAATGTTTAAAATTTGATAGAAGATTCACATCACAGGCACAGGTTGTGGCCGGGAAAAGGAGCAGCCTGTGGCTCTGGGGTGGATTTCTGCCATCCCTGGGCAAAAGGAGCTTGGGCAAGGATTCCCTCGCTCCTCCCTTCCCACCCTCTGCTCCCGGCACCCCATCCTGGAGCTCCCCAGGGCTGGGGGTCCCTGGCTGCTCCACGAGCCCCAAATTCCTTGGGAGCAGGGAAACAGGGAAGGGCAGAGCTAAAACCACGTTTGGGCTGCAACAGCCTCAGCCTGGGAGTGTCCAGGGCCAGGTTGGATGGGCTTGGAGTGACCTGGGATAGCGGGAGGTGTCCCAGGGGTGGCACTGGATGGGATTGCAGGTCCTTCCCACCCAAACCATTCCGGGATTTTGTTTTCCCATCCCTCTGCAGGTGCTGCAGGAACAGCCCTGGACATCGGGAATTTGCTGGGCAGGAGAGCCCGGAGGGACAGAACCCAGGGAATGGCTTCCAGTGCCAGAGAGCAGGGATGGGTGGGATTTTGGGAGGGAATTCCTGCCTGGGAGGGTGGGGAGGGGCTGGGATGGAATTCCCAGAGGAGCTGTGGCTGTCCCTGGATCCCTGGCAGTGTCCCAGGCCAGGCTAGAGCAGCCTGGGACAGTGGGAGCTGTCCCTGCCATGGCAGGCACGGATGGGATGGGATTTAAGGCCCCTTCCCACCCAAACCATTCCAGGATTTTTTGATTTTGTTTTCCCATCCCTCTGCAGGTGCTGCAGGAACAGCCCTGGACATTGGGAATTTGCTGGGCAGGAGAGCCCGGAGGGACAGAACCCAGGGAATGGCTTCCACTGCCAGAGAGCAGGGTTAGGTGGGATTTAGGGAAGGAATTCCTGCCTGGGAGGGTGGGGAGGGGCTGGGATGGAATTCCCAGAGGAGCTGTGGCTGCCCCTGGATCCCTGGAAGTGCCCAAGGCCAGGCTGGAGCAAACTGGGACGGTGGGAGGTGCTGGGGGTGGAAGTGGATGGGATTTAAGGACCTTCCCACCCAAACCATCCCATGAATCCACAACTTTTTGATCCAAGTCGCAGCAGAATCGCCAAAATTCACCCTCATTCCCTCTGTGCCAGCAGCCAAAATCAACCCAGGGCTCAGTCACAGACCCAAGGCTGGAGCAGCTGTGGGACAGCAGGAACAGAGCCCAGCAGCAGGAATTTCAGGAGGAAGGAGGAACCAGGTGCCCAGCAGCAGGAATTTCAGGAGGAAGGAGGAGGAATCAGGTGGCAGGGGAGGGCTCCTGGTGGGCTGGGCAGCACCCCCAGCCCCTCCCAGCTGATAAGGAGCACCTGGAGCTCCTTATCCAAGCCCTCCCCACTTATCCCAGCCCTCCCCACTGCCAGCCCGAGTGGCTGCACACAGCCTGATAAGGCAGCAGTGCCCAGCTGCGAGGTGGGCACCCAAATTGGCCTTTATCTCCTGCACCCAGGGGTTTATATTTACATTTTTTTTGCACTCTGCAAATCTCCAGCTTCTCTAACAGCTGAGCAGCACCTGGCTCAGGGGGTTTATCCTTCCCACCACCAGCTCGGGGCTGCCCTGGCAGCTGCCGAAACCACCGAGCAGCAAATTCAAAGTTATTTTGTTAAAAAAAACCAAACAAACAAACAAAAAAAAAATTAGCGCGTTCAGCATCGGATATTAGTGGTTTTCTTCCCTGGTATGGAATTCCCAGAGGAGCTGTGGCTCCTCCATCCCTGGAAGTGTCCAAGGCCAGTGTGGAGCACCCTGGGGTAGTGGAACCCTGGATGATTTTAAGGTCTCTCCCAGCCCAAACCATTCCGTGATTTTTAATGTGGAAAGGAAAAAGCTCTGGTTTGTGGCATTTTATAAAGGCTTCAGAAGAGGGATCAGAGCAAATATAAATGGTTGATTTGATTTTAATCTTATTTGCAGCACAGCCAGCTGGAATTTTATGTCCTCACAGCTTTTTTTTGGTAAGTTTGGGTGCCAGATCCTCATCGGAAAGACAGATTTCATGTGGGAATCAATTCCCCATCCCACAGGACATGGACCAGTCCCCTCCCAGCACATCTCAGCCCTATCCTCACTTCGAAACACCCAAAATGTCCCAAAATACAAATTTAACTCCGAGTCTGCACCTCTTTCCCAGCCCCAAAATACAAATTTTACAGAAAGATTCTGCACCTCTTTCCCAACCCCAAAACACAAATTTAACTCCGAGTCTGCACCTCTTTCCCAACCCCAAAACACAAATTTAACTCCGAGTCTGCATGTCTTTCCCAGCCCCAAAATACAAATTTAACTCCGAGTCTGCACCTCTTTCCCAGCCCCAAAATACAAATTTAACTCCGAGTCTGCACCTCTTTCCCAGCCCCAAAATACAAATTATACAGAAAGAGTCTGCACCTCTTTCCCAACCCCATCCCGAGCTCCAAGGCTGTGCCAGCCTCAGGAAATCCCTGAATTCCAGCCTGGATTCTCCTGGCAATGCAGAGCCACGGGGAGATTCATCTGCTTGGAAACCTGACGTGTCCCAGTTATTTTTTTTATCTTTATATTTGCAAACTCCAGGAATGCAAACAAACATTTCTGTTTTGTCTTCAGGGTGACCTGACCCACTTTGGTTTGAAGCCTCCATGAGGTGCTGCTGTTGGGATCGGTGCTGGAAAATCACGGAAAACAGGAATTTCTGTCTGCTACAAGCTCAGGGTAAGGATTAATGCACTTTTTAGCCCCCAAAAAAG
The DNA here is from genome assembly GCF_048771995.1 of Taeniopygia guttata. Taxonomy (NCBI): domain Eukaryota; kingdom Metazoa; phylum Chordata; class Aves; order Passeriformes; family Estrildidae; genus Taeniopygia; species Taeniopygia guttata. Next base: position 2,422,135 of record NC_133047.1, on the reverse strand, counting down.
TGGTAGAACCCACCAGAATAAAACTATTTGACTGTGTTGGCAGAGGAATGCGGCTGCTGGTGTTGGGATTGGTGCTGGAAAATCACAGAAAACAGGAATTTTTGTCTGCTACAAGCTCGGGGTAAGGATTAACGCACTTGAGGAGATGGTGTTGGGATTGCTGCTGTAAAATCACAAAAATCAGGAATTTCTGCCTGCTACAAGCTCATGGTAGGGATTAATGCACTTGAGGTGCTGCTGTTGGGATTGCTGCTGTAAAATCACAGAAATCAGGAATTTCTGCCTGCTACAAGCTCAGGGGAGGGATTAATGCACTTTTTCACCCCAAAAAAGTGGGAAATGAAACAATTTGACCGTGTAGGCAGAGCAGGATCATTCCCAGCTTGAACCACAGAAAGAACCGAGCCCTGCTGGTTCTCCAGGGGTTCTTCCAGTCCCAAACCATCCCAAACTGGGAACAGGCAGCGCTGGAGCTGCCCCAGAGCCAGGCACAGAGCTCCAGCCCCGCTGATTTTGTGCAGCTTTGAGGGAAAGGTGTGGACTCCAGGAACGCGGTGCTGGTGTTGGGATCGGTGCTGGAAAATCATGGAAAACAGGAATTCCTGGTCTTCTACAAGCTCAGGGTAAGGATTAATGCACTTGAGGTGCTGCTGTTGGGATTGCTGCTGTAAAATCACAAAAATCAGGAATTTCTGCCTGCTACAAGCTCAGGGGAGGGATTAATGCCCTTTTTAGCCCCCAAAAAAGTGGGAAATTAAACAATTTGACCGTGTAGGCAGAGCAGGATCATTCCCAGCTTGAACCACAGAAAGAACCGAGCCCTGCTGGTTCTCCAGGGGTTCTTCCAGCCCCAAACCATCCCAAACTGGGAACAGGCAGCGCTGGAGCTGCCCCAGAGCCAGGCAGGGATTCCCTTTCCCATAACCTGCCCCAATTCCCCCTCCCCGGGAGAGGCAGGGCCCGCCTGTGTAATTCAAGCTGCTTTGGGATTATTTCCTGCACCGAAGTTGTTGTTTTGTTGGGTTTTTTCTCTCCCCAACTCGCTTTTCTGGTTTGGAGCCCTGGGGAGCAATGGGAGGGCGCTGCTGGAGGTGATTTTGGGAGGTTCTGAGCACAGGAGGCTGCCAGGAGCCCTGGGGGCTCCTGGGTTTGTCCTGCACTCAGCAAAATTTCCTTATTCCTTTGCTTTTCCTTTCCCTATTCCTTTCCCCTTCCCTTTTCTTTTCCTTATTCCTTTTCTTTTCCTTTCCTTATTCCTTTCCCCTTCCCCTTTCCTTATTCCTTTCTCCTTTCCTTATTCCTTTTCTTTTTCCTTTCATTATTCCTTTCCCCTTTTCTTTTCCTTATTCCTTTCTCCTTTCCTTATTCCTTTTCTTTTTCCTTTCCATATTCCTCTATCCTTCCCTTTATCCTTCTTTTTCCTTTCCCCCTCTTTTATTTTCCTTATTCCTTTCCCTTTTCCTTATTCCTTTTCTTTTCCCTTTCCTTATTCTGTTCCCCTTTCCCTTCTCTTTTCAACTTTCCTTTCCCCTTCCCTTTTTCCTTTCCCCTTTAATTTTTCCTTCCCTTTTTCCTTTTTCCTTCCCTTTTTCTTTTCCCCTTTCCCTTCCCTTTTTCCTTCCGTTTTTCCTTTCTCCTTTCCCCTTTCCTTTTTCCTTCCATTTTTCCTTTTCCCTTCACTTTTTCCTTCCCTTTTTCCTTTTTCCTTCCCCCTTCCCTTTTTCCTTTTATTTTTCATTTCCCCTTTCCTTTTTCCTTCCCTATTTCCTTTTCCCTTCCCTTTCCCCTTTCCTTTTTCCTTTTTCCTTCCCTTTTTCCTTTCCCCTTCCCTTTCTCCTTTCCCCTTCCCTTTTTCCTTTTATTTTTCCTTTTTCCTTCCCTTTTTCCTTTCCCCTTTCCTTTCCCCTTATTCCATTCCCTTTTCCCTTCCTCTTTCCTTATTCTTTCCCCCTTCCCTTTTTCCTTTTTCCCTTCCCTCCCTGGGGATAATTTCCCACCCCAAATCCCCTCCCGGGATGGATTCCAGCTCCTCTTTCCCTGCAAATCCCCGATTTTATTCCCGTTTTCCCACCTCATTTTAGCCGGAAGAAACTTTCCCATTTCTCCAGCGGGATCCTGGAGCGGGCACAGGCGGTGCTGCCGCTCAGTGGCAAAACACAGGAGAATTCCCCTTTTCCCGTGGAATTCCCTCCCCTCCCTTGTTTTTTATAAAATAAAATTAATGTATTTATTCTTTATATCGTAAGTATTGAGTTATTTATTAGAGCGGCTACAACCACTGGATATTTACAATAATATCATTCAAAATATTGGCAGAGCGATAGCTGTAAAATGAATTTATTCCAAAGTATTGTCATGTTTGTAGCTATAAATTTTAAATATTTCGAAATATTGACACATTCATAGCTATGAATTGAATATAGTCGAAAATATTGACACATGTATAAGTTTATTTCGAAATATTGACACGTTTATAGCTAGAAATTTTAACTATTTCGAAATAGACACATTTATAAGTATAAATTTTATATATTTATACTTAAATATATAACTAAATATTAACACATATTTAGTTTATTTAACACACATAAATATACTAAATATTAACACATTTTTTAGCTATACATTTTATGTATTTCAAAATATAGTCACGATTTTAGCTATGAATTTTATATATTTCAAAATATTGACACAGTAATAGCTATAAATTTTATATATTTCTCAAATTTGGCTTATTTATAGCCATAAATTCCTATTCCTGGTGGTTTTATAGCGATTTTTTGGGCTCCTCCTGGCCACGCCCCCTCAGCCATGGCCACGCCCCCTCAGCAATGGCCACGCCCCCAAGCCACGCCCCCGGGGAATCCCTTCTGGGCCCGCCGTGACGTCAGCACGCTCTGCGTCACGTCCGGCGGCGTACCCGGAAGTGCCGCGGGGCCGTTGCCATGGGGCCCGGGAGGTGAAACTGGGGGAGAAAAACGCCGGGAATGGGAACGGGAACAGCGGGAATGGGAATGGGAACAGCGGGAATGGGAACAGCGGGAATGGGAATGGGAACAGCGGGAATGGGAACGGGAACGGGAATGGGAATGGGAACAGCGGGATGGGGAACAGCGGGAATGGGATCGGGAACACCGAGGTGATTCAGTGCTTCCATCCCCTCTGGATTCCCGTTTTCCTTTGGATTCCTGCTCTCCTTACCCGGGAATGCCCCAGCGGTGCTGAGGGAAGGGAAGGGAAGGGAAGGGAAGGGAAGGGAAGGGAAGGGAAGGGAAGGGAAGGGAAGGGAAGGGAAGGGAAGGGAAGGGAAGGGTCCCATCCCGGGGTGTTCCTCAGGGAATCAGCTCCCTCAGGGATGTCCCCGTGCCCCACAAGGAATCAGCTCCCTTGGTTTCCCCTCAGGAGCAGAGCAGGGATGGCCCAGGGCAGGCCGGATGTCCCTGGGCCCTCCGAGGTCACCGGCTGAGGCTCCACAGCTCCTGCTGCTGCCCCGACCCCAAAATGGGCAGGTAAGGATCCCAGAGGAGCTCTGGGATAAACTGGAAAGGCTTTGGTGGGCAGGACAGGGAGCCTAATCAGGAATTCCAGCAGGGGAATGGTGTCCTGAGTCCTCTCAATCCAGAGCAGAATCCTGGAATGGGTTGGGCTGGAAGGGGCCTTAAGGGTCAGGAGATATAAAGCAGCTCCAGCCCCAAACCCCACGGGATCCTTCCATCCCCCTCAGCCCAGCCCCTCCCGGGGATGGGGCAGGAGTGGGAATTCCATCCCCAGGAGGAATTTTCCTGCGTTTAGCACCAAACCCATCCCTCAATCCGCTCTTGGGGTTCCAGGATCAGCATCTCCTGCCTGCTCCCGGCCTCGTGGCACTTCAGCCTCTCCCCCGTGGGGTGTCCCCGGGCCCTGAACGCGTCCCTGCGGCGGCTGCTGCTGCTGGCGGCGGTGGTGGCTGCACTGCTGCTGCTGCTGGGCTCCCTGCTGCTGCTGCTGCGGGACAGGCACCGGGACAGGGCCAGATTCCAGAGGTGAGAGACAGGGAATGGGAATGGGGAAATGGGAATGGGAAACAGGGAATGGGGATGGGGAAATGCTGCTGGGCTCCCTGCTGCTGCTGCGGGACAGGCACCGGGATAGAGCGAGATTCCAGAGGTGAGAGACAGGGAATTCCATGGGAAACAGGGAATGGGAATGGGGAAAGGAGGAAAGAATTCCATGGGAAACAGGGAATGGAGCCTGGGGAAAGAATTCCATAGGAAACAGGGAATGGGGAAATGCTGCTGGGCTCCGTGCTGCTGCTCTGGGACAGGCACTGGGATAGAGGGAGATTCCACAGGTGAGAGGGAGGGAATGGGAATGGGAAACAGGGAATGGAGCCTGGGGGAAAGAATTCCATAGGAAACAGGGAATGGAGCCTGGGGGAAAGAATTCCATGGGAAACTGGGAATGGGGAAATGCTGCTCGGCTCCCTGCTGCTGCTGCGGGACAGGCACCACGACGGGGGGAGATTCCAGAGGTGAGACAAAGGGAATTCCGTGGGAAACAGGGAATGGAGCCTGGGGAAAGAATTCCATGGGAAATAGGGAATGGAGCCCGGGGAAAAGAATTCCATGGGAAAGTGGGAATGGAGCCTGGGGAAAGGAGGAAAGAATTCCATGGGAAACAGGGAATGGAGCCTTGGGAAATGCTGCTCGGCTTCCTGCTGCTGCTGCTGCGGGACAGGCAATGGGATAGAGGGAGATTCCAGAGGTGAGAGAGAGGAAATTCCATGGGAAACAAGGAATGGAGCCTGGGGGAAAGAATTCCATGGGAAACTGGGAATGGAACCTGGGGAAAGAATTCCATGGGAAACAAGGAATGGAGCCTGGGGAAATGCTGCTCGGCTCGCTGCTGCTACTGGACAGGCACTGGGATAGAGGGAGATTCCACAGGTGAGAGAGAGGGAATTCCATGGGAAACAGGGAATGGAGCCCAGGGGAAAGAATTCCATGGAAAACAGGGAATGGAGCTTTGGGGGAAAGGGGAAATACTGCTCTGCTCCTGATCCATGGGAAGTAGTGAGACTGGGATGGGAGATTCCACGGGTGAGAGGGGATGGAATTCCATGAAAAATGGAATTCCAATTCCAATTCCACGGAAATGGAACTCTGGGAGGAAAGGGGGAAATGGAACTCTGGGGGAAGGAGGAAAATATTTCCATGGAAAAGAGAGAAATGGAGCTCTGGGGGCGAAAAGGGAAAATATTTCCATAGAAAAGAGAGAAATAGAGTTCTAGGGGAAAATGGGAAAAGAATTCCATGGAAAAGAGGGAATTGGAGCTTGGGGGAAAGGGGAAACACTCTCAGGTTGTTGGTGGTACAGGAAATAGCTTTTCCCGTCAATCTTTCCTAAAAGAAAACATTTCCTGCTGGTTTTAGGGAGCTTTTCAGGTGTTTATATTTTGTATCTCTGTAGGAGCTCTAGGGTCGAAAATTCTCCATCATAAAAAATCTTTGGGAATTGCTTTTACCATTTGCTGTGGGAATTGGATCCTGGAGGTTGGCATTTCCCTTGGAATTTCCTGTGAAATAGGGGCAGGAATGGCTTCCTTCTGCCAGAGGGCAGGGATAGGTGGGGTGTTGGGAAGGAATGGAATTCCCAGAGAAACTGTGGCTGCCCCTGGATCTCTGGGAATGTCCAAGGCCAGCTTGGAGCAACCTGGGACAGCGGGAGGTGTCCCTGAGAGTGGCACTGGGTGGGATTTAAAATCCCACCTGACTCATCCCAAAACTCCCTGAAATTTTGAAGGTGATTTTGACCATAGGGAGCCGAATTCCCTGCAGCAATTCCCATTTTTTTTTCCCTCAGATACCTGGCCAGGGTGACAGACACGGAGGCCACGGACGTCGGGAACCCGAACCTGAGCTACGGGATCGTGGTGGACTGCGGCAGCAGCGGCTCCAGGGTGTTCGTGTACTGCTGGCCCCGGCACAACGGCAACCCCAAGGACCTGCTGGACATCCAGCAGATGAGGGACAGCTCCAGGAAACCCGTGGTGATGAAAATCAAACCAGGTACTGGGAAAAACGTGGAATTTCTCAGCTGGAACAGCTCCAGGTCTCTTTGGGATTGGTTTGCAGGGAGTTTAAGTCTGGAATGGGGCAGGAGGGAGAGATTTGTCCATGGATCAGGCAGGTGCTGTCCCCACCACGACCTGCTGGACATCCAGCAGATGAGGGACAGCTCCAGGAAACCCGTGGTGATGAAAATCAAACCAGGTACTGGGAAAAACGTGGAGTTTCTCAGCTGGAACAGCTCCAGGTTTCTTTGGGATTGGATTACAGGGAAATTTTAAGTCTGGAATGGGGCAAGAGGGAGAGGTTTTTTCATGGGACAGCAACAGGAAAAGGTGGTGATGAAAATCAAACCAGATATTGGGAAAAGCCTGTAATTTCTCCATTATTTCCTCTCCTAACTGTGTTTCCTGCACTGCAAAGTGGCTGGATAAAGGATAAAAGACTTAAAAATTCCCTGCAAATCAATCCCAAAGAAACCTGGAAATATCCTTTATCCAGCCCCTTTGGAATGCAGGGAGCACCTTAGGAGAGAAAAACACCATCAAAAAATCAGAATTCCATCATTTTTACAGCTGATATCCCACTTTCCTTCATTCCTCTGCTCAGGATTTTCCGGGGAATGCTGCAGCTGGCGCTGCCCCACTGAACTCAGGGCCCTCATAAAACAGGAAAACTGGACAGGACAAACACACATCAAACCAATGTGATTAATGCAATGTTCTCCCTTTATTAATGAGAATATGGCAGGTTTTATACATTTCTATATAGTTTACAGTTTACAAAGGCACTTTTATTGACAACCCAACATTGTTTGTCTTTGTCTTAAGGTGGCCTAAACCTCACGTTTTAAACCTGCACTACTTCACACCCAGACAGCCCAGTGCTCCCCATCACACCTTAATACAATTTCTAACTGTGCCACAAACTCTTAATCTCTAACTGTGCCACAAACTCTTAATTATTAACTGTGCCACAAACTCTTAATTTCTAACTGTGCCACAGGCTTGAAGGCCTCACAAGGCCCAAATCTGAGGCCTGGACTGGAGTAGCTCAAATCTCATTGCAGACATAAATCGTGGCCTCTCTCTCAGAAATGCTGCAACACCCCACTCCCACTTGATGGAACACAGGTCTGGTTCAGGGGCTCCGTGTGGTGGAAAAGTCTCTCCTCCAACCCGTGCTTCCAAAGAAAGGCTCAGCAGTCTCTGTTGTTCGGTCTCAAGGCAGTTTATTGCAAGTTATCTAAAAGATTTTCTCCTTGGGCTGCTGTGGTTTGCTCACAGCTCAGGCAGAGGCACACACACACCCTGACACCCTCTCTGTCCCCTAATTTCTTTTTCTCCCCCTGCCCAGGGCTGCTGCTGTTTTTTATATGGTACATTACGTGTTACATGGGTACAATTTTCCCCAATACCTATTACCTATATTAAATGGTGCTTTTCTATCTTTTATATGGTACATTACGTGTTACATGGGTACAGTTTTTCCCCAATGCCCATTACCTATATTAAATGGTGCTTTTCTATCTTTTATATGGTACATTACGTGTTACATGTTACAGTTTTTCCCCAACGCCTATTACCTATATTAAATGGTGCTTTCCTACTCTAAACCAATCTGTGAGTGCCAACATCACCAAGAACATGGAGGGAAGGAAGGAGAAAGAGGGAGGACAGGGCAGGCCCAAATCCCTCCATCTTAAACCTCTGACCCCCATGTACAAAACCAAAACCCCCCTGTACAGCACTCAGAAATTCTTCCCTCTACTTTGTGACTACTTCTACTCTAATATCTAAACTTTTGTGACTTCTTGTTCTTCCTGCAAGGTTGGTAACTCATTCCATGGCTCAAACCCAAAATCACAGCTGTTTCCAGCTGCCTGCCAGGGTCTCAAATGCTTCTGACCTGGGCCTGGAGCATCCAAAAATGTCTGAGGGACATTTTGAGTTCCAGCACCACTTTTCTGCTTCCCAGGGATTTCGGAGTTTGCCAGCTCTCCTGACAAGGTCAGTGATTACATCTCGCCCCTGCTGAGCTTCGCTGCCGAGCACGTGCCCCGCTCCAAGCACAAGGAGACTCCTCTCTACATCCTGTGCACTGCAGGCATGAGGATCCTGCCCGAGAGGTGATGCCCTGCTTGCTGTGGGTTTTTTTGGGAATTCCAGCCGAATCCCAGCTTTTTTTCCAGCCTTTTTTTGTGGAATTTTGCAGCCAGCAGAAGGCCATCCTGGAGGATCTGCTCACGGACATCCCCGTGCACTTCGATTTCCTCTTCTCCGACTCGCACGCTGAGGTGATCTCGGGCAAGCAGGAAGGTAGGGGAGCCCTGGGAAATATTTGGGATTTCCAAGGGAAGATTTGGGGTCTTTTTGTTGCTTTTTCAAATCCTGATTGGCCAAATATTTGCTGATTATCCCTGAGAATTTACTGGAATTGATTCTGGAAAATATTTAGGATTTCCAAGGGAAGATTTGGGGTGGTTTTACTGTTTTTTAAAATCCTGATGGGCCAAATGTTTGCTGATTATCTCTGAAAATTTAATAGAATTAAATCTGGAAAATATTTAGGATTCCATTAATGGAATAGAATCTGGAAAATATTTAGGATTTCCATTACTGAAATTAAATCTGGAAAGTATTTGGGATTTCCAAGGGATTATTTGGAGTGGTTTTATTGTTTTTTCAAATCCTGATGGGCCAAATGTTTGCTGATTATTATCCCTGAAAAATTAGTGGAATTGAATCCATTCCTCTAGAGGGAGGGGGAAGGATAAATCACAACATTCCTGATGGAAGGAACTTTGCAGGATGAGATGATTTCAAAAGCAGAGATATTTTGATGTGATCACCAGAGCCTTAAAATCCCTTTAAAATTTCATTTCCTTCAGTTCTTTCCTGAATTTTACACATCAAAGTCTCTTTAATTCTTTCAGTCTGGGATTTTGTTGTGGTATTGACCTGGGAGAGGAGAAAACCATCAGGAATTCCTGATGGAATGAATGAGTTTCCAGGAATGATTCTCAGGAATTAATGATTTCCCAGGAATGTTTAACTTCTACGATTTTATAGAAGAAAAATAAGCAATAACAGAGCTGATCTCGAACCGAAAAAAATGAAATTAAAATGTTTCAATCTGCTCTCAAGTTCATAATCCAGCTATTCCTCATATTCCTGAAATTCCAAATCTGTTTTTTTTTTTTTTTTCCACCTGCAGGAGTCTATGCATGGATTGGGATCAACTTTGTCCTTGGGAGATTCGAGCACACGGACGATGGTGAGGAGCTGAAGGGGAGCTGGGGGCTCCAGGGGGTGATTTTCCAGCCAGATGTTGGCATGCAATTCCAGCCAGATGTTGGCATGCAATTCCAGCCATGGGAGTTGCATTTCCAGATGCTGGGATGCAATTCCAAATGTTTGGATGCATTTCCAGCCATGGGAGTTGCATGTCCATTGGGTTGGCTCCACTCCCACCTGAAGCTTTACCAGCCACAAACAGCAGCTCCTCCTGGCTGGATCTCTGGGATTTTTCCCTGTATCCCAGAGATTTTTCCCCATTTCCCATTGACTTTACCCCATTTCCCATGGATTTTACCCCATTTCCCATGGATTTTACCCCATTTCCCATGGATTTTTCCCTGTTTTCCACATTTTTCCCAGAGGACGAGGCAGTGGTGGAGGTGCAGGTCCCAGGCAGCGAGTGCAGGGATTTTAACCTGATTTTTCCCCATTTCCCATGGATTTTTCCCTGTTTCCCGTGGATTTTACCTCATTTCCCATGGATTTTTCCCTGTTTTCCACATTTTTCCCAGAGGACGAGGCAGTGGTGGAGGTGTAGGTCCCGGGCAGCGAGCGCAGGGACTATAACCTGATTTTTCCCTGTTTCCCATGGATTTTTCCCTGTTTCCCATGGATTTTACCCCATTTCCCATGGATTTTACCCCATTTCCCATGGATTGTTCCCTGTTTTCCCCATTTTTCCCAGAGGACGAGGCAGTGGTGGAGGTGCAGGTCCCGGGCAGCGAGCGCCACGATCCCGTTTTCCGCAAGAGAACCGTGGGGATCCTGGACATGGGCGGCGTCTCCACGCAGATCGCCTACGAGGTGCCCCAAAATGTGAGCCTTCCTCCCCTCACCAGCTCATTTTCCAGGAATTCCCCCTTCCCTCTGGCATCATTTTAACACTTTTCCTTTTTTTCCCCAATTTTTGTAATCCTCCATCCCATCCCATTAAGAATTCCTTTGGTTTTTTTTCATTCCCATCACTCAAATCCCGCATTAATCCTTCATTTTTAGTCTTGTGGACAATTTTAAATCCCTTACATTGCAAAATTTGCACCTTGGGGCTTAAAACCCAAAAAAATCCTGGTGGTTCCTATAAAAAAAACCTTCCATAAAAATGGATTTTTCCTTTAATTTTTGGCAGAAGTGGAATGATTTGGCAGGAGAGGAGAGCACTAAAGAGATGGGTGCGGGGTGAAATTAAGGGCCGCCAAGACATCCTAAGAAATTCGTTTTGGGATCAGGATGATCCAAATGGTTCCTGATTTTGGGTTGATAATCTTCAATATCTTTTCCAAGTAGAACACTTCCACGATCCCATGGGAATATCCTTTATCAGAATGCAGACAGGAGAGGAGAGCACTGAAGAGATAGGTGAAATTAAACGTGTCCCAAGACATCCCAAAAAATTCATTTTGGGATCAGGATCATCACAATGATTCCTGATTTTGCTGTTGGATTGCTGATCTTCAAGATCTTTTCCAGCCAGAAACCTCCACGATCCCATGGGAATATCCTTTCTCAGAGTGCAGGAACACTCTGCACTCTGACAGCAGAGGAAAGCACTAAAGTGAGATGGCTGAGGGGTGAATTTAAAGGCCTCCAAGACATCCCAAAAAATTCGTTTTTGGGATCAGGATGACCCCAGTGGCTCCTGATTTTGCTGTTGGGTTGATGATCTTCAAGATCTTTTCCAGCCAGAGTTCCAGCCAGGAACACTCTGCACTCTGACAGCAGAGGAAAGCACTAAAGTGAGATGGGCGAGGGGTGAATTTAAAGGCCTCCAAGACATCCCAAAAAATTCATTTTTGGGATCAGGATGACCCCAGTGGTTCCTGGTTTTGCTGCTGCAGGAGGAAGTGGCCAAGAGCTTGCTGGCAGAGGTGAATTTGGGCTGTGACACCCACCAGACGGAGCACGTGTACCGCGTCTACGTGGCCACCTTCCTGGGCTTCGGCGGCAACGCGGCGCGCAGGAGATACGAGGAGAGCCTCTTCTCCAGCAGCCTCCTCAGGAGCAGGTGCCTGGAATTCCCTGGGAATACCTGGGATGTGGGGCTGCTCCTTCCCTGGGAGTGTCCAGGGTCAGCTTGGGGTGGTGGGAGGTGGCCCTGGAAAGGTGGGAATGATCCTGGAAGTTGTGTGGAGAGATCACGGCACGTCTGGTGTGGGAAGGGGAAATCTGGGAAGTGGAGTAATGGGTTCAGCTGAAAAGGTGGAAATTTTAAGCTTAGCCTTGCTGAGCTCTGTCCCTGTTCCCAGGCTGCTGGGCAGGCAGGCTGGGCTGAGCTGGGCCAGGCTGAGCTGGGCCTGGCTGATCTCTTTCCCTGTCCCAAGCTGGGTGGGCAGGCCTGGCTGAGCTGGTCCTTGCTGAGCTGGGCCCAGCTGATCTCTCCCTGTCCCAGGCCGGGCTGAGCCAGGCCTTGTTGAGCCGGGCCTTGCTGATCTCTGTCCCTGTCCTAGACTGGGCTGAGCCAGGCCTGGCTGAGCCTGGCATTACTGAGCTGGGCCTGGCTGAGCCGGGCCTGGCTGAGCCCGGCCTTGCTGAACCGGACTTTGCCGAGCCCAGCTTGCTGAGCCAGGCCAGCTGATCTCTCCCTGTCCCAGGCTGGGCCTGGCTGAGCCGGGCCTGGCCGAGCCCAGCTTTGCTGAGCCAGCTGATCTCTCCCTGTCCCAGGCTGGGCCTGGCTGAGCCGGGCCTGGCTGAGCCCGGCTTTGCTGAGCCAGCTGATGTCTCCCTGTCCCCAGGCTGGGCCTGGCTGAGCCGGGCCTGGCTGAGCCTGGCTTTGCCGAGCTGGGCCTTGCCGAGCCCGGCTTTGCCAAGCCAGCTGATCTGTCCCCATCCCCAGGCTGGGCCTGGCTGAGCCGGGCCTGGCTTTGCCGAGCCAGCTGATCTCTCACCATCCCCAGGCTGGGCCTGGCTGAGCCAAGCCTGGCTGAACCCGGTCTTGCTGAACCAGACTTTGCCGAGCCCAGCTTGCTGAGCCAGGCCAGCTGATGTCTCCCTGTCCCAGGCTGGGTGGGTGGGCTGATCCCAGCCTGGCTTTGCTGAGCTGGGTCTTGCCAAGCCCGGCTTTGCCGAGCCAGCTGATTTCTCCCCATCCCCAGGCTGGGCCTGGCTGAGCCCGGCTTTGCCGAGCCAGGCCCAGCTGATCTCGCGGTGCAGCCCGCAGGCGGCCGTGCCGGACCCGTGCCTGCCGCGGGACGCGCGGGACGAGCTGCGGCACCGGGGGCTGCGGCTGCAGCTGCGCGGCACCGGCGACTTCCAGCTGTGCCGGGAGCGGCTGCGGCCGCTGCTGAACCGCACCAACGGCACCCGCGGCTCCCTCAACGGCGTCTCCCAGCCGCCCGTGCACCTCCAGAGCAGCGAGTTCTACGGCTTCTCCGAGTTCTACTACTGCACCGAGGACGTGCTGCGCATGGGCGGCGACTACAGCGCCGCGCGCTTCGCCAGGGCTGCGCAGGTGAGAAACTCCCTGCAGAGCAGCGTCCCTCCACAAGGGTTTTATTCCCAAAAACTCTTCCTTAAGGGATCCTAAATTCATAAATTCACCAAAGCTGCGCAGGTGAGAAACTCCCTCCCTTGCAGTATCACTCTACAAGGGTTTCATTCCCAAAAACTCTTCCTTAATGGATCCCAAATTCATAAATTCACCAAAGCTGCGCAGGTGAGAAACTCCCTGCAGAGCAGCGTCCCTCCACAAGGGCTTCGTTCCCAAAAACTCTTCCTTAAGGGATCCCAAATTCATTAATTCACCAGAGCTGTGCAGGTGAGAAACTCCTGCCTTTGCGGCATTGCTTCATGAGGGTTTCATTCCCAAAACCTCTTCCTTAATGGATCCCAAATTCATTAATTCACTAAAGCTGCGCAGGTGAGAAACTCCCTCCCTTGCAGTATCACTCCACAAGGGTTTTATTCACGAAAACTCTTCCTTAAGGGATCCCAAATTCATAATTCACCAGAGCTGCACAGGTGAGAAACTCCTGATTTGCGGCGGTGCTTCATGAGGGTTTCATTCCCAAAAACTCTTCCTTAAGAGACCCTAAAATTCATAAATTCACCAAAGCTGTGCACGTGAGAAACTCCTGCCTTTGAGGTGTTGCTTTGTGAGGGTTTCGTTCCCAAAAACTCTTCTTTAAGGGATCCCAAATTCATAAATTCACTAAAGCTGCGCACGTGAGAAACTCCCTCCTTTGCAGCATCACTCCACAAGGGTTTTATTCCCGAAAACCCTTCCTTAAGGGATCCCAAATTCATAAATTCACTAAAGCTGCGCAGGTGAGAAACTCCCTCCAGAGCAGCGTCCCTCCACAAGGGTTTCATTCCCAAAAACTCTTCCTTAAGGGATCCCAAATTCATAAATTCACCAGAGCTGCACAGGTGAGAAACTCCTGCCTTTGCGGCGTTGCTTCATGAGGGTTTCGTTCCCAAAAACTCTTCCTTAAGGGATCCCAAATTCATAAATTCACCAAAGCTGCGCAGGTGAGAAATCCCTCCCTTGCAGCATCCCTCCACAAGGGTTTTATTCCCAAAACCTCTTCCTTAAGGGATCCCAAATTCATAAATTCACTGAAACTGCGCAGGTGAGAAACTCCCTGCAGAGCAGCGTCGCTCCATGAGGGTTTCCTTCCCAAAAACATTGCTTTAAGGGATCCCAAATTCATTAATTTGCCAGAGCTGCGCAGGTGAGAAACTCCCTCCAGAGCAGCGTCCCTCCACAAGGGTTTCATTCCCAAAAACTCTTCCTTAAGGGATCCCAAATTCATTAATTCACTAAAGCTGCGCAGGTGAGAAACTCCCGCCTTTGAGGCGTTGCTTCATGAGGGTTTCGTTCCCAAAACCTCTTCCTTAAGGGATCCTAAATTCATAAATTCACCAGAGCTGCGCAGGTGAGAAACTCCCTCCAGAGCAGCGTCGCTCCGTGAGGGTTTCGTTCCCGAAAACTCTTCCTTAAGGGATCCTAAATTCATAAATTCACTAAAGCTGCGCAGGTGAGAAACTCTCTCCCTTGCAGCATCACTCCACAAGGGTTTTATTCCCGAAAACTCTTCCTTAAGGGATCCTAAATTCATAAATTCACCAGAGCTGCGCAGGTGAGAAACTCCCTCCCTTGCAGTATCACTCTACAAGGGTTTCATTCCCAAAAACTCTCCCTTAAGAGATCCAAAATTCATAAATTCACCAGAGCTGCACAGGTGAGAAACTCCCTCCCTTGCAGCATCACTCCACGAGGGTTTTATTCCCAAAAACTCTTCCTTAAGAGACCCTAAATTCATAAATTCACTAAAGCTGTGCAGGTGAAAAAAGGGATCAATTCCCTCATTTGCAGCATCCCTCCATGAGGGTTTCATTCCCAAAAACTCTTCCTTAAGGGATCCCAAATTCATAAATTCACTGAAACTGCACAGGTGAAAAAAGGGATCAATTCACATTAATTCCACCCCAAATTCCAAATGTGGGTCAAAATATTCCCACGAAACTTGGGATTTTCCTTACTGGATATTCCCAGAGTTTAATGTTAATTCCACCCCTAATTCCAAGAGTTGAACATCAATTCCACCCCAAATTCCAAATGTGGCTCAAAATATTCCCACAAAACTTGGGATTCTGGATATTCCCAAAGCATTTCGCATTAATTCCACCCCAAATTCCAAATGTGACTCAAAATATTCCCACAAAATTTGGGATTTTCCTTACTGCCAGTGCAAGCTGCTGTTACTTTTTGGTTTTTGATGTTTCAGATCATTTTTTTCCCAGCAGAATTTTCCTTCTCCGGGCAGGAGGGGTGCTGGGCTCATTCCCTGTTCCCGTTTTCCCGTGTTCCCTGCAGGATTACTGTGCCACCAGGTGGTCGGTGCTGCGGGAACGCTTCGAGCGCGGCCTCTACGCCCCCCACGCGGATCTGCACCGGCTCAAGTGAGCGGGGTTTGGGATTTAGGATTTGGGATTTGGGTTTGAAAAGACAGGAGTCTGTGAAGGAAGGCAAGAGCCTCCTGTGAAATGGAAAAGGTAAACCCCCTCCCTCCAAATTACCACAATTTCAAAATTAAAAGGCTCTCAGGGAAAGATATGGGAATGGGAATAACAGTTCTTGACTAGGAGAAAAACTAAATAAAAATAAAATTTTTTAAAAAGTAATTAGTACAAACAAAACTAGTGGTGGAGTCAGAAACTGACACCCTGAGGAGTTTTCTCTGAAGGTCTGGGGATGGAGTAGCTGGGCCTGGTCTTCCTCTGGGGATCCAGCGGGGAAGAAGCTGCTCCTCTGGGAATCCAGCAAAGAGGCTGTTTGATGTTCCAAAAATGCTGATTTTATGCAGGTAGGGCTGCTTGGCTCCTCCCTCTGGGCGGAGCATCTCACCATGGGCTGATGGAACTTTCCCAGCCATGCAGTGAGTCATTCCATGGCCCATTAACAGAAGATCTCTCCCCGAGGGAGACATTGTTCTTGGGAGAGATAAGAACCCTGCCCCACCTCCAGCAGATGGCAAATGGAATCCGTGCTGATCTTACAAGCCAGGACAGGGTTTGACCAGGGAGTTCCTCCTGCCAGGGCCTGTCCCTTTGCTGGATCACTGGAAGTGGGAAAAGAACTTGGAAAAGCTGAGAATTGTGGGAAAAAAATCCCTTGGAAAAGCTGAGAATTCCATGTTTAATTCTGCCCCGCTGTCGCTGGAATGCTGAGCTGAGCTTAACTCATTCTCCCTGGCTGATCCCAATGTTCCCGACTGATCCCACTGTCCCTGATCCCATTTTTCCTGGCTGATCCCATTTCTCTTGGCTGATCCCACTGTCCTTGACTGACCCCACTGTCCCTGATCCCATTTTTCCTGGCTGATCCCATTTCTCTTGACTGACCCCACTGTCCCTGATTCCTTTTTCCCTGCCTGACCCCACTGTCCCTGATCCCATTTTTCCTGGCTGATCCCGCATTTCTTGGCTGTCCTGCCTGATCCTGTTGTCTCTGATCCCATTTTTCCTGGCTGATCCCTCATTTCCTGCCTGATCCCACTGTCCCTGATCCCATTTTTCCTGGCTGATCCCACTGTCCCTGATCCCATGTTTCCTGGCTGATCCCGCTTTTCCTGCCTGACCCCACTGTCCCTGATCCCATTTTTCCTGGCTGATCCCACTGTCCCTGATCCCATGTTTCCTGGCTGATCCCTCATTTCCTGCCTGATCCCACTGTCCCTGATCCCTTTTTTCCTGGCTGATCCCATTTCTTCTGGCTGACTCCGTTTTTCCTGCCTGACCCCACTGTCCCTGATCCCATTTTTCCTGCCTGATCCCACTTTTCCTGCCTGATCCCACTCTTCCTAATCCCATGTTTCCTGGCTGATCCCTCATTTCCTGGCTGACCCCACTCTCCCTGATCCCTTTTTTCCTGGCTGATCCCATTTCTCCTGGCTGACTCCGTTTTTCCTGCCTGATTCCACTGTCCCTGATCCCATTTTTCCTGGCTGATCCCACTCTTCCTAATCCCATTTTTCCTGCCTGACCCCCCATTTCCCGCGCTCTCCCCAGGTTCCAGTGCTTTAAGTCCGCCTGGATGTTCGAGGTTTTCCACCGGGGCTTTTCCTTCCCGGAGAGCTACGGGAGCCTGAAGACGGCGCTGCAGGTCTACGACAAGGAGGTGCAGTGGACGCTGGGGGCCATCCTCTACCGCACCCGCTTCCTGCCCCTCAGGTACCGGGAAGGGAATCTGCGGTGGGAAGAGGTGGTGATCCCCCAAATTGGGGTTTTTAGAGCCCAAAATGGGCTCTGATTCCTGCCACGAGCCCAGTTGGAAGCGGAATTCTGCCTCCAAAGTGTGGCTGCTGTCCCTCTGCTCTTCTCCAGGGGCATTCTCTCAAAAATCTGGGAAAAGCCTTTGGGAGGGGAATTTGGGGGTTAGGAACTTGTGGCTTTTAGAGCCTCAGCTTGTGGCTTTTAGATCCTGTTCCCCAAAATGGGCTCAGATTTCTGCCACAAGCCCAGTTGGAAGTGGAATTTTGCCTCTAAGATGTGCCCGTTGTCCCTCTGCTCTTTTCCAAAGACATCCTCTCGAAAATCTGGGAAAAGCCTTTAGGAGGGGATTTTGAGGATGGAATTTGTGTCTTTTTAGAGCCTCGACTTGTGCTTTTTTTCTTATTCCACCCAATGATCTCCGATTCCCACCAAGCTGGCAGTGGAATTTTGCTTCTAAGACGTGCTTGTTGTCCCTCTGCTCTTTTCCAGGGACATCCTCTTAAAAATCTGGGAAAAGCTTTTGGGAAGGGAATTCTGCGGTGGGAAGAGGTGGTGATCCCTAAAATTGGGGTTTTTAGAACCCAAAATGGGCTCAGATTCCTGCCCAGAGCCCAGCTGGAAGCGGAATTCTGCCTCCAAAGCGTGGCTGCTCTTCTCCAGGGGCATCCTCTCAAAAATCTGGGAAAAGCCTTTGGGAAGGGAATTCTGGGGTGGGAAGAGGTGGTGATCCCCCAAATTGGGGTTTTTAGAGCCCAAAATGGGCTCGGATTTCTGCCACGAGCACAGTTGGAAGTGGAATTTTGCCTCTAAGATGTGCACATTGTCCCTCTGCTCTTTTCCAAAGACATCCTCTCAAAAATCTGGGAAAAGCCTTTGGGAGAGGATTTTGAGGATGGGAATTTGTGTCTTTTTAGAGCCTCGACTTGTGCTTTTTTTCTTATTCCACCCAATGATCTCTGATTCCCACCAAGCTGGCAGTGGAATTTGCCTCTAAGACGTGCTTGTTGTCCCTCTGCTCTTCTCCAGGGGCATCTTCTCAAAAATCTGGGAAAAGCCTTTGGGAAGGGAATCTGGGGTGGGAAGAGGTGGTGAACCCCCAAATTGGGGTTTTTAGAGCCCAAAATGGGCTCAGATTCCTGCCACGAGCCCAGCTGGAAGTGGAATTTTGCCTCTAAGATGTGCCCATTGTCTCTCTGTTCTTTTCCAAAGACATCCTCTCAAAAATCTGGGAAAAGCCTTTGGGAGGGGAATTTGGGGGTTAGGAACTTGTGGCTTTTAGAGCCTCAGCTTGTGGCTTTTAGATCCTGTTCCCCAAAATGGGCTCGGATTTCTGCCACGAGCCCAGCTGGAAGTGGAATTTTGCCTCTAAGATGTGCCCGTTGTCCCTCTGCTCTTTTCCAAAGACATCCTCTTGAAAATCTGGGAAAAGCCTTTGGGAAGGGAATTCTGGAGTGGGAAGAGGTGGTGATCCCTCAGATTGCGGTTTTTAGAGCCCAAAATGGCCTCTGATTCCAACCCTGTTTGATTCACACCGAGCTGGAAGGAGAACTTTGCTTCTAAGATGTGGCTGTTTTCCCTATGGCCTTTTCCAGGGGCATCCTCTCAAAAATCTGGGAAAAACCTCTGGGAGAGGATTTTAGGGACGGGAATTTGTGGCTTTTTAGAGCCTCAACTTGTGCTTTTTAGAGCTTATTCCACCTAACGAGCTCTGATTCCCAGCCTGTTTAATTCCCACCAAGCTGGCAGTGGAATTTTGCCTCTAAGACGTGCCCATTGTCCCTCTGCTTTTTTCCAGGGACATCCAGCAGGAAAATTTCCGTGGGATTCACTCTCACTGGAGGAGCTTCTCCTTCGTGTACAACCACTACCTGTTCCTGGCCTGCTTTTTGGTGGTGCTGCTCTCCATCCTGCTCTACCTGCTCCGCCTGCGCCGCATCCACCCGTCCTCCCCTCCCCTCTGGATCCAGGAGGGGCAGAAAATCCCGGGATAGGATTCCAGGATGGAGGATTCACACATACAGACACACACACAAAAAAAAAAAAAAAAAAGCCATTTTTGCCTCAGGGTTCCTCCTTTTTTTTTTTTTTTTTTTTTTTGCCCCCTTTTGGAGAAGCGGAGTTGGGAATTCCAGGATTTCAGGGGGAATGGGGTGGTGAGGGAAAAATGCCGAAAAAAAAGACAAAAAAAAAAAAGACTTTGCTGGGAATGTGGGAATGTTGCACTTTGGGATGTGCAGGAGAGGATGAGTTGAGTTGCCACCTTTGGGAGAGGCTGAAATCCTGGAATGAGCTTGGATTTTCCTTGCTGGATTCCAGCATTGCCATCCCTGCTCTCACTTTGGAGTCTCAAAGAACGGGAAGTTCCAAAAGCAGGAAAACAAAACAAAAAATAAAACAAAACAATTAAAAAAAACAACAACAAAACAAAACAAACCCTTTTAGGACATTTTATGTGATTTTTCCCTTTCTGGAATCACTCCTGGGATGGAGAAGGAAAATCCCTCGCATCCAATGCTGTGCTTCCATAAAAAACTGCTTCCATCACTTCTGCTCCCTCCTTTTTCCTTGGAAAAGGGAAAATTGTTTCCTCCTTTTTCACCCTCCTGGTGGCACCAGTCGCTGCTTTCAATCCCTGATTTCTGTTCCATAACCATGGAGAGACCTCCCAGAAACTCCAGGAATGTGAAGAGAACTGGAAAAGCAGAGGAGAACGTGCACAGGGTCTTTCCAAGTCCTCTGGTAATTTATATTTTATTTAAAACTGTTGATTTTACTTGAAAGTCAGTTTGTCCATGATTAAAAGGTGGATTTCTATGAACCTTTGGGGTGTGGGTGTTTGATTTGTTCATTCTCCAGCTGGAAATGTCCTGGGGATCTCAGAGATCCCAAATGCCAGAGGTCCCAGATCCCTATCACATATCCCAGGGATCCCATATTCTAGGGATCTCAAATCCCAGAGATCCCAGATCCCAAGAATCCCACATCCCAGAGATCCCAAATGCCAGGAATCTCACATCCCAGAGGTCACAAATCCCAGGGATCCTAAATCCCATGGATCCCACATCCCAGGAATCACAGATCCCACATCCCAGAGATTCCCAGATCCCAAGAATCACAAATCCCAGGGATCCTCCATCCTAGGAATCACAGATCCCACATCCCACAGATCCCAAATCCCACAGATCCCAATTCCCATAGGTCCCACATCCCAGGGATCCCAAATTCTACAGGTCCCACATCCCAGGGATCCCAAATTCCATGGATCCCACATCCCAGGAATCACGGGTCCCACATCCCAGGGATCCCAAATCCCACAGGTCCCACATCCCAGAGATCCCAAATCCCACAGGTCCCACAAGTCCCAAATCCCACAGGTCCCACATCCCAGGGATCCCAAATCTCATGGATCCCACATCCCAGGAATCATGGGTCCCACATCCCAGGGATCCCAGGGATTTGCAGGGTGGGCTCAGCCAGAGGAGGCAGAACTTGGGAACAAATCCCAAATTATCCCCACAGATCCTCCCGTGGCTCCACGCGAAGGAGAAATCCCAGAGGGATTTTCCATCCACCCGGGGTGATTCCTTTGGGATCCTCAGCCTGGAATTCCCAATCCATGCTGGGATTTGGGGTTTCCTGCCCTAACAAAATCCATTTTCCTTCCCCTGGTGCTTTAGGGAGGGGAGCGGGAATGATCCCAAAACTTCCCGGCCCTTTAAACCATCCCTCTTCCGTTCCTTGTGGTTTTCCGTGGGGAGAACCCCCAAAACCAGCGGTGAGGGGTGGGAATGATGGAAGGGGCGGCAACAAAAGGGATTTGGGATTTGTGTCCCCGGGGAGGGGACGAGGGGACAGCCAGCGGCTCGGGGCGGGGGCACCTCGTCCCTCGGGAGTGCCATTGTTGTTCCCAAAGTCCCGGTATTGTCCCCAAAGTGCCATTGTTGTTCCCAAGGCCCCATTGTTGTTCCCGAAATTCCATTGTTGTTCCCGAAATTCCATTGTTGTTCCCAAGGTCCCATTGTTGGTACCAAATAACGCGTGAAGCTCCTGAGAGCCGGAATGGGCCTGGAGGGCTCCCCGTGTCCCCATGTCCCTTACCCGTGTCCCTTCCCGTGTCACATCCCCATGTCCCTGTCCCCATGTCCCTGTCCCCATGTCCCTTCCCCATGTCCCTTACCCGTGTCCCTGTCCCTTCCCTGTGTCCCTGTCCCCATGTCCCTGTCCCTTCCCTGTGTCCCTGTCCCTCTGCCCCTTCCCTCTGTTCCTTCCCTGTGTCCCTGTCCCCGTGTCCCTGTCCCCGTGTCCCTGTCCCCATGTCCCTTCCACATGTCCCTGTCCCCATGTCCCTGTGTCCCTGCCCCTCTGTCCCTGTCCCTGTGTTCCTTCCCTGTGTCCCTGTCCCCGTGTCCCTTACCCGTGTCCCTTACCCATGTCCCTGTCCCCATGTCCCTTACCCGTGTCCCTGTCCCCATGTCCCTGTCCCCGTGTCCCTGTCCCCCTGTCCCCATGTCCCTGTCCCTCTGCCCCTTCCCTCTGTCCCTTCCCCGTGTTCCTGTCCCTGTTCCTGTGTCCTTGCGTCCCATCCCCGTGTTCCTGTCCCTTCCCCATATCCCTGTGTCCCTGTCCCCCTGTCCTTGTCCTTGTGTCCCTGTCGCTTCCCTGTGTACCTGTCCCTGTGTCCCCTCCCCGTGTCCCTGTCCCATCCCTGCATCCTTGTCCCTTCCCCATATCCCTGTGTCCCTGTGTCCCTGTCCCTCTGTCCCTGTCCCCTCCCCGTGTCCCTGTCCCTGTGTCCCTGTCCCCTCCCTGTGTCCCTGTCTCTGTCCCTCTCTCTGTCCCTGTCCCTGTCCCTGTCCCTGTCCCTCTGTCCCTGTCCAGACACGTTCCCTGCCTGGCACAGGCAATCAGCACTCCCAGGTTTTCCCGGATTTTCCCTCAAGCCTGAGGAGGGATTTGGGATTTCCTGGGAGTGTTCCTGAGCATCCTCCCCTTCCCCAGCCCGATCCCGGTCAGCTCCTGCCTCTTCTCCCTTTTCCTTGGATCAGCCTTTCCCGAGGCCCGAGGGATTGGAGGGATCCTGAGGCGACTTCCCTGGATCCCACCCCCAGATCCCACCCTGGATCTGATCCCTGGATCCCACCCCCAAATCCCACCCCTGGATCTGATCCCTGGATCCCACCCCTGGATCTGATCCCTGGATCCCACCCCCAAATCCCACCCCTGGATCTGATCCCTGGATCCCACCCCTGGATCCCACCCCTGGATCTGATCCCTGGATCCGATCCCTGGATCTGATCCCTGGATCCCATCCCTGGATCCCACCCCTGGATCTGATCCCTGGATCCCACCTCTGGATCCCATCCCTGGATCTGATCCCTGGATCCCATCCCTGGATCCCACCCCTGGATCTGATCCCTGGATCTGATCCCTGGATCCCACCCCCAAATCCCACCTCTGGATCCCATCCCTGGATCCCATCCCTGGATCTGATCCCTGGATCCCACCCCTGGATCTGATCCCTGGATCTGATCCCTGGATCCCACCCCTGGATCCCACCCTGGATTTGATCCCTGGATCTGATCCCTGGATCTGATCCCTGGATCCCACCCCTGGATCTGATCCCTGGATCCTGTCCCTGGATCTGATCCCTGGATCCCGTCCCTGGATCTGATCCCTGGATCCCACCCCTGGATCCCACCCCTGGATTTGATCCCTGAATCCCACCCCTGGATCCCACCTCTGGATCCCACCTCTGGATCCCACCCCTGGATCCCATCCCTGGCTCCCACCCCTGGCTCCCACCCCTGGATCTGATCCCTGGATCTGATCCCTGGATCCCACCCCTGGATCTGATCCCTGGATCCCACCCCTGGATCTGATCCCTGAGTGTGCAAATCCTGAGTGTGCAAATCCTGACAGCAAATCCTGAGTGTGCAAATCCTGAGTGTGCAATCCTGAGTGTGCAATCCTGAGAGCAAATACTGAGTGTGCAATCCTGAGTGTGCAATCCTGAGAGCAAATACTGAGTGTGCAATCCTGAGTGTGCAAATCCTGAGTGTGCAATCTTGAGTGTGCAATCCTGAGAGCAAATCCTGAGTGTGCAAACCTGAGTGTGCAAATCCTGAGAGCAAATCCTGAGTGTGCAAATCCTGAGTGTGCAATCCTGAGTGTGCAATCCTGAGTGTGCAACCCTGAGTGTGCAATCCTGAGTGTGCAATCCTGAATGTGCAATCCTGAGTGTGCAAATCCTGAGTGTGCAAATCCTGAGTGTGCAATCCTGAGTGTGCAACCCTGAGTGCAAATCCTGAGAGTGCAATCCTGAGTGTGCAATCCTGAGTGTGCAATCCTGAGTGTGCAAATCCTGAGTGTGCAAATCCTGAGTGTGCAATCCTGAGTGTGCAATCCTGAGAGCTCACACACACACTCAGAGCTCACACACATAATACAGAAATATCTCTTTAGTGGGGAGATATTGATTAATTTCTCCAGAATTTTGGGGTTTCTGAGCCATTGGGATCTGGCTCTTCAATCACCCATTGCAGGAACTTCCCACTGAAAACAGCCACGTGGCCCTAAAATTCCTGCAGGTTTTTGGGGATCTCCGGGACCATCTCTGCGGGGAAAAGCTTTTAGGGAGCTTTAAAAAGAAAATATCTCTTTAGTGGGGAGATATTTATTAATTTCTCCAGAATTTTGGGGTTTCTGAGCCATTGGGACCTGTGTCTTCAATCACCCACTGCAGGAACTTCCCACTGGATCCCTTGGGTGTGAAAAGGGCCGTGTGGCCCTAAAATTCCTGCAGGTTTTTGGGGATCTGCGGGATCATCTCTGCAGGGAAAAGCTTTTAGGGAGCTTTAAAAATAAAATAGCTCTTTAATGGGGAGATTTTGATTAATTTCTCCAGAATTTTGGGGTTTCTGAGCCATTGGGATCTGGCTCTTCAATCACCCACTGCAGGAACTTCCCACTGGATCCCTTGGGTGTGAAAAGGGCCACGTGGCCCTAAAATTCCTGCAGGTTTTTGGGGATCTCCGGGACCATCTCTGCAGGGAAAAGCTTTTAGGGAGCTTTAAATACAGAAATAACTCTTTAGGGTGTAGATGCTGATTCATTTCTCCAGAATTTTGGGGTTTCTGAGCCATTGGGATCTGGCTCTTCAATCACCCATTGCAGGAACTTCCCACTGAAAACGGCCACGTGGCCCTAAAATTCCTGCAGGTTTTTGGGGATCTCCGGGACCATCTCTGCAGGGAAAAGCTCTTAGGGAGCTTTAAAAAGAAAATAGCTTTTTAATGGGGAGATATTGATTAATTTCTCCAGAATTTGGGGGTTTCTGAGCCATTGGGACCTGTGTCTTCAATCACCCACTGCAGGAACTTCCCACTGGATCCCTTGGGTGTGAAAAGGGCCATGTGGCCCTAAAATTCCTGCAGGTTTTTGGGGATCTCCGGGACCATCTCTGCAGGGAAAAGCTTTTAGGGAGCTTTAAATACAGAAATAGATCTTTAGTGGGGAGATACTGATTCATTTCTCCAGAATTTTGGGGTTTCTGAGCTATTGGGACCGGTGTCTTCAATCACCCACTGCAGGAACTTCCCACTGGATCCCTTGGGTGTGAAAAGGGCCACGTGGCCCTAAAATTCCTGCAGGTTTTTGGGGATCTCCGGGACCATCTCTGCAGGGAAAAGCTTTTAGGGAGCTTTAAAAAGAAAATAGCTCTTTAGTGGGGAGATATTGATTAATTTCTCCAGAATTTTGGGGTTTCTTAGCCATTGGGACCTGGCTCTTCAACAACCCATTGCAGGAACTTCCCACTGAAAACGGCCACGTGGCCCTAAAATTCCTGCAGGTTTTGGGGATCTCCGGGACCATCTCTGCAGGGAAAAGATTTTAGGGAGTTTTAAAAGCTCCCTAAAAATGAGCTTTAAAAAGAAAATAACTCTTTAGAGGGGAGATATTGATTAATTTCTCCAGAATTTGGGGGTTTCTGAGCCATTGGGACCTGGCTCTTCAATCACCCATTGCAGGAACTTCCCACTGGATCCCTTGGGTGTGAAAAGGGCCACGTGGCCCTAAAATTCCTGCAGGTTTTTGGGGATCTCCGGGACCATCTCTGCAGGGAAAAGCTTTCAGGAGCTGCTCCCGGAGCTGCTCAGGTCGAGTCGCCCCACGGGGTGCCAAAGCAGGATGGGGAGGCAATGAGCCACCCCCAGGAACTGCAAATGAGGGGAATTAGAGCAGCCAATTTCTGGGAGCAGGGAGCGTGACCGGGACTCCTCGGTCCCAGCAGAAAAACCCCGCAGGAAGGGATGGCACCGGAATGGGGCTGGGAGCCAGGCCAGGGCAGGAATTCGGCTGAAATTGGGATTTGTGCAGAGGTTTGGGGTGACTCTGTGCCATTTCTAACTCAAAAGCGACACTTTTTGCTAATTATTTTATTGTGAGTTGTCAGTATAAGAAACTTACAGGTGGTGATTTCCTACTCCATTTTTCTGTTCTTCTCACAGACTGGTTCTAATAAAGAATGTTTTATTAATTAACCAGTCAGGTAAAATTAATCAAAACTGTCTATAAAAGAAGAGAGTTTTCATATTAAAGCTCCTGTTATCCAAACCATCCTTCTGGCAACTCTGTGTCATTTCTAACTCAAAAGTGACACTTTTTGTTAATTAATTTATTTCATCTTGACTTGTCAGTATAAGAAACCTACAGGTGGTGTTTTCCTATTCCATTTTTCTATTCTCAGAGACTGTTCCTAAAAAATAATGTTTTATGAATTAACTATTCATGTAGAATATTTAACTATTCATGTAAAATATTTAACTATTCATGTAGAATATTTAATTAATAATCTGTCTATAAAATAAGCGAGTTTCCTATTAAACCTCCTGCTATCCAAACCATCCTTCTAGTGAATCTATGTCATTTCTTACTCAATAGCGACACTTTTTGTTCATTTATTTATTTTATTGTGATTTGTCAGTATAAGAAACGTACAGGTGGTGTTTTCCTATTCCATTTTTCTATTCTTCTCAGAGACTGTTCCTAAAAAACAATGTTTTTTTTTAACTATTCATGTAGAATAGTTAATTAATAAACTGCCTATAAAGTAAGAGAGTTTTCATATTAAAGCTCCTGCTATCCAAATCATCCTTCTAGTGAACCTATGTCATTTCTTACCCAACAGTGACACTTTTTGTTAATTAATTTATTTCATCTTGACTTGTCAGTATAAGAAACCTACAGGTGGTGTTTTCCTATTCCATTTTTCTGTTCTTCTCAGAGACTGTTCCTAAAAAATAATGTTTTATTAATCAACTATTCATGTAGAATATTTAACTATTCATGTAGAATATTTAGCTATTCATGTAGAATATTTAATTAATAAACTGTCTATAAAATAAGCGAGTTTCCTATCAAACCTCCTGCTATCCAACCCATCCTTTTGGCCACTCTGTGTCATTTTTGACCCAACAGCGACACTTTTTATCCATTTATTCTCCCTCTCTCTGCCTGCGGCCGGGAGGAGCGCTGCTCGGCCGGCGGGGCGGCTCCTGGGAGGGGTTTGGGGAGAAAATCCAGTGAAATTTGGCAGGAAGCAGCGGCTCCTCGCACATTTCCCTGCCTGCCGGAGGGATTTTTGCAGCTCTCAGCCGGGCAGAAAAACCTGGATGAAATCGGGCAGAGCCTCCCCCAGCACCGCCGCCGCTAATTGAGGTAAATTGGGGCTGCGAGACGGATTTTGGGGTTTTATCACCCCAAAAAATGCGGCTGTTTCGTGAATTTCAATATTTTTAAACCTTCCTTTCTTCGCGGTTGAAAGTTTCATTTCCCTCCTTCTCTCCGTGTTTTTCTCCCTCTCCCATCGTGATAAAAGATTAGGGATAAGGGGTGGAAAGTTGTTTTTTTTTCCTAATTCTTGTTCTCCGAGCTGGATGATGCCGAAGAGTTTCAGTGTCACTTTTTAAACAAGTCCTGGCCAAGCTGGAGATTTTATCCCTTTATTTTTTTATTTTGCTCCCAGCTTTTCCCGGCTGGAATAAAAGACGAGTTGCGAGTCCGGGCCATGCCTGAGCTGGGATTTTGGTCAAATATCCCGAATTTCGAGCAGAAAACCATCAGTGTTGGGTAAATCAGGGAGGTAAATTGGGGTTCTCCTCTCTGGATAATTCCCGTTTTTTCAGAGGGAAAACTCAGGGTTAGATGTTTGGCAGAAGGTACAAAATATGTCCTTAATTAAGGATTTTTTTTATTTTTCCTGCTGTCACTGCTGGGGATTCTCTGAGCCTACCAGCAGCTCCTTGCAAACTGTTTTATCCTGGTAACTTTTAGGATTAAATTCGGGATATCCACCGGGAGAAACGTGGGATGTTCAACCCGACCCGGGCTGAGCTCACCAATAATTGTGATTAATATTTCCTTCCCGATGAGTTCTTGTTCTTAATTAAACAGCTGTGGGTAAAAGATCCAAGCCCGGATAATTTAGAATATTGCAAAGGAAGATCCAAGCTTGGATATATGGGGCTGGAGCAGGAAAATAATTAATTCATCATCTCCACAATCAGCTCATAAAGGTGACAGCGCAGTGCTTCCAATTTTTTCCTGGATACAGCCTGAAAATTATGGATTTAGGGCTCCTCCTTCCCAGTTTTCTCTGCATTGAGCCACCCACGGTGGTGGAATTTCCTCGCTTGGGGAGTGGGGAGCAGTTAAAATAATATTAAATGAAATAAAAGCGTGAATTGCTGGAATATTGGAGTGCCGGGGGAGGAATCACACCTTGGAGTGATGCTTAATCCTTAAATCAGGCGTTGCTGGCTCAGAATACCTCTCCACTCAAAGCCAGCGGGAACTTTGGGGGTGCAGAAATGAGAATTTTAGGGGGAAAACCTCAGGGCTGCAGAGTTTTGGTGCTGGAGCCCAGGAAAATGCTCGGAGCTGGTGGAAAATCCTTGGAAAATCTGCTGGAAGCTCCCCCCTGTCCCAGGCTGAGACCCCAAAATGCTTTCCCAGTAACAAGCTCTGGGGTTTTTATATCTATAATTTAACTCCCAAATAATTTGACTTTTTACTGTCCCGGTGCTCTGTTCTGCTTTGCTTTCCAATCCTTAATTTATATTTAATTTTTCCCTTTTATTCCTTCCCCTCCTGAGCACTCCCAGAGCGTTCCTGGTGTGGTTTCAAAGCAGAGCTCCAGTTCTGGGCACATCCAGATTTCACCAGGGTCGGGATTAAATGCACAAGATATTATTTCTCATTTGGATTTAGATGTTTATTAGTTCTTATTTATATTACAGTCTCTCCAGCTCTGAGTTTTACAGTTTTACTCTTAACAAACTAAAAAATGGAGCCCTGTGTCACTCTCTCTACAAGGCTTGTTAAGGATAAATTGTCTTAATTAAGAAATGACATTTAATTTTATTATTTTTTTACTTTTAACTTAATAACTAACCACTTGTGGCCTGCAGTGTGGGGTTTTTTTATCCATTTACACAATATCACTTAAACTCATGAAGAATGAGGTGAAGAAGGACCAGCCTCTGCCCTAAAACCTCTATCTAGCTTTATATAAATATATAATTATATATATATCATTTTTATATATATAACATTTAATATTTATTTGTATATAAATATTTAAATATTACATATATATAAATATATAACAAATAAAATATATTACTATATTCTAAAGCCTTAAACTCTGAGTTTCTCACCATGTGATGTCACACACTTCTATCCAAACTCCACAATCCCAGTTCCATCACTCAATTTTGGAATCCTTCTCCACGGCCTCAGATAAAATTCAGAGTTCTCTTGGGGGTCAGTGTCTGTCAGACAGACAGAGCCCGTTTTTGGCACTTTCAGGGCTCTTTTTTGGCACTTTCAGGGCCCTTTTTTGGCACTCTCAGAGCCCTTTTTTGGCACTTTCAGGGCCCTTTTTTGGCAGTTTATGAGCCCTTTTATGACTCTTTCAGGCCTGTTTTTGACACTGTCTGGGCCCTGTTTTGGACACCTTCAGGGCCCTTTTTTGGTACTTTCTGAGCCCTTTTTTGACACCTTCAGAGCCTTTTTTTGACACCTTCAGGCTCATTTTTGTCACTTTCAGGGCCCTTTTTTGACACTTTCAGGGCCCTTTTTTTGGCACTTTCAGGGTCCTTTTTAGACAGTTTCTGAGCCCTTTTTTCACACTTTCAGGCCTCTTTTTTGGCACCTTCAGGGATTTTTTTTTTTTTTTTTACACTCTCTGAGCCCCTTTTGGACACCTTCAGGACCCTTTTTTGGCAGTTTATGAGCCCTTTTATGACTCTTTCAGGCCTGTTTTTGACACTCTCTGGGCCCTGTTTTGGACACCTTCAGGGCCCTTTTTTGACACCTTCAGAGCCTTTTTTTGACACCTTCAGGCTCATTTTTGTCACTTTCAGGGCTCTTTTTTGACACTTTCAGGGCCCTTTTTTTGGCACTTTCAGGGTCCTTTTTTGACAGTTTCTGAGCCCTTTTTTCACACTCTCAGGCGTCTTTTTTGGCACCTTCAGGGATTTTTTTTTTTTTTTTTACACTCTCTGAGCCCTTTTTGGACACCTTCAGGGCCCTTTTTTGACATTTTATGGGCCCTTTTATGACTCTTTCAGGGCCCGTTTTTGACATTCTCTGGGCCCTGTTTTGGACACCTTCAGGGCCCTTTTTTGGTACTTTCTGAGCCTTTTTTTGACACCTTCAGGCTCATTTTTATCACTTTCAGGGCCCTTTTTTGACACTTTTAGAACCCTTTTTTGGATACACTCAGAGCCCTTTCTTAGACATCTTCAGGGCCCTTTTTAGGACACTCTGAGGGCCCTTTTTTGACACTTTGAGCCCTTTTCTAGACACTCTTGGGCCCTTTTTTGACACTTTCAGGGCCTTTTTTTGGCAGTTTCTGAGCCCTTTTTTGACACTTTCAGAACCCTTTTTTGGATACACCCAGAGCCCTTTTTTTGACACCTTCAGGGCCCTTTTTAGGACACTCCTGGCCCCTTTTTTGACACTTTCAGGGCCCTTTTCCGATGCTTTCTGTCCCACATTTCCTGTTCCCATCTGCAAAAACGCCCTGGGAGGAGGAAAAGTTCCACTCCTGATCCAGGATGGAAGTTTGTTATTCCAAGGGGGATTTCCCAGCAATAACAACAGCCTGGTTTGGAGCCCGGCTGTCCCAGGGGTGGATTAGGGAGATTTAATTAAAACAGAATCACCCAGAGGGTGAGGAGTGATCCTTTCCTTCTTGGAGGATTTCAGATCCACCTGGAAATCCTCTCCATGGAAATTTGGGATGTTCAAGCCTGAGCCAGGCTGAGCTCTGCTCCTTCAGCTCACACAGAATCCTTCTCTGGGGTTAATTTTCCCCCTCAGATGAATTTTTGGTGTTTAATTGAAGCAGTTTTTGCTATGTGGAGATAAAAAAAAAAAAAAAAAGACCAGGAGAGCTTAGAACATCCCAGGGAATGGTTGGATTTTATTCCCTTTAACTGTTCCCTCCCCAAGGAATGCACCTGGGGTGATGGAACTGGAATTGGGAATGCAGGGATTCCTGGGATTCCCAAGATTCCCGTTCCTACCCTGAGGAATGCACCTGGGGTGATGGAGTTTGGAATTGGGAATGCAGGGATTCCCGGGATTCACAGGACTGGGAATTCAGGGATTCCCGGGATTCCTGTTCCCAGCCCAAGGAATGCAATATCCTTGGGGCGATGGAACTGGAATTGGGAATGCAGGGATTCCTGGGATTCCCAGGATTCCTGTTCCCCCCCTGAGGAGTCAGCCTGGGGTGATGGAGCTGGAATTGGGAATGCAGGGATTCCTGGGATTCACAGGATTCCTGTTTCCAGCCCAAGGAATGCACCTGGGGTGATGGAACATGGAATTGGGAATGCAGGGATCCCCGGGATTCCTGTTCCCACCTTGATGAATGCACCTGGGGTGATGGAGAGTGGAATTGGGAATGCAGGGATCCCCGGGATTCCCGGAATGCACCTGGGGTGATGGAACACAGAACTGGGAGTGCAGGGATTCCCAGGATTCCCGGGATTCCCAGTTCCAAGCGGCTGAACACCAACAGCTCGGAGCTGCAGGGACAATCGGGACACAAAGGGCTCCCATGGGCATTCCAGACTTTCCTGTTGTTGTCAGGATGAGGACGAGCAGGGAAGTGTCTGGCTCTGGGGTCTGTCGGAGCTCTTCCGTTGTTTGGGTGACTGGATGGGATCAAAAAGGGGAATTTTGGCTGGATTTGGCTCTGGAGATGAGCGGGCTCTGTTACACCTGGGAAAGTGCTGGAGAAGGAAAAGCTCAGGATCAGGAGCTTTGGGAGGTCCATGGGAAGGAGGGAGAGGGATTTTAAATGGGAAGAGCGCCAGGACAAGGGGCAATGGATTTAAACTGCTGGAGGGCAGGGATAGTTGGGATATTGGGCAGGAATTCCTCCCTGGGAGAGGGCAGGGAGGGGCTGGGATGGAATTCCCAGAGCAGCTGGGGCTGCCCCATCCCTGGAAGTGTCCAAAGCCAAGTTGGAGCAACTTGGGATGGTGGGAGGTGTCCCTGCCATGGCAGGGGTGGCAGTGGATGGGATTTAAATCCCTCCCAACCCAAACCACCCCATGATTCCATAACAATTCCATGTTTTTTCCTCGCCATCCCATGCCTTTGTTTCCTGGAAAGGGCTGAGTCAGCAGCCACCAGGATCATGCCTGAGAGCCTTAAATCACACATTCCTGCGGGGATGGATCTCAGCTTCCAGCCTGGAATAAGGCTCAGGGAACCAGGAGACCTGGAGCGTTTCCCACCTTCTCCACTGGCTCTGCTCGATGGCTTTTTAATGTTCTGTCTTGGATTCCTTTGAATGGAGAGACCAAAATATCGCCCTGACGTCAGGAACAAATCTGGGGGTTGTTAGAGGCCGTGAGGGGAAGGGAAAATCCAGCCCAAACCAAACCTCCTGCAAACTCAAGCCTGGATTTACTCTCGGGGAGCTCAGCACGTGCAGCTCCCCCAGGCTGGAGGGGAGAACGTGGCCAAGAGTCGCTGCCAGCGGCAGAGCCGTGGTTTTCCTGGAATATTTTCCATGTTAAGTTTGTTCTTGTGGTTTCCTGGTGCTCCCAGAACGTGAGGGTGGCTCTGCCTGGTGCTGCCTGTGCCCTTCCAGTGCTGTTTGGGGCGAGGCTGGGGCTGAAGGTGCTCCTGGATGTTGGAGCCCTGAAATCTCTTGGAGCCGAGGAGGGAGATTTCAGGAAAGAATAAATCCAGGATTTTTGTGGAGTGAAGGTACTTGTGGCAAGCACATTCCTCTCCCTCTCAGGATTTTTCATAGAGGTGCACAGAGAGAAATGAAAGAGAAAACAATTTCTGTTTCTGCTCTTTGATTTTCCCATGTGGAATGTGTTTGGAGAATTGTTTACCTGGGGTGAGTGCTGGGTTGGATTCTGGTGAGGATTGTTTGAGCCTGATGGCCAATCCAACCCAATCCAACCCAATCCAACCCAATCCAACCCAATCCAACCCAATCCAACCCAATCCAACCCAACCCAATCCAGTCCAATCCAATCCAATCCAATCTGATCCGATCCGATCCAACCCAACCCAACCCAATCCAATCCAATCCAATCCAATCCAATCCAATCCAATCCAACCCAATCCAATCCAATCCAATCCAATCCAATCCAATCCAATCCAGTCCAATCCAATCCAATCCAATCCAATCCAATCCAATCCAATCCAACCCAACCCAACCCACCTGGGGCTGGGCTCTCAGAGAGGGTCACAAGTTGTGTTAGAGTCAGAGAAAGTAGTGTGTAGTTTTAGTATCCTCCTTTTATATAGTATATTGATGTATTTTAGCATAGTTATAATAAAGAAATAATTCAGCCTTCTGAATTGAGTCAGAAATCGCCATTTCTTCCCATTGGCTTCGCCTGCATTTACAACAGGTTCTGCTGGGCAATTTTCTCTGTTGTCAATCCTCTAAACCAGTCCCAGCCTCGAATCCCAGTGAGAAAGGACCTGGATGCTGTGGGTCAGAGCCATGGAATGGTTTGGATGGGAAGGGTGCTGCTCCACCTGAGTTCCCTGAGCCATTTTCCCTAGGGATGGGGCGGGAATGTGTCCCTACAATCCTGTTAGAATTCCATTTTCCCAGCCAGAATTCCCTCTGTGGTGCTTTATCCTCTCTCACCAGAATTTCTCCAGCTCTGTGAGTTTTCTCCTTTCCCTGTGCAGGATTTGGATGATCCTTGTGGGTCCCTTCCAGCTCAGAACACTCAATGATTCCCAAATCCCTGAATTCCTGGGGAACAACAGCAAACCCATTTCAGGCTCCAGAGCAGCCCAGCTCGGCAAGGCTTTGCCAAGAGTGAAAATTCCACCTCCTGGATCTGCTCTAATCCCAATTAGTGTCTCCCAGGCTAATCTTGGTCCCAATTAAAGCACCCTGGAGCTCTGCTGTGACCTTCCCCTCCCTCCCAGCTGCTCCTGAGGTCTCCCAGGGCCGGGATTCTTGGAAAGGCTCTGGCACCTGGCAGTGCTGGCCTCATTAACACCTCCCCGCACGCCTTCCCCAAATTCTTGTGTCTTTTGGCTCCAGTCCTCCCTGAAACGGCTGCAGAGGTTGGGTTTGAGCAGGGAAAGGGCTGGGAAGGGGAGAGTTCACAGCTTGGAGTTCGTGGGAATCCAGAGCATCCCTCTGGCTGCCCTGGGACCCTGGCAGGGCTCAGGAACCCCCTGGACAGAGCCCCCAGAGACACTGGCTGTGATCTCTGCCCATGGAAAAGAGTTTTCAATCTTACAGGATGAATTACCAACTCTGAGTGTTTGATATAAGCAATAATTAAGTGTGGCATGGGTGCAAAAGTAAAATTTTAGGATTCTAGATAAGGGGTCCAAAGGGGACAAGATGGAGGAAATTGGGTGTGCCTTGTCCTTTTTCTCCTTCTTCACACCCTCCATGTTTCACTGTGGTGTTGGCATTTTTCTGTTGGTTCAGGCTGGGGACACACTGTCCAACGTAGGTGACAGATATTGGCACGTTATTGTAAATCCAGCACAGGGAGTTTGTGGTATTTAATGTTTGTACCATCCCACTGAGGGCAGAGCCCCACACGCTGCCCTGCAGGACAGAGCTGCGGCAGGGCAGCAGAACATGTTAGAGATAAACAGAATAAACACCTTGAAACCAGCACAGACCAATTATGGCTTCTGCTTTGGCAGCGGGGCTGAAAGAGACTTTCTACACTCTCGGGGTCATCAATACCTCAGATTCCGACAGGAGTTGTTCCCTGATCCCGAGGGACCCCCAAAAGCAGGGCTGACACGGGTTCCTGTTTGCCTTGGCACGGGGCAGCTTCTGGGCTCTTTGTCGAGCCTTTTCTCCTCTCAAACATTCGGGTTTAGTTGACATTGAGCTTTCTGGAGGCTCAGAAATAAA
Organism: Taeniopygia guttata; assembly: GCF_048771995.1. Taxonomy (NCBI): domain Eukaryota; kingdom Metazoa; phylum Chordata; class Aves; order Passeriformes; family Estrildidae; genus Taeniopygia; species Taeniopygia guttata. The sequence continues at coordinate 2,387,630 of NC_133047.1, read as the reverse complement.
ACAAAAGTGACCCAGAGGGGAATTTGTTCATATTCTGTTCAAGATGCTGAAGTGCTGCCTTATCTCTGACAGCTGCAGGGTTTGACTGGGAGGTTGCTCCACTCTTTATCTGCCTTTTCCTTCCCAAATTTCCCTCACGTGGCTGCAGGACCATCCAGATGCTCCCAGAAATAGAAATACAAATATTTATAAACAGAGCCCTGCCTTCTCAGTGTGTGGGACTGCCCTGGGAAAGCTTTAATGACCCTTTCTAAACCCAGATAATGACCCTTTCTAAACCCAAGTAATGACCCTTTCTAAACCCAAGTAATGACCCTTTCTAAACCCAGCTGGGAGTTTGGGACTAAATCATCCTCCTCAGCCGAATTTTTAGGGAGAGGTTCTGCAGCCCAGTTTCGTTTTTGTTGCAAAATCTCCTCTCACTTTTCCTGTTTCCCCTCCAGTCCTGGGCTTTGATCCCTGTGCTCCTGTTTCGTTTCTCCCTTCCTTAGGAAAATCCTTTTCATTCCAGCAGGAATCTCCTGAGCCTGCAGGAATCTCCCTGTTTAACCCACAGGGAAACTGAGGCATGGCTCTGCCATTCTGATCCGTGTCCTCCTCAAGCAGCTTTAAAGGCTGCTCACAGATTTTGTATCTTTATGTGAGGATGTGATTTTTTTTTCTGGGATTTTTTTTTAGGGCTAGACCAGATTTAGCTGAAATTTCAGAGAATTTTAGTTCCTGGACATCTTTTTTGGAGCCAAATCTTCCCCCTTTCTCCCTCCCTCCGGTGGCTGCCAGGAAATAACGGAGCTCCGAAGCTCTGGGGAGGTTTTTCCCACTGAGCTCTGGCATCGCTTCGCTGGGAAGTGATGGAATCCTCATCCTCACCCCACGTGTCCTGCCTGACCACTCCACGTGCCTGGGAGTGAGTGGTGTCATGTGTAGGAGATATAATTCACGCCATTTCTAGTGTGATAGATGTGATATTGAATATTTGGAGTATACACGATTGTATTAGGAGTGCCCCCACCCTCGCAGGTGAAACCAGGTGTATGTTGGAACCCGATTTACAGGTAAAAGGATGTGGCTGGGCCAGGAGATGGAGATGGGAGATGGCTGGAGAGATACAGGATACCCAGGCCTGATCATCACATAAACTACCAGAGATGGATCTCATGGAAATGGATCTCATAGAAATCCTTGGGCAGATCCATGTGAATGCAGCGTTCCCATAAATTTCATCAAGGGATTCACCAACTCCTGACACTGAATTGTTCTTCCACATGTTATGTGTAGGAGATATAATTCAGGCCAACTCTAGTATGATAGATGTGATATTGAATATTTGGAGTATACACGATTGTATTCGGAGTCCCCCAACCCTCACAGGCAAGACCTGGTGTATGTTGGAACCTGATTTACAGGTAAAAGGATGTGGCTGGGCAGGAGATGGGAGATGGACCATGGCTGGAGAGATACAGGACACCCAGACCTGGTCATGGCATGAATGACCAGAGATGGAAATCATGGAAATCCTCGGGCAGATCCATGTGAATGCAGCGTTCCCATAAATTTCATCAAGGGATTCACCAACTCCTGACACTGAATTGTTCTTCCTCATCACCAAAAAAAGAAAATCTCATTAACCTATGGACTCTGAATGGAAGAAAAGCCTGACTGCCGAAATCTTGGCCTCAGGTGGAATTTTCCCTATAAAAACCGCTGGTGCCAGGATGGAGGTGTGGGCATGGAGGAAACCTCTGCTGAGGCTGACTTCTGGTGCCGACCCCGGGCTCGGCTCTGTTCTTTCCTTGTGGCTGGCTAGATAGAATTTGATCGCAAAATAAATATTTTATATTTTTTCATTTTAATTTGGCTGGACACATTTTCATTTGTAACAGTGGGAAGCAGGAAAAGAAGAGGATTTCACAGGATTCCGTTCCTGGATGGAATTCCTCTCATGAGTCACCAGGAGTTGTCTGTTCCTGCCTTAAATTCTGCTCGTGGAGCACTCGGATGCCAATAAATCCCATCCAGGCTTACAACCAAAACCTGGAGATATTTTCCACTCTTCCAGGGTTATCCAAGGCTTCTGCCAAGTGTCTGGTGATGTTTGGAGTTTCTACAGACGGAACCAGGCGTGCAGGAGCAGAAATAAATCTTTTATCCCACCGGGAACCCAGATTTTGGGATAAATCCCTCGCTGCTGGCCATGAGGTTTCCTCACCTCCTGGTTTTCCACTGCTCCTGGTGGGTTTGTATTCTTGATGAGGAGAAAAAAAAGGGGTTTAGTTCTGTCCTGGCAGGATTTGGGTGAAGTTCTCCTGAAAACGGGAAAATAATTTGTTATAACTTCCAATCTAGAGAATTTTACCCGGAGAAAATCATTTTTGGGATGAAATTATGTGGCAAGTTGATCTAAACTTATAAATGAGGGAGATTTCAGTTTCTTTGTCCACCCCACAAGAAATAATTTATCCGACTTTGTTTTTTTGCAGGTGGTGTTTTAGGCAATCCCAATTTCCAAGATGCTAATATAAATAGTAACTAATAATATAAATAATAAATGTCACAACGAAGAAATTGAAATAAATTAATAGATTATAATCGCGAAATAAAGAATAATTAATAAAATCAATAAAAATGACAATATATATAATGTAATACTATAAGAAATGTAATAATATAAATAATATAATAATATAAATAATATAATAATATAAATAATATAATAGGATATATAATATAAGAATATAAATAATATAAAAATATAAATAATACTATAGATAATATCAATTTTGTATCATTAAATTTTAATTAAAATCTGATTTTTCTCCAGGACAGCCCTGCCTGGATCTGGCTCTGGGAGCACTGAAAATGGGAAGATCCCAAGTTTTTCCCTGCACCCACTGCCTGCTGCTGCTGCTGCTGCTGGCCGGGCTGAGCTGGGCCCAGTACGAGCACTGGCCGTACCTGCCCGGCTACCCCGAGCCACCGCCCCAGGTGTTCCAGCCCCCCCAGAGAGCCCCAAACGTCCCCAAAATCCAGCTGAGGCTGGCGGGGCAGAAGAGGAAGCACAATGAGGGCAGGCTGGAGGTGTTCTACAGCGGAGAGTGGGGCACCGTGTGCGACGACGACTTCTCCATCCACGCCGCCCACGTGGTGTGCCGGGAGCTGGGCTACGTGGAGGCCGTGTCCTGGCTGCCAGGCTCCAAGTACGGAAAAGGAGAAGGTGAGGAGACCTTGGAAATGGGAGAATAATCCCTAATTTCAGTCTCACTGAAGGTGTGGGGAGCTGGGCTACATGGAGGCCGTGTCCTGGCTGCCAGGCTCCAAGTATGGAAAAGGAGAAGGTGAGGAGATCTTGGGAATGGGAGAAGGTCTTTCCATCTCCCAATAATCCCTAATTTCAGTCTCACTGAAGGTGTTGGGAGCTGGGCTACGTGGAGGCCGTGTCCTGGCTGCCAGGCTCCAAGTATGGAAAAGGAGAAGGTGAGGAGACCTTGGAGCAGTGTGAGGAGTGTTTCCATCTCCCAATAGTCCCTAATTTCAGTTTAATTGGTGGTGTTGGGGTGTTTCTCTCTCCTGCTGGGAGCTGGGCTACGTGGAGGTCGTGTCCTGGCTGCCAGGCTCCAAGTACGGAAAAGGAGAAGGTGAGGAGATCTTGGAAATGGGAGAAGGTCTTTCCATCTCCCATTAATCCCTAATTTCAATTTAATTGATGGTGTTGGGGTGTTTCTCTCTCCGGCCGGGAGCTGGGCTATGTGGAGGCCGTGTCCTGGCTGCCAGGCTCCAAGTATGGAAAAGGAGAAGGTGAGGACATCTTGGAATAGGGAGAAGGTCTTTCCATCTCCCAATAATCCCTAATTTCAGTTTAATTGATGGTGTTGGGGTGTTTCTCTCTCATGCTGGGAGCTGGGCTACGTGGAGGCCGTGTCCTGGCTGCCCGGCTCCAAGTACGGCAAAGGAGAAGGTGAGGACATCTTGGAGCAGTGTGAGGAGTGTCTCCATCTCCCAGTAATCCCTAATTTCAGTTTAATTGGTGGTATTGAATGTTCCTTTCTCGTGCTGTGTTAAAAAGTGTGTGAAATTATTGGAAAGCATCCAAAGGATGGACACAGGGACGGGGAAGGGTCTGGAGCAGCTGAAGGACCTCGGATTGGGATCTCAGGGAATTGGGGGTGTCTCCATCTCCCAATAATCCCTAATTTCAATTTAATTTATGGCGTTGGGGTGTTTCTCTCTCATGCTGGGAGCTGGGCTATGTGGAGGCCGTGTCCTGGCTGCCCAGCTCCAAGTACGGCAAAGGAGAAGGTGAGGAGATCTTGGAAATAAAATTCCACTCAGGAGGGCTGAAGGTGCTGGTTTGGGTGGATTTTAGCAGATTTTGAGTGCTCACACCTATAAATGTCCCATAAAAGAACGAGCGGGGCCTGAGGGAAATTGCAAACCTGGAATGTGCTCCCAGATTTGTGGATTTTGGCTCCGGAGGCGGAGCAGGAGATTCCGTGACATGGGAAAACAAACCGGGCTGGCCACGGGGTTCAACGGGAGGGAGAATTCCCAGGGAAATCCCAAATCCAGGGTCTGGGGGGCTCCTCCCACTCTGGTTCTGAGGAGTCTGATTTTATGTGTTCATTTATTGTTTTAATATTTTAAATATATTTAAATTTATTAATTCAATATATTAATTATACTGTATAATTAATATGTATAATATATTAATATACATATAACACATAATACATTAATATATAATATACAATTAATATATAACACATAATACATTAATATATAATATACAATTAATATATAATTAATGATAATTATATTATTAATTTAATATTAATTGTTTAATTAATTAAATTTATTAAATTATACTATTACTTTAATATATTCATTTAATGTCGATTAAATTAATTAATATTAATTTAGTATTCCCATATGGATAAAGGATGGGAAATGCCATTGGGTCAGATCTTTGCCCAACTTGGCAACTTTTCTTTGGTCTTAACATTTAATTAAATTAATAATTTAAAAGTTAAAATTTAAAGTTAATTAATTCGGTTATGGGACAAAGGGTTTTTGTTTTGGTATTTAATGAGGATTTTTATGGTGCAACGTTTTGCCAAGGTGGAGCACGCTGAAATGTACAAACACAATAGATCACGGACAGAATTTCACAGACTTTGCAAATTAGGTTATTTAACAAAGATGTCTTAATGAGAGGCTAGAATGAATAGCCTGTTATTTTTTATTTTGATTTTTCGAGTATATTCTATTTTAATTTTATATTTTATTCTCTTGGGTGGGCTAATCTTAGTTTATAGGATGTATTTTAGAGGGAACTTTGGTTTTTTAAGGTAGTGTAGGGTTTTTCAGCCTCTAACTGCGAGGCTTTTAGGATGTTTAGGCTTTTGGTTTAACAGAATATCAGGATTATGTGAGGTTATCAGATTTAAGGAATTCCAAATGTGCATGCTAAGAGCACAGAGAATACATAAAAAGTAGATTAAAGAAAAGGCAAAAAATCGTCATGGCACCAAACTCATCAGTCCTTGAGGTGCTGCTTTGTTCACCTCAATTTTCACACCTTGATTGTCACACCTTGATTTTTCCCGCTGAGAATTTTCATCCCTGATCCCTGTGATGGATCCATCCATCTGATGGATGGAGCAGCACAGGCTGGAGGTGGATTTTTATTCCCAGATGGATAAAGGACGGGAAAATCCATGGGCCAGAGCTTTTCCCAGTCCATCAATCCTTGAGGTGCTGCTTTATTCACCTTGATTTTCACACCGAGAGTGAGGCCCAGGAAGATTCCCTGGAACCCAGCTGCAGGGAACTTCCCAGATTCCTCCTTTTGGAATCTCAGCTGTGTTTTCCTGCTTTTTCCAGGGAAAATCTGACTGAACAACGTGCATTGCTTGAGGTGCTGCTTTATTCACCTTGATTGTCACGCCTCAGTACTTCCCACTTTGAATTTTCATCCCTGATCCCTGTGATGGATCCATCCATCTGATGGATGGAGCAGCACAGGTTGGAGGTGGATTTTTATTCCCAAATGGATAAAGGGCGGGAAAAGCCATGGGCCAGAGCTTTTCCCAATCCATCAATCCTTGAGGTGCTGCTTTATTCACCTTGATTTTCACACCGAGTGAGGCCCAGGAAGATTCCCTGGAACCCAGCATCAGGGAACTTCCCAGATTCCTCTTTTTGGAATCTCAGCTGTGTTTTCCTCCTTTTTCCAGGGAAAATCTGGCTGGACAATGTGCACTGCACGGGCAAGGAGAGCAGCCTGGCGGCCTGTGGCTCCAACGGCTGGGGCGTCAGCGACTGCAAACACACCGAGGACGTGGGCGTGGTGTGCAGCGAGAAGAGGATCCCCGGCTTCAAGTTTGACAACTCCCTCATTAATCAAATCGAGGTAATTGGGGTAAAAATGACGCTCCAGAGGGTCCTGCAGATAGGGATGGTTGGAAGTGATGGAAATTGTTAATTTATCCTGTGTTTATCCTGCGTGTTTATTCATATTATTGATTTATTCCATGTTTATTCCATATTTATTCATCTTATCAACTTATCCCATATTTATTCACCTTATCAATTTATCCTACATTTATCCTACATTTATTCACATTATCAACTTATCCCATATTTATTCCACATTATCAATTTATCCCCTATTTACCCCACTTATTTATTCACGTTATCAATTTACCCCGTTATCTATTTATCTCACATTTATCCCACATCAGTTTATCCCATATTTATCCCACCTATTTATTTACGTGATAAATTTATCCCATATTTATTTCCATTATCAATTTATCCCGTATTTATTCACCTTATCAATTTATCCTACATTTATTCACATTATCAACTTATCCCATATTTATCCCACATTATCAATTTATCCCTTATTTACCCCACTTATTTATTCACATTATCAATTTACCCCATTATCAATTTATCTCATGTTTATCCCACATTATCAGTTCATCCCATATTTATTCACTTTATCAATTTATCCCATATTTATCTCACATTATCAATTTATCCCACATTTTTCCCACCTATTTATTCACATTATCAATTTATACCATATTTATTCCCATTATCAATTTATCCCATATTTATTCCACCTATTTATTCACCTTATCAATTTATCCCATATTTTTTCACATTATCAATTTATCCCACATTTTCCCCACCTATTTATTCACATTATCAATTTATCCCATATTTATTCCACCTATTTATTTACATGATCAATTTATCCCCTATTTAGCCCATATTGAGCCCATCTCCGGGGCTAAAATAAAACTCTTGGCTGCTCCTGGCTGGAGAGACAAAATTCAGGTCCCAATTTCAGAAAGTCAGACAAATAATAAGAATTTGAAACTTTTTACTATCGATCATTCAGGTTCCTCAATGAATTTTTCAAAATTGAAACCTGTTCTTTTTAATGTTTCAAAGGATGAATTTAGAGACAAAATGTGCCCTTGATTAATCAAATTGAGGTAAATGGGGTAAAAATGCTGATCTGGAGCATCCTGTGGGCTGGGATGGCTGGGACTGACATAAATTATCAGTTATTCCATGTTTATCCCACATATTGTTTTCACATTATCAGATAAATAATAAGAATTTGAAACAATCAGAGATTTTTTTCGTTTTACCATAAATTGTTCCAGTTCCTCCATCAATTTTTCAAAATTGAAACCTGCTCTGTTAATATTTCAAATAATGAATTTAGAGAGAAAAAATCCACGTTGTGCTCACAGAACTTCCTGACTTTTTTGGTTCTAATGGACAAAAATCCTGAATTTTCTCCCCTCTTTTAATGCTGGGACCAGTTTGGATCTCTCTGGGCTAATGGGAGCAGTGGGGAGGGTTGGATTTGGGGTGGAATAATTCCTACAGCCAGGGCTGGGTTTATGGGGAAGAAATAAAAGATATTTTTGTGTTGTTTGGATGACTGATGATGGAGAAGCCATGATAAAAATATGGGAATATTTGTGGGAATGTCGTGGGGAAGGCTCTGGGCTCTCACTGGGGCACACTGGGAGGCTGAGGGGGAGATTTGGGGAAAGGACAGAACCAAAGGGCTTGGAGCACATCCCGCTGGGATTGCTGTGGGATAAAGAAATGTGGGAATGCTGGGCTGGAAGGGAGCTGGGATGAGCTCTTCAGAGGGGGAAAAAAGGAGGTTTTTTCCCTTTAGCTCCTCATCTTGGGGAGTTTATGGTACCTCAGGCACCTCCCTTTTCTTGGATTTTTCCTGTCTCAATTCCTTGGCCAAAATTTATGGAAAGACCCCCCCTGTAAGCATTTTCCAGAACTCCTTTGGAGCGTGCAGGGAAAACCCAGGATGTGCTGCAATTCCCAGTGGGGTCCCCAGGGATTTTCCATGAGCTGAAGAGGGATGAGCAGGCAGAGCTGAGCATTCCAGGGAAGGGCTGCAGCTCCAGGATCCGAGGGATTCATCCCTTTCCTGGCCCTGACCTCGCTTCCCCTGCCTCGGGAGGATCATCAATGGCTCCCTTGTGTCCAGGGAATGAGGCGAGGCCATGGAACACCAGGGGTGGCTTTGGCTCCTCTGAAGCCACAGAGAGTCCTCAAAACACCTGGAAGAAAATCTGCTTTAGTCTAGACAGAGGTCAGCTCACCCCGAGGTGTGAATTAATCACGGAATTAATCACAGGAATTAATCACGGGAGCTTTGGAGGGCTCTGCTTTTCCATGAGCTCAGCACCGGGGCTGGAGGAGTGGAACTCCTTGGATAATTGGGAATGGGCTTGGCTGCTGCTGTGGGGGTGCTGAAACCTCAGATGGATCATGAGATTGAGGTGATTGCTGGAGCAGGAGCCTGGATCCATCAGCGGGAGAAGTGGAGGAAAAGGGAGAAGTGGATTTATTTTTAAGGAGCTGGGGTGGAAGTGCTGCATTTCCTGGGCAGAGGCTGTTGGACTCCCTGCTCATCCCCTGCCTGCCTCAAACTGACACAGAGAACAAGTTAAAACTAGAAATTAGGGGGGAAAACCTTCCCTGTGAGGTTGGGGAGGGGTTGGAATGGAATTCCAGAGAAGCTGTGCCTGCCCCTGGATCCTTGGATGTGTCCAAAACCAGGCTGGAGTAACCTGGGAATTGTCCCTGCCCATGGCATGGGTGGCACTGGGAGATTTTGAGTTCCTTTTCTACCCAAATCATTCCAGGATTCTTTATCTCCCTGAATGATTTTAAGCTTCTTTTCCATCCAAATCATTCCAGGATTCTTTATCTCCCTGAATGATTTTAAGCTTCTTTTTCATCCAAATCATTCCAGGATTCTGTTTCTCCCTGAATGATTTTAAGCTCCTTTCCCATCCAAACCATTCCAGGATTCTGTTTCTCCCTGAATGATTTTAAGTTCTTCTCCCACACAAACCATTCCAGGATTCTGCTTCTTCCCGAATTTCATGAACCTTCCCACAGCACCACTGCTTCCATTCTGCAAAACCCAGCTGATTTTTCCTCTCTCCCTACAAACTAAAATCCCTGGAGCCGAAGGGCTCCTTCCCTGCTGCTTTCCTTGCAGCAGGATTTAGGCTGGAGGTGAGGAGTTGGGATGTTTAGGATGCCATCGTGGCAGCTCCTTGTGTCAAATGTTCCAGCTCCTTCCCCCTCTGAGTTTTCCCACTCTTATCTTTGCTTTATCTCCCCAGTGGGACACAGCTGGAGCCAAAAACGAGGAGCAGGGTGACCCGGGAGGTCACAAACCTGAACCAGAGGCACTCCAAAGCCTCCTGTGAAAGCGAGTTTGGAAGTTTTGCCCTTCCCACCGCGCCTGGGAATTCTGCAGGTCATTCCTCACATTCACCAGGGGAAACATCATCGTTTGTGAGCTCCTGGGTTCTTATCCCAGTGATGTTTCCTCTTTGGAATGAGGGGTGAGGGGGCTGGAATTTCCTCTGAGCCCTGCTGTGGTCAGGACTCCATCAGCTTTTGCACTGATGGAGCAAAATCGGGGGAGGAGATCTGTCCGTTTGTCCTTCAGCTGCTCTTCAAGCCAGGCTTTGCTGAAACAGTAAAGTTTGGAGTCTGCATTCCCACCCTGGTGTGATTCCCAGATGGATCTGCCTGTGTTACAGGGCTGTGGATGAACAGGGTGAGGGTTTTGTACCTGTTTTGTACCTGGTTTTGGTACCTGTGATCCAAGGGAGCAGCTGCACCTGGGGTTTAGTTGGATATTGGGAAAAGTTTCTTCACCTTGAGGGTGGCTTTGGACACTTCCAAGGATCCAGGGGCAGCCACAGCTCCTTTGGGAATTCCATCCCAGCCCCTCCTCTCCCTCAGAGCCAGGAATTCCTTCCCAATACTGCACCTAAATCTCCCCTTTTCCAGTGGAAGCCACTCCCTGTGTCCTGTCCCTCCATCCCTTGTCCCAAATCCCTCCCCACGTTTCTGTAGCTCCTTCAGGCACTGGAAGGCCACAATGAGGTCACCCCGAAACTTCTGAACAATCCCAATTCCCCCCAGTCTTTCCTCATAATTTAGAAAGCCTTAAAGCCCCTTTGGTGCAAATTCCATGGGGCTGGGAAGTGCTGGGAAGATGGAAAACCGGGGGGTGGGAATCCACCGGTGACAGGGCCCTGAGTGGGAGGTTCTGCCCAAATCTGGCCTGGCTGGCTCAGCCCTGCCCCACTCCTGCAGAAGCAGCTCGATAACCCTTGAGCCAAGCTCGTTTTCATTGGAACTCGGCTCTGCTTCCCAGTTTGGAAAAGCTGAGGATAAGAGGGAGAGGATGACATTTTCCATGGCCATAAATCACCCGGCCGTTCCATATGGATGTGCTCAGACTGATCCCGTCCCATCACAGCTCATGTTTGGAGGGTTATGTCACATCTCTTCCCATCCCTGAGCTTTTCCATCCTGTTCCTGCTGGGAAGGGGCAGTGCTTGACCTCTGAAAATTGGGATAATTTATTGCCAAGACACAACAAGGTCAGGAACACAGAATTAATTCCATTAAATCTGTGCAAAAGACCTCCAGGCTCATTAAGCCCAACCTCTGATCAATCAGCACTTCCTCACCCAGACCACCCCACTCTGTCCTTAGGAGAAGTTCAATATTTGAGCAGAAAAATTATCTTTAAACGCCTTTTCAACCCAAACCCTGAATTGTTTTGGGGAAGGGTGAATGGTGAGAGAGTGGTGATAAGGAGGAGGGAGACAGGCAGGAAGGGGTTAATCCTTCCAGAATTCCATCCCTCCCTTGTTAAAATTCCTTTTTTTTTTTTGCTGTTTTCCACTTCCACTGCAGATTTTAGAGGATTTCTTGGAGGGTGATGGAGCTGCAGAGCCTTTGCTGGGTGTCAGGAGCGCTGAAATCCCAATTCCCTGTGTGTTCCCAAGCTGGGAACGCCATCCCTGCTTTTCCTACAGTCACTCTGGGTGATCCCAGCCCCTTCCAGACCCACCTGCAGCTGCTTTCCTGCCTTCTCCAACCATTCCAAGGCCACAGTGGCCGATTCCTACCTTAATATATTCCTTAAATCAATGCACCAGAGGGATTTTATTTAATGCACGCCCCAAAACATCCTGAACAAAATATTTGCTGTCCACCTCCTTCCTCTGCGTGCGCCCACACCGCCTTCAAATAGACCAGGCTCTAAATATATCGAATTTCTCCAGCTCCCAAATAGCTCTGGTACCTGAGGCCAGCCCAGGGCTTTGGCCAGACAGGTCTGGCTGCTATTTCTGGCCTTCATTTCCCCTCTGGGCCCTCGTGAGGCAGAAAAATCTCCCTTCAAAGCCCAGAGGCTCAAAGGATTTGGTTGTGCTGGGTTAAAAGTGGGTTCAGGAAGTGTCCAAGGCTCGGCTGGACGGGGTTTGGAGCAGCCTGGTGGCGGTGGGAGTGGGATGAGATGGGGTTAAGGTCCCTTCCAGCACAAACCATTCCATGATTCTGCTTAATTCCAGATTTTTAAGGAGTGGGAAAAGGTTCTGCCGGTCCCGCTCAGGAGATTTCAGTCAAACCTGTGTGAGGCCAAACTGAGCTGGGGGTGCAGGGAGGGAAGGAGGAGAAGTTTGTGCTCTGTCCCCAGGTAAATCTCCCCCTTTTCCAGCTTTTTGCCATGAAAATCCACGGAATATCTGTCCCCGCTGTGGGGATTTGTCACACAGGCCACCCCCACCCCATCTCTGTGTCCTGCAGCCCTCAGGGTTTCATTAGAAATTTTGATTTGCCCATTTGTTGTGACAACAGAGTTTGAGTTTCCCTTTGCTGTAAGTGTTTAATCCTTCAAACCAAAGCCCAAGTGCAGTAAAATTCTGCTGCTTTCTTGTCTGGGAGGGTCTTCAGCACCTCCTCACCTCAGGAAAATGTTAATTAACCAGATTTTGGGGTAACCCACTATGTTTTATTGCTGTAAATTCAAAGTGAGTGTGATCACTTGCCTCAGTGGCTCCTTTGTGGCAGGTCAGGGTGCTGGAATCAGGGAATCATGGAAGGGTTTGGGTTGGAAAGGTGTTTAAAGATTTTGTGTTTTTTGTTCAAATATTGAACTTCTGCTAAGGACAGAGTGGGGTGGTCTGGGTGAGGAAGTGCTGATTGGTCAGAGGTTGGGCTTAATGAGCTTGGAGGTCTTTTGCACAGATTTAATGCAATTAATTCTGTGTTCCTGACCTTGTTGTGTCTTGGCAATAAATTTCCCCAGCTTTCAGTGCCTGACCCAAACACTCTGAGGCAGCTCAGCGGGAAGGACACAGGCAATGACAAAGCTTTGCCCATCAGGAGCCCCCCAGGATGGAGCCGTGTGCTCCCTGAGCTGAGCCTGCCTGAGCTGAGCCTGCCTGAGCTGAGCCTCTCTGAGCTGAGCCTGCCTGAGCTGAGCCTCCCTGAGCTGAGCCTCTCTGAGCTGAGCCTGCCTGAGCTGAGCCTGCCCCGTGCCAGAGCCTTTCCAGGCCCCCCTGCTCCTGCTCTGCCCTGTTCCTGTTGTCCCCAACCTCTCCCAGAGCTGTCCCCGTGCTCTGTCCCCTCCCTGGTGTCCCCAACCTTTCCCAGAGCTGTCCCCAGCCTTTTCCAGAGCTGTCCCCTCACTCTGCCTCCATCCCTGCTGTCCCCAGACTTTTCCAGGGCTGTCCCCAACCTCTCCCAGAGCTGTCCCCAGCCTTTTCCAGAGCTGTCCCCAACCTCTCCTAGGGCTGTCCCCTCACTCTGCCCCCATCCCTGGTGTCCCCAGCCTCTCCCAGGGCTGTCCCCAACCTCTCCCAGGGCTGTCCCCTTGCTCTGCCCTGTCCCTGGTGTCCCCAGCCTGTCCCAGAGCTGTCCCCAGCCTCTCCCAGGGCTGTCCCCTTGCTCTGCCCCCTCCCTGGTGTCCCCAGACTTTCCCAGGGCTGTCCCCTTGCTCTGTCTCCTCCCTGGTATTCCCGGGTCTGTCCCCTCACTCTGCACTGTCCCTGGTGTCCCCAGACTTTCCCAGGACTGTCTCCTGGCTCTGTCCCCTCCCTGGTGTCCCCGGGACTGTCCCCTCACTCTGCCTCCTCCCTGGTGTCCCCAGCCTTTCCCAGGGCTGTCCCCAGCCTCTCCCAGAGCTGTCCCCTTGCTCTGCCCTCCTCCCTGGTGTCCCCAGCCTATCCCAGGGCTGTCCCCAGCCTTTCCAGAGCTGTCCCCTCACTCTGCCCGGGCTCCACGGAGCCTTTCCCAGCTCAGCCGGGTTTTTGTCAGCCCAAATCTGCGCTGGCTTTGTCCCTGCCCCCTCAGCCCGGCCCAAACTTTGCTCCCTCGCCCTTTTGAGCAGCCCCAGCCCAGCTCCTGTCCCCAGGGCACCACTGTCCCCCAGCTCTGGCCCATCCTGCCCTGTTTATTTAACAGCCAGGACCTTGGGGTGACTCAGAGGCTCAGCTCCAGATGTTCAAACCCAAACAGATTCCACCCATTTTGATGGATGTGAAGAAAAAGGAGTCTTTTTCCTCTGGTGGCTGAGGTTTTAGTGGAAGCAAAGGTTTTTTTATGATGGGCAAAGCCCCTGTGGAAAGATTTTTGTGTTGTGTTGTGGACTGGAGAAAAAGAAATCAATTTCTTGTTGAGGTTTCGGCCTTAATTCCTGATGTGTGGAAGGTGAGAATCCTGGAGCTCTAAGGGAAGTGAAAAAGGATTTCACTATTATTATATTATTAAATTATTTTAAACCTATTTATATAGTTTTTATTTAAGGGGCAGTGGAATAGGTCAGGCTTAGGGAAGGAAAGAGGAGTTTGAGTTGATCGTGGAGCTCTTAAAGCAGGAGAGGAATGAAAATGGAAATGATAAAACCCAAGGACAGAGCAGAGAGAAATCCAAACTCCAGGGTGATTCAGCAGCAGGGCAGTGGCTGCAGCCTGGGATTTCTAGGAATAGGATTCTCTCCCTGGATTGATTCCTGAGCATCCCCAGGGCCCTTCAAAAGGAAAGGGAACAGCTGGGTTTGGGCACAGAGAGGGCCCCAAAAACCCGTCCTGGGCATCACCCTCCAGCACAAAGCCCGTGGCAAACGCTGCAGGGGAATATTCCCAAAGTTGGGCGGGATTTTGCCGCCGTGGGGAAGCGTTTGGTTCAGAGGGTGGAAACAAAAGCAGTGGAGGCTCATGTGAAAATTTTCCAAGCCAGGAATCCTTTTGTGAGGGCTCAAAACCAAACCCTTTTCTCCATCCGTCCCCAGTTTCATAACGGAGCTCAGAGCTCTGCCAGGGCTTTTGTGTCCCCGCTGCAGAGGAGCAGCTCTGGGGCCCTGGATGTGGCTCTGGCAAGGGAAGGGTTGGGACAGAGGGAAACACGGCCCAGCCTGGAAGAGTTTCACACGTTTCCCCTCATTTCTCACTTATTTGTGTTGTAGGATGCTGGAAATCCCAACCAAGATTGTGGAATTTGGGTGGGAAGGGAGCTTAAATCCCATCCCCAGGGACACCTCCCACTATCCCAGGGTGCTCCAACATCTCACTGGGGACTTCCAGGGATCCAGGGGCAGCCACAGCTTCCCTGGGAATTCCATCCCAGCCCTTTCCTTCCCAATATCCCATCCTATCCCTGCCCTCTTCCTATTCCAAACCATTCCCCCCATTCTGTCCCCTCCCATTCCCAAATCCCTCTCCATCACATCTTTGCCTCCCTAGAACAAGTCAGGGGTTAGGGTTCAGCTTTCTCTCGATCCCAGAATTTTCCTTGTCGTGGGATTGCTCTCCACGTGTCCATGGAGCACAGAGAAGGGGGTTTTAACAATCTGCTTTATCCATTAGGTGTTGTTTGCTCCCAGTTTTTCTCTGGAATCTGTTTTCACCATCAGCCCAGCTGCTCTTGGAGTTTAAACCATTTCTGCCTGGTGTAACAAAACCTCTGCAGCCAAAGGAAACCATTCCAATCCCAAAGAATTATTGGGAAAAAAAGCTCCTGGCAGCCCTTTCTCATGGAGAACCCTCAGTGTGCTTATTCTGATCCTTTGTTCTTCAATTTTCCAATACAAAGCCGAGCTCTGCAGTGGCTTGAATTCCTCTCTGAGGTTTTGCTCTTTGTTCAGAGCCGGAGCAAACCCTTGAGTTGCTCCATCAAAAATTCTCTAAGCTTTAAACCAGCCCTGGGAGGGAAAGGGGGATGGGATTGGGGTTGGTTTTGCTCCCATAGAAAATTCCAAAATTCCCTGCTCTAAGCCAGCCCTGGGAGGGAAAAGGGGATGGGATTGGGGTTGGTTTTGCTCCCATAAAAAATTCCAAAATTCCCTGCTCTAAACCAGCCCTGGGAGGGAAAAGGGGATGGGATTGGGGTTGGTTTTGCTCCCATAAAAAATTCCAAAATTCCCTGCTCTAAACCAGCTCTGGGAGGGAAAAGGGGATGGGATTGGGGTTGGTTTTGCTCCCATACAAAATTCCAAAATTCCCTGCTCTAAACCAGCTCTGGGAGGGAAAAGGGATGTGATTTGTGTTGATTTTGCTCGCAGACAAAATTCTCTGAGCTCTAAACCAGCTCTGGGAGGGAAAAGGGATACAACTGGTGTTGGTTTTGCTCCCATACAAAATTCCAAAATTCCCTCTAAACCAGCTCTAGGAGGCAAAAGGAGATGGGATTGGGGTTGGTTTTGCTCTCAGACAGACCCTAAAAATGTCGCTGTGGCCTGTTGGAGCTATCAGGAAATGAATTCCCTCCAGGAATGAGATGTTGCCTCATTTTTTTTTGCTGCTTTGCTCATTTTTTTATCCTCCTTGGCAAACACAGGCCAAAAAATAAATTATGACAAAAGGGTTGGATGCACTAAACAGAATTCCAGGTTGGTGCAGGATTTGTTTTTGTGTCTGAGTCAGCATCTCCAGGAGAGAGGGATGAGACGGGAGAGCTCTGTCCAGAGCCTGAGGTGGCACATTGGACTGGGGAATGTTTTCCCAAATCCAAGAGCAAGAAATTCCATTTACACCTTATTTTTCACTGCCGTAAAAAAACCAACAAGGAGCCAGCCTAGTCAGTTTGGGGGGGAAGAAATGTCCAAATGCCCAGCTTGGAAGTGGGAAATACAGGACTTCAAAGTCCTGGAGTGAGAAATTCTGAGATCTCGTGTTCTGGAGTGGGAAATACAGGGATTTCAAGTTCTGGAGTGGGAAATGCAGGGATCTTTAGCCTGGAGTGGGAAATACACGGATTTTGAGGGCTGGAGTGGGTAGTACAAGGATTTTGAGTGCTGGAGTGGGAAATACAGGGATCCCAAGTGCTGGAAGGGGAAATACAGGGATATTGAGTTCTGGAGTCGTGGACACCCCACTCCTGCTGTGCTCACAGCTCTTCTGGAAACAGCTGGAACAACTTCTTTTGATTTGTTAAGCTGCAGAAATAATTGCAAAAATAACAGGCAAATCCCAAAGTATCTGCCAGTATTCCCAAGCTTCCCATTTTTAAAAGGTGGGGTTTTTTATTTTTTTTGCATCATTGTGACTTTTCTCCTTCTCAGCCTCAGTGGGCTCTTTTCTTTCTCTGCCTGATGCTGTGATGCCATAAATCCCAGCAAGGCATTCCCAGCTCCATCCAGGGCTTTGGAATATTGAAAATCCACCCTCTGGCTTGGAAAATCCATGAGCTGGAGATGCCTGGAAGCTGCAGGAGCACAGCAGGGAAGGATTGCTCTTTGTTACCCTGCTCAGTGTTGTCCCCTCATCCCCAGGGATGTGCTGGGATTTGGGGAACAGAGCTCCTGCCTGGCTGGAGGAGTGGAAAGAAAAGGGAAATCCTAAATCTGCTGGATGAGGAGAGAAAAACCCAAATATTCTTGATGAGAAGGTGGCTGCTTTAGGGGTTCTGTTGTGTTCCTTGCTGCAGGGGGAATCCTCAGGATCCTGGATAGGATTCCCTGGTTTTTGGGCCTTTGGAGAAGCAGTTTGTTCTCTCTGAACCTGATTTCTGCACAGAAAGAGTTTAAGAATTGCTGCTCCCTCCCAGGAATCCTCGAGGCTGGAAAAGAGCTCCAGGATCAATCCCAAGCGAGTCCTTTGACCCTTCTGTCTGCCTTGGGGGTTTTCCAGGTTTCCCACCTGGATGACATTCCCTGGGATGGCCCAGCACCGAGAACAGGGATGTTCCACGATGGCAAAGAGGTGGAACATGGGGATGCTGATCCCGGGAAGCACCAGGCAGATGTTCAACATCTGGAATGGCCCACGACTGAAGGGGGCTGAGCTGTGGGGCAGCTTCCTCACAGAAAAACACAAAACACAGCACCTGGAGCAGCATTCCTGGGTGTGAACCCATTCCAAGGACCGGCTGTGGCCTCCAGCCAGTCTAAATCCAAGGAAAAGGGACAAGGTTGTCCCTTTTGAAAACC
Organism: Taeniopygia guttata; assembly: GCF_048771995.1. Taxonomy (NCBI): domain Eukaryota; kingdom Metazoa; phylum Chordata; class Aves; order Passeriformes; family Estrildidae; genus Taeniopygia; species Taeniopygia guttata. The sequence goes on along the minus strand of NC_133047.1, from coordinate 2,369,830 downwards.
ACCTGTGGGCTTTAGCACATTGCTGGTGCCAGGTCTGGAAGGAAAACGTCCCATTTCTGCCACTTTAATGTGCAGCAGAGCTGATCCTCACCTAACTCTGGGTCTCAAACCTGCCCAGGGCTTCCTACAGGATGGATGAATCCCACGGTCACAGATGCAAAACTCCCTCTCCCACTTTCCCAGTGCAAATTTCCTCCTGTTTCCCATCTTTTCCCAGGTGCTTTTCCAGCACAGTTTGAAGTGTTGCCTTCTTGGCCTTTGGGTTAATCCCTTTAAATGGCTTTTATTAAAAACACTTGGAGATCTTCAGCACCCAGAGCTGTTTCCAAGCGGATTTAAGGCTTCTATTACTTTTTTCCTGGTGAAGAAAATGAGGCAGGGTAGGGGAAACAGGGGAACAAAGTTCCCTCTGACAGCACTGGGTAAACACAATTTCTCCATCAAGGCAAAAGCTGCAAACATTTCCTAAATTGCACCAGGGAAAAGCGAGCTGCAGGGTTTGGAAAGCAGCCTGGGGAGGCCTGGAATGCCCTGAGGCTCCGATACCTTCCTGACAGCACGTACTCAAAAACTCTGCAAGCTTTTAGGAGAAACTGCCAAGCTCAGGAGAAATTTTGTGCTGCAAATGGATTTCTCAGGCTCTGCTGGAGAGGTTTCAAATCCCCTCTTACATCAGACCCTTGGAACACCCGAAATTGCCTCAGATGTAACAAATTTGGGTATCACAGGGGTTATTTTTAATTCTTGAGGGCTACAACAGCTTTGAAAACTGGAGCCCAGCCTATGAAGCCTATGTGAGTAGCAGTGTCAGATAAATCCTGTTTTCCAGGGGTTGAGGGATGCTCCAGCTCAGATTTTGGAGAATTGAATTCCTGCAGCTGACAGGGGGGAGCGGGAATCAGTGATTTACAAAACCAGGTGGTGAATGTAGACAAATAAAAGACAGAGAGGCGGGAGGGGAATAAGGAAAAGGAGGGGGGGAAGCCTTAAGTGAGTTGTCCAAAGTGGTGTGGGCAGAGCTGAGGATGAGGAGATGCCAACCCCATTCCTTGCCCCACTCCCTGACCCATTTCCTGCCCCAGCAGCCTCTTTTTTGCCCTTCCCTGGGCTCTGCTGCTGTATCAGCTCCAGTGAAAGCATCTGGAGAATGGATGAGCCACCGAATCTGCAGGACTCGGCAGGTCCTGCTCTGCTCTCGCCCTGACCAGAGGCCCGTGGCCCTTTCAAGCTCCGGGCATTTTTTCTTTTTCCGGGCAGTTTTTCTTTTCCGAGTGGCTGAATCCGAGGATTCCTCAGTTCTGATGTAACCCCGAGCGGGACCACGTGGGTTTGCACATATTTGTCAAGGAGAGGGCTCCTGGAAGGGAATTGATCCATTTTTCAGAAGCTCTTTTGTAACCGCTTGCCACAGAGGACTTTTCCAGCCAAGATTTGTCCCTGAGGCCCTGCAGGGCTGATTTTTGCCCTCAGGGATATTTTCCAGCCAGGATTTGCCCCTGCAGGTCTGATTTTTGCCCTCAGGGATATTTTCCAGCCTGGATTTGCCCCTGATGTGATGCAGGGCTGGTTTGTGCCCTCACAAGTATTTTCCAGCCAGGATTTGTTTCTGTGGTTCTGCAGAGCTGCTTTTTTTCCCTCAGGGATCTTTTCCAGCCAGGATTTGCCCCTGCAGGTCTGATTTTTGCCCTCAGGGATCTTTTCCAGACAGGATTTGCCCCTGCAGGTCTGACTTTTGCCTTCAGGGATATTTTCCAGCCTGGATTTGCTTCTATTCCAGCCAGGATTTGTCCCTGAGGCTCTGCAGGGCTGGTTTGTGCCCTTTAGGTTCTTTTCCAACCTAGATTTGCCCCTTCAGGTGTTAATTTTGCCCTCAGGGATCTTCTCCAGCCAAGATTTGCCCCCTCTAGCCAGGATTTGCTGCTAAGGCTCTGCAGGGCTGATTTTTGCCCTCAGGGATATTTTCCAGCCAGGATTTGCTTCTTTTCCAGCCAGGATTTGCCCCTGCAGGTCTGATTTTTGCCCTCAGGGATATTTTCCAGTCTGGATCTGCCCCTGGGGTCCTGCAGGTCTGATTTTTGCCCTCAGGGATCTTTTCCAGCCAGGATTTGCCCCTGAGGTGATGCAGGGCTGGTTTGTGTCCTCACACGTATTTTCAAGACAGGATTTGTTTCTGTGGTTCTGCAGAGCTGCTTTTTTCCCTCAGGGATCTTTTTCAGCCAGGATTTGCCCCTGCAAGTCTGGTTTGTGCCCTCAGGGATATTTTCCAGCCAGGATTTGTCCCTGCAGGGCTGATTTTTGCCCTCAGGGATATTTTCCAGCCTGGATTTGCCCCTGAGGTGATGCAGGGCTGCTTTGTGTCCTCACAGGTATTTTCAAGACAGGATTTGTTTCTGTGGTTCTGCAGAGCTGCTTTTTTCCCTCAGGGATCTTTTCCAGCCAGGATTTGCCCCTGCAGGTCTGATTTTTGCCTTCAGGGATATTTTCCAGCCTGGATTTGCTTCTATTCCAGCCTGGATTTGCCCCTGGGGTTCTGCCGGGCTGGTTTGTGCCCTCACAGGTATTTTCCAGCCAGGATTTGTCCCTGAGGCTCTGCAGGGCTGGTTTGTGCCCTTTAGGATCTTTTCCAGCCTGGATTTGCCCCTTCAGGTGTTAATTTTGCCCTCAGGGATCTTCTCCAGCCAAGATTTGCCCCCTCTAGCCAGGATTTGCCGCTAAGGCTCTGCAGGGCTGATTTTTGCCCTCAGGGATATTTTCCAGCCAGGATTTGCTTCTTTTCCAGCCAGATTTGCCCCTGAGGCCCTGCAGGGCTGATTTTTACCCTCAGGGATCTTTTCCAGCCTGGATTTGCCCCTTCAGGTCTTAATTTTGCCCTCGGGGATATTTTTCAGCCTGGATTTGCTTCTTTTCCAGCCAGGATTTGCCCCTGAGGCCCTGCAGAGCTGCTCTGTGCCCTCAGGGATCTTTTCCAGCCTGGATTTTCCCCCTCCAGCCAAGATTAGCCCCCAAAGTCTTTGAGGACTGTTCTGTGTCCTCACGTAGGTGCCGTATGTGAAATCCATTCATTTTCCATGACTCGCTGTCCCAGGAGGAGCCAGAGAAAGCTGCTGTCAGCACGTTGGAATCCCAAATTCCACATGAAATCATGGCTTTGGATGAAAACCCCAAAGTCCTTCCGTGCCAGGGCTTCCAGCTCCCTGCGCCCGGAATGTTTCTGTGAGTAAGGCTGGCCCTAACAAAGCTGAGCTTGGTTAATTTTCACAGGAACGGGGCTAAATGAAGGTGAAAATAGCACTTGGAATTGAAGTGACAAAGCAGAGTTGTTGTATGGCTACTTACAAAATAAATTAGAGCTTTTTATTTAATGAGGAAAAGAATCTTCTTCCAGAGGATGGATTTACACAAGGTGGAAAGGTTTGTTTCATAAAATCCCAGAAAGGTTTGGGTTGGAAGGGATTAAAATCAGCTCATTCCACCCCTGCAATTGGCAGGGACACCTCCCACCATCCCAGGTGCTCCAGCCTGGCCTTGGACACTTCCAAGGATGGGGCAGCCACAGCTCCTCTGGGAATTCCACCCCAACCCCTCACAAGGAAGAATTTATTCCAAATATCCCATCTAACCCTGCTCTCTGGAAGTTTGAATCCCTGTTTTCCTGTCCCTCCTCTGCCTCTCTGCCCTGTCCCTCCCTCAGCACCTCATCCTTTCTGCCCTGCCTGACTGCAGCTGGGCTGTGACCCCACCTGGAATTTCCAAAACCCATTTCCCTACAATCCAGCATCATTCCTGTTTATTTTCCACCCACAGAAGTTGCCCACAGCTGGGCTGTGACCCCACCTGGAAGCTCACAGCTCATTTCCCTACAATCCAGCATCACTCCCGTTGATTTTCCGCCCACAGAACATGAACATCCAGGTGGAGGACATCCGCATCCGCGCCATCCTGGCCACCTACCGCAAGCGGGTCCCTGTCACCGAGGGCTACGTGGAGGTGAAGGACGAGGGCACCTGGAAACAGATCTGCGACAAGCACTGGACCATGAAGAACTCCCGGGTGGTCTGCGGGATGTTCGGCTTCCCGAGCGAGAGGAAATACAACACCAACGTCTACAAGTAAGGGCAGGGCTTGGTGGGTGTCCAAATCTGAGGTATTGATGATTCCGAAATTGCAAAAATTCTCTGTTTTCTGCCCCACTGCCAAAGCAGAAGCCATAATTGGTCTGTGCTGGTTTCAAGGTTGTTTATTCTGTTTATCTCTAACATGTTCTGCTGCCCTGCCGCAGCTCTGTCCTGCAGGGCAGCGTGTGGGGCTCTGCCCTCAGTGGGATGGTACAAACATTAAATACCACAAACTACCTGTGCTGGATTTACAATAACGTGCCAATATCTGTCACCTACGTTGGACAGTGTGTCCCCAGCCTAAACCAACAGAAAAATGCCAACACCACAGTGAAACATGGAGGGCATGAAGAAGGAGAAAAAGGACAAGGCACACCCAATTTCCTTCATCTTGTCCCCTTTGGACCCCTAATCTAGAATCCTAAAATTTTACTTTTGCACCCGTGCCACACTTAATTATTACTTATATCAAACACTCAGAGCTGGTAATTGATCCTGTAAGATTGAAAACTCTTTTCCATGGACAGAGATCACAGCCAGTGTCTCTGGGGGCTCTGTCCAGGGGGGTTCTGACCCCTGCCAGGGTCCCAGGGCAGCCAGAGGGAAGCCCTGGGCTCCCACAAATGGGACCCACAAATGTTCCTTGGAACACTCGGGGCCTTGTTCCCAACACAGATTGGCAGGTGGCTCTGGGGATCCTGGAGGAGGAAAAGCTCTGACTGCTTCGTTCCTCTAGATGGAATTTTTTGTTTGTGTGAGTGTTTGGAATGTCCAGCGTTTCCTGGTCTTTAATCCTCACCCATGGGACGCAGACTTTGCTTAGTATCAATGTTAGACAGGGCCTGGAATGGGAGATTGGGACCCTTGGCCCAAAAAATATTTGTATTTTGTAATACCTGCTCGAGGATGAACATTTCCTCCAGCAGGGATGGGCTTTGTGTGGTGGGCAGGGCACAAACTGCTCCCACTGTCCCAGTAAATCCATCAGCTATGAGAAAATTGTGGAATGGTTTGGGTTGGAAGGGATTTACAGCCCATCCAGTGCCACCCCTGCCATGGCAGAGATGCTTCCACGAGACCAGTTTGCTCCAAGTTGGCCTGGGACACTTCCAGGGATCCAGGGGCATCCAGAACTGACCCCAGCTCTCCCTGCCCTCTGTCAGTTTGAAGCCATTCCCTGTGTCCTGTCATTCCATAATGTAAAATCTCCAACTGCTCTCCCCATCCCTGTGCAGAAATCCAGAGCTGGGATCAGTTCTGGATGTGCTGGAAGCTCCAAAAAAGTCACCTTGGAACAAAATGAGCCTTTTTGTGCTTTCTTGTGCCCAGGTTCCTCCTTCCCACCCCGAGTGCAATTCCTGTCTGTCCATCCCAGAAAAGGTGCTGGGAAAAGGGTTCTCCGTGATCTCAGTGCTGCTTTTCCTCCCTAGATTTGCAGATTGCTTTAAAATGAAGGAAGAAAGCAGTGATTTATAGGGAGAACATTGTGTTTTCCAGAGCTGCAAGCAGAAAGGTTTAGGCTGCGTTTCCTGTTCCTTTGGAGCCAGGAGCTCTGGATTTTTTTGTTGTCGTTGCTTCTGTTTGCTTTTTGTCACCAAGCCCTCACCCCAGACTGGGCTCTTCCCACACTGTTCCTTAGGAAAAACACCCTAAAGCAGATGTAAAAGAGTTTAAATGAAATTCTGTCTCGTTCCTTTGCTGCTCAGTGACCTGGGGAGTGGGAAAGCAGCTCCAGGGGAGCCCCAGGCAGGAGCCGTGGTTTTCCTGCCTGCTCCTGCTGGCCTGTGGAATTGCTATTTCTGAACATTCCCTCTGGAACAGCCTGGCCACGTTTTGTTTCTTTCATTAGCAAGACCCTGATCTGCTGGAGCTTGGCTTGGAACAGCCCAAAGCCACACAGAGAAAATGGGGAATAAAGAATCCACTGGAATTCAGTCTGCAGGATTCCCAGGGAGATGAGCAGGGCATTCCTTGCCCTGGACACCGAGTTGAGGATGGTTTGCTTCCACCAGTGCAGCACATTTCCCTCAAACCCATCCCTGAGATTCCCACCCCCTGCAGGAGCAGGGAATAAATCACCTCCAGACAGACAAAGTAGATTTTTCCTGCTTCCAGTTGTGGCCTTTCCAAGAAAAGCATTAACCAGAGCATCTGGAGCCATCTGCCTTAAATAAAAGGCTGCTCAGGGGTTGTTCTGTCTCTGGGACACATGGAAATGGAAAGACTGACGGGAGGTTGTTCAGCAGCAACTCAGCACTGCTGAAATTCCCACTGAACTGAGCTGGAATTAGGAATATGGAGTGCTCCCAAATCCCAGGGGATCTCTGCTGCTGGAGAGCCTCAGTGCCCCAGGACCTCCCTCCCTTTCCTTGTTTTCGGCCTTCCTGGGCTCCAGCACCCACAAATATTTTGGAAAACATGCTGAACATTATCCTTGGTTGGAAAAAAAAAATAGGGATGGTGTTTTATTGGAGGGGAGAGGCTTGTAAAGCTTTGGCAGCTGCACAGTTTTGTTTGTCAGCAGAGTTTAAAAGCTGAATTCTTCCTCGGGCCACTTCCCTCTCTGTGTTGTGGGCGGATGCACCGTGTTCAGCTGGTGTTACTGGGAAAGCTCCCAGTTCTGGGCTGGGAATGACCTTGGATTTGTGGTCAAGGCACTGGGATGATGACCAGTGACACCTTCCCAGCTGGGCCAGGGGATGCTCATCCCACATGGTTTGTTTTGGAGCGGGAAAATCTCCTCCTGGAGCCAAACCCCCTCTCCCTGTGAATGTGAAGCTGCAGAAAAATCCTTTCTCCTCATTCTTCCCTTTAATTTGAGAATCCCCTTCTCCCTGGAGCAGATCCTTCCCCACTCCTCCTCCAGAGCTGGGATCAGGTTTCTGCTGGCCCATGCTGCCCCTTCCCACATCTGCCCCCAGCCCCAGCCCGCCTGCCCAGCTCTGCTCCTGCACGCTGCTGGGAGGCGAAATGATTTGCAGATGGATCTTGCTCAAAAGAAAACAAGTGAGTTCATGCTTGTCCCGCTGCCAGGGGTTTATTCCCGACCGTAACTCTGGAGCTGACAGCGCGATTTATGGTCGGAAATGAAACAAATCTAAAGTTGAGTCCCTGGTCTTGTTCATTCCTCACAGTGGCTTTTATATAGGAATTGCTGGAACTCCTCCTCCTCCCAGTTCCTGCTCTGGCAGGATTTAATGCATTTTGCTGATGGAGAGAGGAGAAATTTGGGATCAGAGAGATGGGCCTGATGCCTTTTTGAAGTCTTTGTGACTTGACAAAGACTTGGCTCCAGGATCAAACAGCTACTCCCGACTGAACCAGTCTGCTCACCCCGTTACAAACCCACTCAGAGGTGCTGGGCAGCTCCTCACTTCAGGATTTGTAGTGGGAACCCTCCTGGTTTGTTTTTCCCTGGAAAAATCTGGGATCTGAAGGGCTTTGGCAGGCCTGGCTTCCCTCCCTCCTCCCTGAGGCTGAAGGCAGCACCTTGATAACTTTAGGAATTTCCCAGGGGTTGAAAGCTCTGCTCACAGCCCCTGGGAGCTCCCCAGCCTCAGTGGGATTTAGATGAATTTTCCCGGAGTTTGTGTGCAATGATTTGCTCTCTGTTCCCCAGATCGTGGAATCGTGGAATATCCTGAGTGCTCCTTAACCAACCCTTCCCACAGAGCTCCTCTTGCACTTCGTTTAAAGCTTTTCTGGGATGAAAATCCCTCTCTCCTCACCAGTAGGAGTTTGAATTCCAGCCTGACCTGGAACTGGCCGAACTCTCCCAGCAGGAATGTTCATTCCCACCTCTGACCTGAGCAGCATCACCCTGGGCTCCCACCGATCCCAGCTGGACCCTTTTGTGTTAAAAACAAAACATCAGCAGAGCCCTGAGTTTCTGGCTGCAAAGATCAGCTGAATTCTGCTTTTTTTACATAGATTCGGTCTGGGGACACGAGGTGGGGCTTTATTTCTCCCCAGCCTCCCAAGGGCTGTTAATCCCATCCAGATGTTGATGCCTCATGAAATTTCCAGGATGAGCTCATTGTTTGCTATTCTAAGGCATCCCCATCCCTGCTTCCCTAAGCCAGGCTGGTTCTTGTCTGCTCTGGACTTCATGGAGCTCTCTGGACCTGTCTATGAAGGATGAAAATGCTCCTTCAGGTCCTCCCTTCTGTTCTGAGCATGGCTGGGAAGTGGCAGCTTTGTATTGCATCCTCCCTGGGTTTATTTTAAAAATTTTAGCTCTTTTCCTATTTTCCCATCCCTTTTATCTCGATTCAGGGAGTCCCTGACAGCTCTGCTGTGCCAGAGGTGGGTTCTGACAGCCACTTTTCCCCACAGGACAGGCAGGGTCCTGCTGCTGTTCCCTGGGATGGATCTCAGCCCTGCTTCATCCTTTTCCAGCATCATGGGATGCAGTCGCAGCTCCCTCTCCAGCCTGGCTGGATCCATCCCCAACCTCAGCCCGGGGAGATCGGCTTCCAGGAAGCATTAGTGAGGGGCTGGGAGCCAGGAAAGTTGGAGAAATGCTGAGCTGGGCAGCAGAGCTCAGTGAGCACAGGGGGGAAAAGTGTCCCACAAACATCTGTGACCCTGCAAAATCTAAATCCTAAAGGGAAAACCTGGGAAAGGCTGGACCTGCTCAGTGCAGTCCCCAAACCCCCCTCAGAAAGGCTCTTTGCCCCTCCCCAGCTGCTCCCCAGGCTCTCTATGCTGCAGCAAAGCTGCTTTTTTCCCCAAATTCCCCCCACCTCGCTGTGCCATTTATCACAGCTAATCCCTGATCCCGGCTCTGCGTGGCAGAGATTCCTGGAATGAGGAACAGCACCGGGATCCCACAGAGCCACGTGGAGATCCCAGCAAGGCTTGGCTCCCCTGAGCCTTCCCTGCCTTTAACTCCTTTGTGAGGCTGACCTGACCCATATTTCCATTTTGTCCACTCCAGCAGCCTCCCAGTTAGGATGGAGCTGGATCCCTTCCCTTCCCAGTTTATCACACGTGCCTCTTCCTGCTCAGGAGTGCCTGGAGCAGCTCCAGGAAGTTTGGGAGCGAGAAGCAGGAGCTGCTGCCAGGCTGCTCTGCTGTGAACAAGGCAGCAGGGGAATCGCTCCTGCTCTCGGAAATTGCTCTCAGGTTGTTAACACAGACTCGGAGAGGCTTTGGATTTTTCCCAATCCCAGATGGTCAGCAAAAGGAGAAGGTTTTCTTGGGGGCTCTCCAGCCCAGTTATCTGCACAAATCCTCTTTGTTTGGAATTAGCTGATCCCTGTCCCTGCCTGGGATGGGATCTGCACTCCTGGGAGTGTGTAATTTGCTGCACCTTTGATTCCTACACAGACTTTTTAGTTCTTGCAGGGATTTATTTCCTTTAAAGTGGTTGGACGTGATGACCTTGGAGGTCTTTTCCTCCATGATTCCATGTTTTTAAGTGACCCTCCAACAGGGTCATGGTGTGGATGAACGGATCAGCCTCCAAATAATCCTGCCCAATCCCCACTTCATCCCAGGGCATTTTCCCTCCCGAAAATTCAGCACAATCAATTTGTTTACAGCTCCCTCACTCCTCCCCTCCTCCTCATCTCCTTTCAGGATGTTTGCCAGCAGAAGGAAGCAGCACTACTGGGCTTACTCCATGGACTGCAGCGGGAACGAGGCCCACATTTCCAGCTGCAAACTGGGCAACCACCTGACGGGCACTGGGAAGAACAGCAGCTGTGCCAACGGGATGCCCGCGGTCGTCAGCTGCGTGCCCGGCCGCGCCTTCGCCCCCAGCAGCCACAGCGGCTTCCGAAAGGCCTTCAGGCAGGAGGTGAGCAGGGAGCAGCCCCAAAATGGGCTGGAAAAGCCTTAAAAACCATCTGGTCCCACCCCCAGCCATGGGCAGGACACCTTGTTCCAACCTGGCCCTGGGCGCTGCCAGGGATCCAGGGCAGCCACAGCTTCTGTAGGAATTCCATCCTGGGACCTCACCACTGTTGCAGGGAAGAATTCCTTCCCAATATCCCATTTTACCCTTCCCTCTGGCAGTGGGAAGCCATTCCCTGTGTCCTGTCCCTCCAGGCCTTCCTGCCTAGCAGATTCCCAGAGTTAGGGCAGTTCCTGCAGTATCCGCTGACAGATGCAAAAAACAGAGTTATGGGATGGTTTGGGTTGGAAGGGACCTCAAAGTCCACCCCATTCCACCCCTGCCATGGGTAGGGACACCTTCCACAACCCCAGGTTGCTCCAAGCCCCGTCTATCCTGGCCTGGGACATTTCCAGGTCCTGGGCAGCCACAGCTTCCCTGGGAATTCCATCCAGCCCCTCACCACCCTCACAGTGAGGAATTTCTTCCCAATAATCCCATCCAGCTGCCAATTAGAGCAGGAAACCCCTGGAGTTGTAACGTTCACCACCAACTCCCACAGCGTCCCCTCTGCAATTCCCACCTCCCTGCACGACCAGCTGAGCTCCCACCCTCCCAAATTCCAGTTTTTTTTCCTCCAAAGGGTGGGAGAGCAGCTCCCACGGCTGCTGGCAAAGCTGGGAGAGAGGAGTGAGGAAATCCCTGGGTCACGTTCCTGTTGGAGCTGCTCAGTCTGAGCCAGCTGAACTCGTGCCCGGCTCTGCTGTTCCACAGGCTCTGGAATTCTGTTGGAATTACCCTGTGGAAATCAGCTGGCATTTCCTCTACCTCCATGTCCTCAGTGAGGAAATGCCCTGGGGGGAGGCTGGGAAAACACAGGGAGCTTGGAAAGATGGGTTTGTTTAGTCTAGTGAGGAGGAGAACACTGAGCAGGGCATCAAAGTCCCGGGAGATGCAAAACTGTTGGAAAACAAGGCTGGAATTGGTCATTCCCACTGTCAGGAACTAGGAGAGGACAGCTTAACCAGCAGCAAACACGGGCTGGGTGGGTGCCAAGGGAAGTTTTCCAGCTGCAGCCTTGGGACAGAGGGGGAATCTCGGAGGTTTCTCACTGGAGAATTTTGTAGATTTGTGATATTGTGAAAATTAGGATTTTTTGGCTCTTCCTCGGTGATTTTTGGGGGGATGGTCTCTGGGCTCTTCCCCAATACTAGGAATAATTATTGGTGGGGATAATGCAATCCCTGCCTGGATCTCAGGCTCTCCCTGCTCCAGAGCTTGCAGGATTTAGGCCTGGGAGGTGAAAGGTTTTGTAAATCATTGTTAATCTCCCGAGCTGCACGTGCTGCCAAGTAATTCCTTAAGCTTTGTTTAGGCTGTGCGTGTCCTTGGTGTGACCCCAGCTTGGAGAAGAAGCTCCAGGAAAAAAGAAGGATTTTTGGTGTTCCCAAACCTAAAGCTTTGCCCTCACCACCTCGAGCCAGCTCTCAGGTCCAGCAGGAATTGGCAGCTCCCTGCTTGGCACTGGAGAGAGAAGTGGGAGATTAACAGATAAAAACTAAATATTATAAACCCAGAAATGAGTGTAATGGAGCTGCCACTCAGCTGGGTACTTCTGACTGCAAATGCCAGATTTTTTTATTTCACTTTTCATTTATTATTTATTTTTTTCATTATTATTTATGATATATTATTATTGGTCAGAACTGAGCACTCAGGCAAGTTTTATAGGGCTTGAGCTCGAGTTTGGTCCTGGATTAAGGCAGGAGCCTGGGCTGGAGGTGTGAACAGCAAACAAACCTCTTTAGGGCAGCCAGGGGAGAGAGCTGGGCACTGGTGGGCTCAGAGCCATTCCCAACATCCTGCAAGGCTCCCAAGGAGTATGAGAAATGGGGTTTTTTCCATTTTTTCCAGGATGGAAAAATGCTTCTAAATCCAAGCACCTGCAGAGAACCAGGATGGGGCTTTTTATTCTCTGCCCACATGAGTGAGGTGTGAGAAACAAATCCATGCTCACCAAAATCTTTGCAGACAAAAATCTCCTTTCATCCAGCACTTCTAGGCATTGGAATTGTGTGATAGGTTTTTAAAGGTGTCTGAAGTGATTCCATGATAATTTTTAGGCCCTGATTTCCATAAATAAACCATGTAAAGGATGGGAGTGACTCCACTGTTGCCTTTTTCCCAAGCTGAAAAGGAATATATACAAGAGGATCTTTATTTGAAGGCCTTCAGGAGGAGTTATGGAAAGATGTCCATATAAGTTAGCCCACACAGGAATGAGTACATAATTATAGGGTCTAGGAAATTAGCATAATTGATAAAAAGCGCTAATTAAGAATGAGCTGCCCAGGGAGGTGGTGGAGTCACCACCCCTGGATGTGTTTAACAAAGCCTGGATGTGGCACTGGGTGCCAGGGTTGAGTTGAGGTGTTGGGGATGGGTTGGACTCGATGATCTTGGAGGTCTCTTCCAACCTGGTGATTCTGAGAATTCTGTGAATTCTGTGAATTCTGTGAATTCTGTGAATTCTGTATTTATAACAACAGCATTGTTGGGGTTGGACTCAGTGATCTTCCCACCCTGTGATTCTGATAATTCTGTGAATTCTGTATTTATAACAAAGGCATTTTTGAGGTTGGACTCTGTGGTCTTCCCACCCAGCGATTCTTTGGTTCTGTGATTCTGCGATTCTGTGATTCTGTGAATTTTGTGAGTTCTGTATTTATAACAACGGCATTGTTGGGGTTGGACTCGATGATCTTCCCACCCAATGATTCTGTGATTCTGAGAATTCTGTGAATTCTGTGAATTCTGTATTTATAACAAAGGCATTGTTTGGGTTGGACTCGATGATCTTCCCACCCTGTGATTCTGAGAATTCTGGGAATTCTGTGAATTCTGGGAATTCTGGGAATTCTGTGAATGCTGTATTTATAACAAAGGCATTGTTGGGGTTGGACTCAATGATCATCCTACCCAGCGATTCTGTGATTCTGGGAATTCTGGGAATTCTGTGAATTCTGTATTTATAACAAAGGTATTGTTGGGGTTGGACTCTATGATCTTCCCACCCTGTGATTCTGAGAATTCTGGGAATTCTGTGAAATTCTGTGAATTCTGTGAATTCTGTTTTTATAACAACAGCATTGTTGGGGTTGGACTCTGTGATCTTCCCACCCAGTGACTCTGTGATTCTGTGATTCTGAGAATTCTGTGAATTCTGTATTTATAACAACGGCATTGTTGGGGTTCTCAATGATCTTCCCACCCAGTGATTCTGAGAATTATGTGAATTCTGGGAATTCTGGGAATTCTGGGAATTCTGTATTTATAACAACAGCATTGTTGGGGTTGGACTCAGTGATCTTCCCACCCTGTGATTCTGAGAATTCTGGGAATTCTGGGAATTCTGTATTTATAACAAAGGCATTGTTGGGGTTGGACTCTGTGATCTTCCCACCCAGTGATTCTGTGATTCTGAGAATTCTGGGAATTCTGTGAGTTCTGCATTTATAACAAAGGCATTTTTGGGGTTGGACTCTATGATCTTCCCACCCTGTGATTCTGAGAATTCTGAGAATTCTGTGAATTCTGTATTTATAACAAAGGCATTGTTGGGGTTGGACTCGATGATCTTCCCACCCAGTGATTCTGTGATTCTGAGAATTCTGGGAATTCTGTGAATTCTGTATTTATAACAAAGGCATTGTTGGGGTTGGACTCGATGATCTTCCCACCCAGTGATTCTGTGATTCTGTGAATTCTGAGAATTCTGTGAATTCTGTGAATTCTGTGAGTTCTGTATTTATAACAAAGGCAAAACCCAAACGAGTTCACCGCTCCGTGTCCGTCTCTTGCAGCAGCCCCTGGTGAGGCTGAAAGGAGGAGCCAACACGGGGGAAGGCCGCGTGGAGGTGCTGAAGAACGGGGAGTGGGGCACGGTGTGCGACGACAACTGGAACCTGGTGTCGGCCAGCGTGGTGTGCCGGGAGCTGGGCTTTGGCAGCGCCAAGGAGGCCATCACGGGAGCCAGGCTGGGCCAAGGTGAGCTCCACCACAGCCCCGGGGAGCCCTGCTGTCAGGAAAACTCATCCACAAACACCAGACTCCAGCCCCGAACACCAGAGGTTTAAACCCAAAAAGGAGACATGGAGTCTCTCAGATTTTTGGAGGATGCAGCCTTTTAACCCTAATTTCTCTCTCTCGTTCCCCATTGCCTGAGGTACTTGAGAGGTTCAGATTTCCCAAATCACCTAATACACACCCCATTCTAATGAATACCCCCCACTTTGTCTTTTCCTTGTGTCAATCACTGGAATTCCTGTGGAATTTATGCTTCCTCTCATTGTTTCTTTCATCTCTCAGCATCCACTTTTATTTTCAGCAGACCCACAGCTTGTTTGTAAAGACAAATCCCTCATTCCTTTCGCTGGTGCCCTGAATTATGGAATGTTCCACCCCCATGATTCAGGGCACGGGAGATTTTTGTTGGGATGCTCAATTTGAGGACCAGGAGTTTCTTCCCTAACTCTTGGGGCCAGACTGAAATTCTGTGACTTAAAAAGATCCCCTGAAAAAAATCCTGGGGATGATTAGTTTGACCTTTTGCTCAGGCAGCTGTTCCTGAGCAAAAGGTCAAACTCAGCATCCCAGTAATTAATTCTTAACAACTCATCATTGTTCCAGTAATTAATTCTTAATTATGTCGTCTGCTGCTCTGAAATTCCCTTTGAGTTCTCCAGAACCACACCATGATGTAATGCATTACTAGAAAGTTCCTGGCAAAAAATAAGTCCTGGAGTCAGACTTCAAACACTCCAATTTAAGACCAGGACAGTAATTTATCTCATTATAAATAGAAAGGCATTTGAACCGCTCAGAGCCAGGTTTGGGTTTGGATTTCCTGTCTTTGGGAGTTGGTTTAAATCCCAAAAAGTGGTCAAAGGTGAACTGAAACCACCTGGTGATTCCCACACCCTATTCCCGGGGTGGAAATCCAAAAAAAAAAATACAGCAAACCCTTGTTGTGAGAATAAAAGAATTAAAAATTTAAAAAATTTAAACCAAACTCTTTTTGTGAAAACAACCCAAAAAAAATCCCACAAAAACCAAAAACAAAACTAAAACAACAAAAAAAAGACACCGTACCCTTGTTGGAATAACCAAAAAAAGACATCAAGCCCTTGTTGTGAGAATAACCACCAAAAATATGACACCAAATCTTTGTTGTGAGAATAAAGGAATGGGGGAAAATTTGAGAATAAAGGAATGGGGGGAAAATTTGAGAATAAAGGAATGGGGGGAAAATTTGAGAATAAAGGAATGGGGGAGAAATTTGAGAATAAAAGAATGGGGGAAATTCCTTCTGCTTAGAGAAGGGGAGAGAAGGAACAAACACGCGGGTGTCCTGAGTCTGGCAAGCTTTAAAACATGACCAAATCCATTGGATTTGCCAAAAACCCTCTTTGTGGCGGGCTGGAATTTGCTGATGTGTTGAAGGGGATGTAGGAAACAGCTTCATCAGCCTGGGGCTGCCACGTGAGGGAGGAGAACGTGGAACCTGCTGGGTCCCACAGCCTGGAATCTCCCTCTGCATTCCCACACACTTCCCTTTCCGTTTTTTTCACTTTTCCCTTCTGCTCATCCATCAGAGCTCCCTGTCAGGAGCGTCCCTTGGGATGGGTGATGTCCCTCCAGCCAGAGCGGCACGTTTTGGTTGGAAAGACCCAAATTATTCAATTTTTCTGCCAGCACCTCAAGCCCATTCTCTGCAGCTGTTCTCTGCTGTTTCCCTCAGTGCCAGAATCCTCGACCTGCCCCAGATTTCTTTTCCTGACTCCTCATCCTCCCTGTGGATGTTTCATTCACAGCCAACGTGTCGATGTCCCAGTTCTATGTCAGGAATGTCAGGCCTTGACTGGAAGCAGATTCCAGCACAAAAACCAGCCAAAAGGTCATAATTTGTGAATCCCTGCAGCTCAAGTTTGTAAATTATGAAACAGTGGAGACTTGGTTTTTCCTGGGATTCTGCACGCTTGAGTCACAGGGAATACTGCGAAAAATTAATGATGAAATTATTAACAATATTCTTGCAGATTTTTGTTTTATTTTTAGAAAAAAAATCAGCAAATTTTTTCCAAGTTTTGAATGCTGGAGCTCACTGTGGTGTTCAGAACCTGCTGAGGTATTCCCTCATCACACAAAAGGACTTTTTTCCCTATTTTTTCCCCCAAGGAATGGGTCCCATCCACCTGAACGAGATCGACTGCACGGGCTTTGAGAAGTCGGTGACGGACTGCAAGTTCAACACCGAGTCCCAGGGCTGCAACCACGAGGAAGATGCTGCTGTGAGGTGCAACGTGCCAGCCATGGGCTTCCAGAACCAGGTGAGGAGCCCAGAGATCCAGGTGGGAGGGGATTTTGGGTGGGAATCATTTCACCCAAGCCATGAGTGTTTAATTCAGGTTTTACCTAAAGAAGAAGGGGAATTGAGGATGAGGGTCCCATTTTATGTGGGTTTTGTGCTCCTCTGGACTCATCTCAGAGCCCTGAAAATGAGGAAGGCCAGGTTGGACAGGGCTTGGAGCAACTGGGATGGTGGAAAGTCCCTGCCCATGGGAGGGGGTGGCACAAGGTGATTTTTAACCCAATTTTCAACCTTTTTCAACCCAACCATTCCACGATTCTGTGCTAACTGCATGAAGCAGACACGGATTCCTCCAAAGGTCTAAAGGAGCAGGGAAGGGCAGCTTTTCCTGGGAATTCATGCAGCTGGTCCAACCCATTGAGCTGCCGGGCTTGGCTGGACCATCCCCTGCCAAAGTGGGAGAAGAGCTGAACTCCCTGAAATTCCTGTGGAATTTATGGTTCCTCCCACAGCTCCTCTCCCTGAGGAGACTCCGAATGCTGCTCCATTCCTGGATGGTTTCCCAGAGCTTTCCCCTTGAGGATCCCCTCCTGATCCCACACAGAGATGGGACACGGTGCTGCACCCGAGTGCCCTGAGTCATTTTCCCTATGAAAGCTTTGGGAATGTGCTCATCTTTTCCTGACTCCTCATCCACCCTGTGGATGTTTTATTCACAGCCCACATGTCAGTGTCCCAGTTCTATGTCAGGAATGTCAGACTGTGACTGGAAGCAGATTCCAGCACAAAACCCATCCAAAAGGTCATAATTTGTGAATCCCTGCAGCCCAATCCCACAGTTCTCCTTTTTGCCAGCCAGAATTCCCTCTGTGGGAGGGAAATCCCTGGCCAGGGTTTCTCCAGCTCTGTGCTCTCTGCAGCACCCGGGTCACTTCCCTCTGGGGACATCCAATGATTCCAAAGTTTTGGGGGAACAAAACCTTCTTCCCCACCTGTTGCCCTTTCCCTGGGAAGTTTGCTGTGGATTTAGGGGTTCTGTGTCCTGCAGCTTCGCCTGAGCGGGGGCCGCAACCCCTACGAGGGCCGTGTGGAGGTGCTGGCCGAGCGCAACGGCACCCTGAGGTGGGGCACGGTCTGCAGCCACAACTGGGGCACCGTGGAGGCCATGGTGGTGTGCCGGCAGCTGGGGCTGGGCTTTGCCAGCCACGCCTTCCAGGTGAGCCCCTGCCCACCCTGCCTGGGCTGCACGTCTGGATGGGTGGGTTTGGGGTGCTGGGGGAGGAGGAAGGGTCATTCCAAAAGGAGCTTCAGGGGTTGAGCTGGAAAAGCCTTGAGGGTGAAATCTCAAGGGCTGGGGGTGCTGGGGGAGGAGGAACGGTCATTCCAACCTTGGAGCTTCAAGGGTTGAGCTGGAAAAGCCCTGAGGGTGAAATCTCAAGGGCTGGGGGTGCTGGGGGAGGAGGAACGGTCATTCCAACCTTGGAGCTTCAAGGGTTGAGCTGGAAAAAGCCTTGAGGGTGGAATCTCAAGGGGTGGGTGGGTTTGGGGTGCTGGAGGAGGAGGAGGAAGGGTCATTCCAGCCTTGGAGCTTCAGGGGTTGAGCTGGAAAAGCCTTGAGGGGGAAATCTCAAGGGATGGGTGGGCTGAAGGTGCTGGAGGAGGTGGATGGGTCATTCTAACCTTGGAGCTTCAGGGGTTGATCTGGAAAAAGCTTTGAGGGTGAAATCTCAAGGGATGGGTGGGCTGGAGGTGCTGGAGGAGGTGGATGGGTCATTCCAACCTTGGAGCTTCAGGGGTTGAGCTGGAAAAAGCCTTGAGGGTGAAATCTCAAGGGATGGGTGGGCTGAAGGTGCTGGAGGAGGAGGAAGGGTCATTCCAACAGGAGCTTCAGGGGTTGAGCTGGAAAAAGCTTTGAGGGTGAAATCTCGAGGGATGGGTGGGTTTGGGGTGCTGGAGGAGGAGGAGGAAGGGTCATTCCAAAAGGAGCTTCAAGGGTTGAGCTGGAAAAAGCCTTGAGGGTGAAATCTCAAGGGATGGGTGGGTTTGGGGTGCTGGAGGAGGAGGAAGGGTCATTCCAACCTTGGAGCTTCAGGGGTTGAGCTGGAAAAGCCTTGAGGGTGAAATCTCATTGTACAATGGCCGTGGAGGTGGGGATTTGGAGCAGAAGGAGCTGTGGATGATAAGAAGTGAGGGAACTTCATCAGGAACTGGAATGATGGGATAAGGGAGAACGGCTTCCTACTGCCAGAGGGCAGGGTTGGATGGGATATTGGGAATAAATTCTGCCCTAGGGCTGTGGGATGGAATTCCCAGAGGAGCTGTGCTTGTCCCATCCCTGGAGGTGTCCAAGGCCAGCTTGGAGCAACCTGGGAAGGTGTCACTGGATGGGTTTTAAGGTTTTTTTGGTGACAAACCTTCTGCTTCCCTGAGTTCCCTGTTGTTTTCTCACAGCTCAGGTTTCCCAACATTCCCCAACCCCTGCTTGGGCTGGTGGCTGCATGCAGATTCTTGTCCCTCCCTGAAATGCAGAGGTCAGGTTCAAACTGGTGCCAGGCCTCCTGAAAAAATGTGATTTTGCTCCTGTAGTGGCTCCAGTGCAGCCCTGAGCAGCGTGGCTGGATGCAGCTCCATGAACTGTTGGTGTTCCCTGCTCCTCTCCTGCCCAAACCCTCCCTGCTTCTGCATGGCCAGAAGGACACCTCAGTTCTGCCCCACCCTGGGAGCGTCCAAGGCCAGGCTGGACAGGGTTTGGAGCAGCCTGAGATGGTGGAAAGTGTCCCTGCCCATGGGATGAGCAATCCAAACCATTCCATGACCCTCATGGACAAATCCCAACCATTGTCCACGGCCAGGGAGGGATCTGCAGGTCCTCAGGGGACACTCTGGGCTTGGGCACCCAGCAGGAGGGAGGCTGGAGCTGCCCACGTGCTGCTGGAGCCATTCCCTGCTCCGACTGCTTCCTCCAGCTGATTTCCCCCATAAAAACCCCGGGAGCTGAGGATCTCCACATCCCTGAGCGTGGCCTTTCCGACTGCCTGGCTTTGTTGACACAGCCCTGAGAGTCCAGCGAGGAAAAGGCATTTTTTCCCTGAGCTGAGGCTGCTGGAATTTGGAACAGAAAAGGCTCTTATGCTGCCCCAGCTCCAGGAGCATAAAGCCCCAGTGTGCAGAACAGGGCAGCCCTGTGTGCTCCCAGCCTTCCCAAACAGCCGGGGGCAACGGGAGCCGTGGGACACCGGGGGGTTTCTTTTCCTGGAAACTGCTCCCAGCTTGGGCACGGACAGATCTCATTGGATTTTTTAAAGTTCTTTCTTCCCTCCCCTTCTCCCAAGTTTTGGGGTTTGGGAGTTTATGTTGTGTCGTTCCCACGAGTTTTGTAAAACAGGGGGATGATGAGAGGAGAGGAAGTTTCATCGGGAACTGGAATGGTGGGACAAGGGGGAATGGCTTCCCGCTGCCAGAGGACAGAGTTAGATGGGATATTGGGAATAAATTCTTCCTGGAACAGTGGTGAGGTCCTGGGATGGAATTCCCAGAGAAGCTGTGGCTGCCCCTGGATTCCTGGAAGTGCCCAAAACCAGAATGAAGCAACCTGAGACAGTGAGAGGTGTCCCTGCCCATGGCATGGAGTGGGACTGGATGGAATTCAAGGTTTTTAAGGATTCACTGAGAAAACTTCTGCTTCCCTGAGTCCCCTGCTCCAGCATCCTTTGGCAAGATCCTCCTGGATAATGTGGGGTCTTTCCCTGATCTCCCCTGGTGGGAGAATCCATATTTTAGGCAGGTAAATACTCCCCTAAGAGCCACTAAACCCCAAGAAATGTGTGAAATGCCTTTTCCTGCCTTTTTTTGCCCAGGAAACGTGGTACTGGCACGGGGACGTCAGCGCCGACGACGTGGTCATGAGCGGGGTCAAGTGCTCGGGGACAGAGATGTCCCTGTCCCACTGCCGGCACGACGGGGCCCACGTGTCCTGCCCCAGGGGAGGGGGACGCTTCGGGGCCGGCGTGTCCTGCTCGGAGAGTGAGTAACTCGGGATTTATCCCTCCTGGGCATGGGGGGTGTGCAGGAGGAATGGGGAGACCTGGATACATCAAAACTCCCACAGAGGTTCTGGCTGTGGCTGCCCCGGATCCCTGGAAGTGTCTGAGGGCAGCTTGGAGCGAGCTGGGACTGTGGAAGGTGTCCCTGCCCATGGTGGGGTGGAATGGGATCTGTGGGGTGGGATGGGATCCATGGGGTGGGATGGGATCCATGGGGTGGGATGGGATCCATGGGATGGGATGGGATCCATGGAATGGGATCCAATAGGATCCATGGGATGGGATGGGATCCATGGGATGGGATGGGGTCCATGGGATCCATGGGATGGGATCTATGGAATGGGATCCAATAGGATCCATGGGATGGGATGGGATCCATGGGATGGGATGGGATCCATGGGATGGGATGGGATCCATGGGATCCATGGGATGGGATGGGATCCATGGGATCCATGGGATGGGATGGGATCCATGGAATGGGATCCAACAGGATCCATGGGATGGGATGGCATCCATGGAATGGGATTCATGGGATGGGATGGCATCTATGGAATGGGATCCAACAGGATCCATGGGATGGGATGGGATCCATGGAATGGGATTCATGGGATGGGATGGGATCCATGGAATGGGATCCATGGGATGGGATGGGATCCATGGAATGGGATTCATGGGATGGGATGGGATTTAAGGCCAACTATTCCCATATGGTGAATGGCTCCCCCCGCCCCAGGCTTCTACTCAAACTCAGAGTAGGATTAATTTGGATATTCAGGAGAAATTGTTGGTTTTGAGAGTGGTGAGGGGCTGGGATGGAATTCCCAGAGAAGCTGTGGCTGTCCCATTCCTGGAAGTGTCCAAGGCCAGCTTGGAGTGAGCTGGGATTGTGGAAAGTGTCCCCGCCCATGGAAGGGGGTGGAATGGGATGGGATTTAAGGTCCATATTCCTGTTTGATGAATTGTTCCCTGCCAGGCTTTTCCTACTCAAACTCAGAGCAGAATTAGATTGGCTATTGAGGATCCTTCCCTGGGAGGGGCTGGAATGGATTCTCTATAGAAACTGGGACTGCCCCATCCCTGGAAATGTCCAAGGCCGGGCTGGACGGGGCTTGGAGCAACCTGGGATGGTGGGAGGTGTTGGGGCTGGAAGTGGCTGATCCTTAAAACCCCTTCCCAACCAAACCATTCCATGGCCCTCTGATTAGCACTGAGTGAGTCTGATTAGCATTCCATGTCAGGTCATTCCATGATTCTGATTGGCATTGAGTGAGTCTCAGCATTCAGTGGCAGGACCATCCTGCACGTCCAGGGGTGCTCACCTTTTGGGGTGATCACCTTTTGGGGTGACTTTATCTCATTGAAACCACCCATTCCTCACTCCAGCCGCCCCTGACCTGGTGCTGAACGCGGAGCTGGTGGAGCAGACGGCCTACCTGGAGGACAGGCCCATGTTCCTGCTGCAGTGTGCCCTGGAGGAGAACTGCCTGGCCAGCTCGGCCCACAACACCTCGCTGACCTCGGGCTACCGGCGCCTGCTGCGCTTCTCCTCCCAGATCCACAACAACGGCCAGTCCGACTTCCGACCCAAGAACGGCCGCCACGCCTGGGTGTGGCACGACTGCCACCGGTGGGTGCCACCCCAAGGGGTTCACTGCCACTATCCAGCCCCTCCTGCTGCCACGGGGAAGTTTTCTCCCAGTTTTGTCCCGGTTTTGTCCCGGTTTTCCCCTCAGTTTGGTGGTTGTAAGCGACATTCTCTGGATTTTGGGAATTCTTTCTTCATTCGGTTCTTTCTTCATTCAGTTCTTAAAAAGTCCTGATTTAGGCGTGGTTTGTGCCTCGCGCTGAGCTGAGCTTTGCAGACAGGTCCTGCTGGGTCTCAGAGCTGGGATAGGCATTCCCAGGTGCCATTTGTGGGGTTTTTGTAGGAATTTGGGCCAAGATTCCAGTCCGTGCCCGTGGGCGGAGTGGGGGGAATTGTCTGGGTCTAAAAACAGTCACTGGCACTAGGGAGGAGGGAAAGGAGAGGAATTATTTCTGTCTGAGCTGTGTGAAATGGAAAATGGGGGTTTGGGAGGAGATTTGCGGGAGTTGGGGAAGGTGTGGCTGTGGTGAACTGGAGATGGAGCAGCTCTGCTGGGAGGAAAGGCTGAGGGAATTGGGAAATGAGGGCTGGTACAAGGTGGATTTTTCCCTAATTTGAGGTAAAAGGCAGTGAAATAACCCCATGCACAGCTCCTGTCTTGTTTAAAAAAACTGGGGGAAGACCAGACTGGTAATTTTTAAATCTTAAGAGTTCTTTCTAATCTTCCCAAAGAGCTGAGATGTGCAGGTGGCACTGAAAAAGGGGAACTTGGAGCAATTTTGGACACCGAGGAAGGGAGGTGGGATGGGAAAGGTGAGGAAGAGGCCAGGAGCCCTCTGTGCTCCAAACTGGCACCAGTTTAGACGGACGGGGATGAACTCAATCCCTCTTCAATCTTTCCAGTCTGTGAGCAGCAGAGTGTAAACAGCCCAGGGAGTGATTCAGGCATAGCTCAGAAGCTGAGTCAGGCTCGAGAAGCTCAAACTTGCATCAAATTCATTGATTTGAGCCAAATCTGCCTCAAATCAACAGCCCGGCCTCGGCCTTGGGCCTCTGCTTTGCCTCCTGCCCTGGGAGCTCCTGTTTGGATGAGGAAGTAGAATAAAAATGGGAAAGACCCCGAGCAGGGAGTGAAAAATTATTTCATTCTGGCAGATGACAATTTCTGGATTGTTAATTTAATTTTTTTTAGTGAGGGGAAGAGCAGGAAAACCTTCCTCCCCTTCCCTCTTTGCTCATGCCCCATCTGTAAATCCACGAGCAGTGGTGGTGATGGGAAGTGTTTCAGATTATTTTTACAGCTGGAAAGGAGAGGATTTATGCCTGTTTTCCTTCTTTTATTTTTTTAGGCATTCCCAGTGCTGGGATAGGCATTCCCAGTGCTAGGATTCACATTCCCAATGCTGGGATACCCATTCTCAGCTTTGGGAATGCCTACCCCAGCTTTGGGAAGACAAGAGGAGGGGTGATGGAACCACACAGGATTGTCCCCAGGGAATATTTCCTGGGAATTTTCCTCCTCACCCAACCAATCTGGGATTCCATGTAAATCAATCCCAGGAATAAAAAGGAAATCCCAGGAAGCAAGAGGAGGGGTGATGGAGCCACACAGGATTGTCCCCAGGGAATATTTCCTGGAATTTTCCTCCCCACCCAATCAGTCTGGGGAGCAGGATGGGTGATGGAGCCACACAGGATCAGCCCCAGGGAATATTTCCTGGGAATTTTCCTCCCCACCCAACCAGTCTGGAATTCCATGTAAATCAATCCCAGGAAGCAAGAGGAGGGGTGATGGAGCCACACAGGATTGTCCCCAGGGAATATTTCCTGGCCGGAGTTGTCCCACTCCTGCAGCTCCCCTTGGCCCTTCAGCCCTGGTAATTGAAGTAAAATCAATTATAGGTGTAAATTAATTATCCTTCGGGATAATTGTCCCTGTCTGTCCCCACAGGCACTACCACAGCATGGAGGTGTTCACCCACTACGACCTCCTGAACCTCAACGGCACCAAGGTGGCCGAGGGACACAAGGCCAGCTTCTGCCTGGAGGACACCGAGTGCGAAGCAGGTCTGGGCCAGGGCCCCGTGTCCCGGGAATTCCGTCCTCTTCCCAAGGAGGAGACGGCTCCCAGGGGCTGAACGTGGCCTGGCAGGAGCCAGGAACCAGTCCTGGATGGATGATGGATGGATGATGGATGGATGGATGGATGGATGATGGATGGACGGATGGATGGATGGATGGATGGATGGATGGATGGATGGATGGATGGATGGATGGATGGATGATGGATGGATGATGGATGGATGGATGGATGGATGGATGATGGATGGATGATGGAATGGATCAATTGGATGGATGGATGATGGATGGATGATGGATGGATGGATGGATGGATGGATGATGGATGGATGATGGATGGATGGATGGATGGATGGATGGATGGATGGATGGATGGATGATGGATGGATGATGGATGGATGGATGGATGGATGGATGATGGATGGATGATGGAATGGATCAATTGGATGGATGGATGATGGATGGATGATGGATGGATGGATGGATGGATGGATGATGGATGGATGATGGATGGATGGATGGATGGATGGATGGATGGATGGATGGATGGATGATGGATGGATGGATGGATGGATGATGGATGGATGGATGGATGATGGATGGATGGATGGATGGATGGATGGATGGATGGATGGATGGATGGATAGATGGATGGATGGATGGATGATGGAATGGGTCAGTTGGATGGATGATGCATGAATGGGAACCCCCCATGCCCCCCATTCTCTTTTCCACCCTCAGCTCCCTCCATCCCGACTTTTAGCTGTTCCAAAACCCCAAAATGTGCATTTTCTGCTCCCTACCCAGTGAGGAATTCCAAAAGAAGCCTCCAGCTGCTGGGGTTGGAAGGTGGCAGCTCCTGTCTGTGGGGAGCTACCAGGAATTTTCTGGGAATTCTGCTGTGGATTTAACACTTTTTGTCTGGATTCTCCTCCTTTAGACGTGCAGAAACAGTACGAGTGTGCCAATTTTGGGGAGCAGGGGATCACAGTTGGCTGCTGGGACGTTTATCGGCACGACATCGACTGCCAGTGGATCGACATCACCGACGTCCCACCCGGGGATTACCTCTTCCAGGTGGGACAAACAGCACTTGTGACACCCCTACTGCTTTTCTCTTACCAATCAGATCCAGGATTTGCCAAATTTGTTCATCTGACACTCCAACTTCTGTTTATAAAGGGATTATATTCCCAAATGCCTAAAAGATAAAGGATTATCTACTAGGATAATCAAAACATGCTCCCAAGGGAAAAATCAGGGCCCACGACCACAGCTTGGAGATTAAAGTCTTAAAAAAATCCATGTCCAGCTAATCCTGGATGGGCCCAGGCCAGCTGATGTTGTTGACAGTGTTGTCACACCCCCAAAACACAGCACTCCTCTTTGCAGCTGGATGTAATCAACATTCCCTGAATTTCGGGATTAAATGGTGCCATTTTTGGGGTTTTTGCAGCAATTAGGGGCAGGCCTCCAGTCCCTGCCCATGGGGGAATTCTGTGGGTCCAAAAACAGCCACTGGAGGGAAAGGAGAGGAATTATTTCTGTCTGAGCTGTGTGAAATGGAAAATGGGGGTTTGGGAGGAGATTTGGGGGAGTTGGGGAAGGTGTGGCTGTGGTGAATTGGAGATGGAGCAGCTCTGCTGGGAGGAAAGGCTGAGGGAATTGGGAATGTTCACCTGGAGAAGGGAAGGATCCAGGGAGAGCTGGGAATGTTCACCTGGAGAAGGGAAGGATCCAGGGAGAGCTGGGAATGTTCACCTGGAGAAGGGAAAGCTCCAGGGAGAGCTCAGAGCCCCTTCCAGGGCCTGAAGGTGCTCCAGGAGAGCTGGAGAGGGATTTGGGATGAGGGATGGAGGGACAGGACACAGGGAATGGCTTCCAGTGGAAAAGGGGAGGTTTGGGTGGGATATTGGGGAGGAATTCCTGGTGAGGAGGGGCTGGGATGGAATTTCCAGGGGAGCTGTGGCTGCCCCTGGATCCCTGGAAGTGTCCAAGGCCAGGCTGGAGCCCCCTGAGACAATGGAAGGTGTCCCTGCCATGGCAGGGGTGGCACTGGATCGGATTTGAATCCCTCCCACCCCAACTATCCCAGGATTCCCTGACTCAGCCTTTATTCCCTATTTATTCGAATAATTCCTTTCTCTGTACAAAATAAATAATATTTTCATTTTCTTCTAAAAAAACACCATAAAAAAAAACAAAAACTGATTCTGCATCCTGCCAAATCCCCCTTTCAACAACCCCACCCCTGTCCTTCCACCCCCGCAGGTCGTGATCAACCCCAACTACGAGGTGGCAGAGTCGGATTATTCCAACAACGTGATGAAGTGCCGGAGCCGCTACGACGGGCAGCGCATCTGGATGTACAACTGCCACATAGGTGAGGGTGGGAATCCTCCAGCAGGGCCGGGCATGCTCCAGGGTGTCCAAATCTGAGCTATTGATGATTCTGAGAGTGTAGAAAGTCTCTGTCTGTCAGCCCCGTTGCCAAAGCAGAAGCCATAATTGGTCTGTGCTGTTTCAAGGTTGTTTATTCTGTTTATCTCTACCATGTTCTGCTGCCCTGCCGCAGCTCTGTCCTGCAGGGCAGCGTGTGGGGCTCTGCCCTCAGTGGGATGGTACAAACATTAAATACCACAAACTACCTGTGCTGGATTTACAATAACGTGCCAATATCTGTCACCTACGTTGGACAGTGTGTCCCCAGCCTGAACCAACAGAAAAATGCCAACACCACAGTGAAACATGGAGGGCATGAAGAAGGAGAAAAAGGACAAGGCACACCCAATTTCCTCCATCTTGTCCCCTTTGGACCCCTCATCTAGAATCCTAAAATTTTACTTTTGCACCCGTGCAACACTTAATTATTACTTATATCAAACACTCAGAGCTGGTAATTGATCCTGTAAGATTGAAAACTCTTTTCCATGGACAGAGATCACAGCCAGTGTCTGTGGGGGCTCTGTCCAGGGGGGTTCCTGACCCCTGCCAGGGTCCCAGGGCAGCCAGAGGGAAGCTCCGGACTCCCACATCAAAGATTCCTCTCAGACAAAGAATTCCATGTTTTCCCCCTGTGAAAAACTCTGGTGCAATCCTATTATCCTGGCAAATTCCTTCTTCCCAAAATCAAATTATTTTGCCGAGCTGGGATCTCTTTGGATCACGAAGCTTCTCTTTGAGAACAAAGAAAGCAGTGGGAAAGAGCCTCCTGCACCAGGCAGGAATTAAAATGTCCCTGGAATGTCAGGGAAATCTCTGTTTTCTTGGAAAAATGATTTAAAATGTTATCATTTGGTATTTTTCCTTTTGGTTATGGAAATAAATATCGAAGCCAAACTAATTTAAATTTGGCTTATTCCATTGTCAAAACCATTTAAAATGGAATCAACTTGGGGGCTTTTTTGGACTGTTTTTACCACAGAAAATGAATTAACACAACTCCCTGCCCAGCTCCAAATAAAACCAGCTCTGAAAATTCCCTTCTTCAAAGAATGTTTTTCCTGGGGAAAAAAAAAAAATCCACGTAACCACTGATTTTTCTCATTATTTTTTTGGGATTTGAGCAGAAAATTCTCATCTTGTGTGTCACAATTAAGACTGTGACCTAGTTCAGGGAAGTGAAGCCCATTCCAGCTGTGGCACAGGCTCTGCAGCTGAGCTGGGAGGTTAAAAACAAAGGTTTTAACTTTCACTTTGTCCTAATTAGAGAGAAATTAGAGTTTGGTTCTGCTTCAGAGCAGAGCCCTCACACCCTCACAGGCCTTGTTGGGCCTCACTTTATTTTTTAAGCACCAAACCAGTGAAATTTGGGTAATTCAGTCTTGCAAATCCACATCCAGCCTTCCTGGGGACTCCTGGCTGTGCCAGTTAGGGCAAGATTTAATTAAAACTTCATTTAATTAACCCCAAACCTTTAACACCTTCATTTCCAGGGCGCTGGTTTCGCCCAGTCCCAGTGTTCCCCAAGTGCTTTTCCCTCTCCCAAGGATTTTTCCCTGCTCTTCCTGTGCTTTCCTGGTGTTCCCAAGGGTTTTTCCCTCTCCTGGTGATCCCAAGGGTTTTCCCTGTGCTCTCCCCCTGTTCCCAAATGTTTTCCTCGTGCTCTCCCACTTATGCTGATTTATTAAAAAAATCCCAGGTGTTTTTCCTGTGCTCTTCCCAAGTGTCATCCCCATGCTCTGTCCATGTTCCCAAGGGTTTTTCCCCATGCTCTCCCTGTGTTCCCAAGGGTTTTCCCCATGTTCCCAAGGGTTTTTCCCCATGCTCTCCCTGTTTTCCCAAGGGTTTTTCCCCATGCTCTCCCTGTTTTCCCAAGGTTTTTCCCTCTCCCCGTGATCCCAAGCGTTTTCCCCTCTCCCACTGCTCTGAAGCTTTTCCCTCCCAATATTCCCAAGTGTTTTCCCATGCTCTCCCAGTGTTCCCAAGTGTTTTCCCATGCTCTCCCCATGTTCCCAAGGGTTTTCCCCATGCTTTCCCTGTGTTCCTAAGGTTTTTCCCATGCTCTCCCAGTGTTCCCAAGGTTTTTCCCATGCTCTTCCTGTGTTCCCAAGGGTTTTTCCCTCTCCTGCTCACCCCTTGCTCTCCCTGTATTCCTAAGGGTTTTCCCCGTGCTCTCCCTGTGTTCCTAAGGTTTTCCCCATGTTCCCAAGGATTTTCCCCATACTCTCCCTGTATTCCCAAGGTTTTTCCCCCTGCTCTCCCTCTGTTCCCAAGGTTTTCCCCACGTTCCCAAGGTTTTTCCCTCCCCTGCTCACCCCCTGCTCTCTGTGTATTCCCAAGGTTTTCCCCATGTTCCCAAGGGTTTCCCCAAGCTCTCCCTGCGTTCCCAAGTGCTTTTCCCCCTGCTCTCCCTCTGTTCCCAAGGTTTTCCCCATGTTCCCAAGGTTTTTCCCTCCCCTGCTCACCCCATGCTCTCCCTGTTTTCCCGAGGGTTTTCCCCATGTTCCCAAGGGTTTCCCCAAGCTCTCCCTGTGTTCCCAAGGGTTTTCCCCCTGCTCTCCCTACATTCCCAAGTGCTTTTCCCCCTGCTCTCCCTGTGTTCCCAAGGTTTTCCCCATGTTCCCAAGGGTTTCCCAAGCTCTCCCTGTGTTCCCAAGTGCTTTTCCCGTGCTCTCTCTGTGTTCCCAAGGTTTTCCCCACGTTCCCAAGGTTTTTCCCTCCCCTGCTCACCCCCTGCTCTCCCTGTTTTCCCAAGGGTTTCCCCAAGCTCTCCCTGTGTTCCCAAGGTTTTTCCCCATACTCTCCCTGTGTTCGCAAGGTTTTCCCCACATTCCCAAGGTTTTCCCTCCCCTGCTCACCCCCTGCTCTCCCTGTGTTCCCAAAGGTTTCCCCCTGCTCTCCCCATGTTCCCAAGGGTTTTCCCCGTGCTCTCCCTGTGTTCCCAAGGTTTTCCCTGTGCTCTCCCCATGTTCCCAAGGTTTTTCCCTCCTCTGCTCACCCCCTGCTCTCCCTGTGGCCTCTCCAGGTGGTTCCTTCAGCGAGGAGACGGAGCAGAAGTTCGACCACTTCAGGGGACTCACAAATAACAACGTGTCTGCCCGGTAGAATTCCCACTAATTTAAGGAAGCCAGGACTCCTGCTCCGGCCCTTCCCGAACCACTGCACCCCAGGAAATCCAGCCTCCTCCAAAACTCTGAATTTCAGGTGAATCACTCCTGAAGAAGCCTCTCCCTCCCCAGTTTAGGTGCTCAGGCACCCCTCGGTGCCTCCTGCAATTCCAGCTCTCCTCAGCTCCAGCTCTTCACCATCCCAACGATTCCTCCCACATTTTGCAGCACTCCTCGCCTCAGGTTGGGTGCCAACCACCCAGAAGTGCCTTCATCCTTCATTTCCAAGGCATTATTTGGGAATTTTCAGCTCTTTTCCACGCCCGATGCCCGTTTGTGCTGCTGCTTCCTGCACTCCTCCTCAGCACTGACTCAGTTTAGCAAGGAAATAGAAGGAATTTTTTGGTTTTTTAAAAAAAAAAGGAAAAAAGGAGCAGCTTTTTGTGAGCAGAACAGTGTAAAGCTGAATTTAATACTGCAGTGAAACACTTGGATCCAACGCTCCGGAGGGGAGCAAACGCAGAACGTGGAAATTTCACAGGGAATTTCATGTGGAATTTCACAGGGAATCTCCCAAAGCTCCCTGAACCAATCCCTCAGCACCCAGAACTCTGCAGATTCCCAAGGATGAGGCCTCTGGGTTGGGAATTCCCATCCCACAGGGATCCTCCAGCCACCAGCTGCTGTGCCCATCCAAGGATCACCTCCTGCCTGGATATTCCATCTTTTCTTTCCAAGGATGAATTATCCTTGTGCACCTTGCAGAGGGAATTTCTGCCTCTGTGGGAATTCCCAGTTCTCCTCTGTTTGTTTGAGGACACACTTTGCTACAGAGCTCCAATAAAAACCTTTTCCCTGGAAAAAGAAAAAAAATCACTTTAGAAGGCCTTGGTGTATTTCTCCTCAGAATTCCTGGAAGTTTGGGGGTTTTCTGCCTCTCCTACAATCAAAGTTACCTGGAATTCCAGCTGATTCCACAGGGATTCCAACTGGCTGCAAGCTTCCCCCAAACCCCACCCCACAGGGATGTTTGTGAGGCTTAAAAATGCAGAAATATTTTGAGTATTTGTCATTTCTCCAGCTGGCAAAGGGGTTTTGACCTCCTGGCAATTGGAAAATTCCAGTTCTTCCTCAGAATCCCAGACTGGAGCACCAGCAGAGCTTGGAATGGGGGTGAAAGCTCATTTTAAACCCAGCTCTGGGCACATCAGCACAGGCAAATTCTGGAGGTTTTTTTTTTTCCCTAATGAGCAGATCCCAACTTTCCTCAACAGGGAAGTTCAGGCTTTTGAAACTCTATAAATAAGGAAAGAATTCCCTAAAACTTGAATCCACTTCCTGTCAGTTTTCTGGGATATCTGAACAGCAACATTACAACAAACGTGGAACAGATTTTTGAACTCCTGCCCTTGTTTTAAGAGTTGAATTTTGGCCCCAAAAAATTCCAATTTTCTTACTCTTAATGCCTACTTTTTGTTGGAAAACAGAGCAGGAATAAGGAATAAAGAAACCACCTCATTCCTGCAGGCACCCCAGACGCTTTGAAACACCCAACAAAGAATTCCAGCGCTTCCCAGGGCTCCAAAACCAAAAAAAAACCAAACAAACCCAACAAGAATTCCCATTCCCAACTTTCCCAAGCTGATCCCTAAAGGAACACCCCCGTGGCGCTGCCTGCTCTGCATGCATTTAATAGCACAGCCATGCTCATCTTTACAGCCGTTTTTTGGGGGGTTTTTTTGGGATTATTCCTCCTGATCCAAGGATTCTGGCTGGAAAACTTCATTCCCTGCGGCCTCGTGCTGCCTGTGCCTCCAGCCCAGGGCGTGGGACACGAGTCTCCTGGCCACTGCCGTGTCCGTCTGCGGCCTCTCCTTCCCCAGCTGGAGCAATTCTAGGGAAAAAATTGGGAAAAATGGGAAAAAAATTTACCCAGCTATGCCTTGGTCAAGGAGAAATTCGTGGTTAAAGCCCAAAAAAAAATCAGCTTTTTTTTTCCCCGCTGTTTTATTCGTTTATCGACATCAAATCTTTCTGTCTCGGTGAATAAATTGGTTTTTGGTTTTTTTTTCAGGATGGAATTCCACAGTTTTCAGTGGGTTTGGTCAGCATAAAGGTTCAGGGTTCTTCTGCTGTGTGGAAAATCCAGGAATTCTTCCTGGTCAAATTCCCAACATCCCATCCCTTTCCATGCCTGGAAAAACCCAGGCAATTTATCCATTTATCCAACTGAAACTCCTCAAAACCAGCTGCCAAAATCCTTGGAAAACAGCAAAGAAAATTTAAAACAAAAAAATCTGCATTTTAAATTATATCTAAATATTTCAGATTATTTGGGAAGCCCCTTGGTCAGTGCCCTCCATTTTTTTTTTTTTTTGGATGGCTGCAATTCCATCTGCAAGGAAATCCACCAAAATTTCACCAAGTTCACAATAATTTGGATTTGGGGATTAATGAATCAATCCTATATCAATTTGAAGTTGTTACCTACACAGCAAGGGGGGCTTTGTTTTTCCAGAAGTTTCATTCATTAAAGGAAAAAAACGTAATTTAAAAAAAATTTAAAAGAGACACTGTCAGCTAATTCTAATACAAATTTGTGTTTGGAAAATAATCAATTGAAACTGGATACCAACAGGATTGATGTTTAATTATTCTATTTAATTATTAATTAATTAATAATAAATTAAAAATAATTATATTTTCATTTAACCTGATTCAGAATAGTGAATAAATGAAAAAACAGATGAAGGGGAGATGCAAATAAAGCGAATTTTTGGATGTTTCATTTAAATGCAGCAGTGCTGAAACTCAGGAATTGGTCACTGTGACAGTGTCCCTTTAAAGCATTAAAATTGGAATTTATTCTGACTGCAGTTGGAAAATCCCAGGAATTGTTGGTTCAGAGTCTCTGCTGCTGCTTTGCTTTCCTGTGGCAACTGGACCTGATCAATCTGATTGAAAGGCAATGAAATCAATCAATAATCAATCAATGGTAATCAATCCACTGATGTTCATGGCTCAGCTTCACCATTTCTCCTTCCTGAATAAAATTATGCCAACCACAAGATTGGGTTTGTCTCCTTTGGACTGCCAGGGGGAGAGGGAAGAGAAAATTCCTGGGGAATTGGATGCTTTACCTCCCAAAAAATCCCAATTCCAGCACAACCCTTCCCTTCCAACTGCCCAAAAGAGCAGCAAATTACACCAAAAATAAAATAAAATAAAATAAAAATTCAATCTGAATTCCAGCAGAATTCCACAGCACAGCTCAGTGCCAAGAAATCCAATCGGACAAATAACTGGTCCTGAATGGGAATTTGTCACCTGGAGCAGTCAGGAGCGGGAAATACAAGAAAAATGGGGGGAATTTAGGCAATTTGGGAAATTTGGGAATTTGGGAAATTTGGGAATTTGGGCAATTTGGGCCCTTACTTGGTCTCTGGAGCGCCTTGAGCTTGGCCTGTTTGGAGGCGTGGATCAGGGGCCGGATCCGCAGGCAGGGGTAGCGGCGGCCCAGGGCCTGGGATGCTGCAGGGGAAAAAAGGGCAGAATTAACCCCAAAATTCAGATTATGGAACCCTGGGAATGCTCATCCTGCCTGGGATGCTGCAGGAACAAAAGGGCCAAAATTAACCCCAAAAATCAGATTATGGTACCCTGGGAACATTCATCCTGCTTGGGATGCTGCAGGGAACAAAAGGGCCAGAATTAACCCCAAAAATCAGATTATGGCACCCTGGGAACGTTCATCCTGCTTGGGACACTGCAGGGAACAAAAGGGCCAGAATTAACCCCAAAAATCAGATTATGGAACGCTGGGAATGTTCATCCTGCTTGGGACACTGCAAGGAACAAAAGGACCAGAATTAAACCCAAAAATCAGATTATTAGATTGTAATCAAATTACTATCAGATAATAATATATTTATATTGATATATAATATATAATATATAATATATAATATATAATATATAATATATAATATATAATATATAATATAGACAATAGAATATAGAATATAGAATATAGAATAATATATGTAATATATAATATATAATATTATATAAATAATACATTATTATATTATTAGATATAATATTTTATATATTATAAATTATATACATACATTTTATAGTATATTGTATATATTATATATTTATATATTGTTATATATTATTATAAATTGCATATTATATATTATATATTATTATACATAATATATCATATATTATAATAAATTTTATATTATATATTATATATTATTATACATAATA
Organism: Taeniopygia guttata; assembly: GCF_048771995.1. Taxonomy (NCBI): domain Eukaryota; kingdom Metazoa; phylum Chordata; class Aves; order Passeriformes; family Estrildidae; genus Taeniopygia; species Taeniopygia guttata. Next base: position 2,335,972 of record NC_133047.1, on the reverse strand, counting down.
TATAATTATATTTTAAATTTATATTTATAAATACATAATTAGATTATTATCAGATTATATGTTGGGCACAGGGAATATTCCTCTGCCTCTCCTATTCGTCCTGCATGGGACGCTGCAAGAAACACAAAGTGCTGGAACTAACCCCAAAAAAATCAGATTATTAGATTATAATTCTATTATTATCAGATAATATATTTATATAAATATACAGTACATAATATAAATATGTAATAATATATAAAATGTAATAATATATACTGTATATCATATAAATCCCACTGCAAACCGGTTTTCAGTTTGCAGTGGGATTTATATGATATATATTATACATTATTACATTTTATATATATTATATATTATATAATATTAATTATTATAGTAATATTAATTAATATAATATATTAATTATATATATAATATATTATTACTGGGAAGGGACTGGGAGCTGTGGGTGCCTCCATCCCACCCCAAATACCTGCGGAGAGGCTGGAGAAGATTCCCAGGGCGTGGGTATCATCCACCCACTGGATTTTGAAGCCGCTCTCGCTGCAAGAAAAGAGAATAATTTCAATTAATGTCAAGAAAAACCAAGTCCCAATAAAACCCAGCAGCCCCAGGAGGGGTTTCAGTGTTTTTTGGTGTTTCCCAAAACATTAATCCCATTTTAAATGGGGAGAAAGGCAGGAAAAGAAGGAAAAAGGATGTTAAGTGTGCCCTTTTTGGGGCCACAATGTGAAATTACCCCAAAAATCTGCTTTTCTTCTCAAGCCCAACCTCCGTTTCAGGGGTTGGCTTCCAGCACCAAAATATTGACATTTCTGAGGTTTTTCCCAGGCACAAAAGTAAAAAACAAGGGATTTATGAGGTGATTTTGGGGTGAAATCTCATAAAGAGACTTTAAACCAGGAATATATTGCAGGAAAAGCTCCTTTGAGGCACAGGGAGAGGGGAAAGTGAAATTAAAATCCACAAATTGGGTGTCAGAGTCCTGCTGGGCTTTAAACCAGGATGAAATCGCAGGAAAAACTCCTTTCAGGCACACAGAGAGGGGAAGGTGAAACTAAAATCCAGAATTTGGGTGCCAGAGCCCTGGAGTAAAGCTGGGCTTTAAACCAGGATTAACTTGCAGGAAAAGCCCCTTTCAGGCACACGGAGAGGGGAAGGTGAAACTAAAATCCAGAATTTGGGTGCCAGAGCCCTGGAGTAAAACTGGGCTTTAAACCAGGATTAAATTGCAGGAAAAACTCTTTTGAGGCACACAGAGTTGAAACTAAAATCCACAATTTGGGTGCCAGAGCCCTGGAGTAAAGCTGGGCTTTAAACCAGGACTAAACTGCAGGAAAAGCTCCTTTCAGGCACACAGAGAGGGGAAGGTGAAATTAAAATCCACAATTTGGGTGCCAGAGCCCTGCTGGGCTTTAAACCAGGATTAAATTGCAGGAAAAACTCCTTTGAGGCACACAGAGGTGCAACTAAAATCCACAATTTGGGTGTCAGAGCCCTGGAGAAAAGCTGGGCTTTAAACCAGGACTAAACTGCAGGCACACAGAGGTGAAACTAAAATTCAGAATTTGGGTGCCAGAGCCCTGGAGTAAAGCTGGGCTTTAAACGAGGATTAAACTGCAGGCACACAGAGGTGAAACTAAAATTCAGAATTTGGGTGCCAGAGCCCTGGAGAAAAGCTGGGCTTTAAACCAGGACTAAACTGCAGGAACACAGAGGTGAAATTAAAATCCACAATTTGGGTGTCAGAGCCCTGGAGTAAAGCTGGGCTTTAAACCAGGATTAAGTTGCAGGAAAAGCTCCTTTGAGGCACATGGAGAGGGGAAAGTGAAATTAAAATCCACAATTTGGGTGCCAGAGTCCTGCTGGGCTTTAAACCAGGACTAAATCACAGGAAAAGCCCCTTTCAGGCACGGGGAGAGGGAAGGTGAGACTCAAACCCAGGACGCGCTGCCAGTCCCAGGCTGACTGCGCTCCTGCCGTGCTCAGGCTCCCGAGTTACTCACTGGAAATCGGAGAACATTTCCATCAGATCCTCGGTTTTCAGGGAGGAGGGGAAGTCGTAGATCTCGGTGACGTGGCCCAAGTCCCCCTCGCTGACCTGGGCCTCTCCGTAGCCGGAATAATCCACGCTGATCCTCTCGATGCTGATGTCCTTCACCGTCAGATTCCCGACGATCTGGGGGGATCCGGAGCAAGGATTGAAAAATAAAAACCACAAACCAGGCTGGAGCTTCATCCCCATAGCGGCCAATCCTCACCTCGGCCACTCCAACCCCACCTGCACCACCCAGGACACGGAATCTCCTTCCAGGACATGGAATCTCCTCCAGGGAGCAATTCCTTCCACCCAGGACACGGAATCTCCTCCCAGAACATGGAATATCCTCCAGGAGCAATTCCTTCCACCCAGAACATGGAATCTCCTCCCCAGGACACGGAATCTCCTCCCAGGACACGGAATCTCCTCCAGGGAGCAATTCCTTCCACCCAGGACATGGAATCTCCACCCAGGACACGGAATCCCCTCCAGGGAGCAATTCCTTCTACCCAGGACATGGAATCTCCTCCAGGGAGCAACTCCTTCCACCCAAGACACGGAATCTCCTCCCAGAACATGGAATCTCCTCCAGGGAGCAATTCCTTCCACCCAGGACATGGAATCTCCTTCCAGGACACGGAATCTCCTCCAGGAGCAATTCCTTCCACCCAGAACATGGAATCTCCTCCCAGAACATGGAATCTCCTCCAGGGAGCAATTCCTTCCACCCAGGACACGGAATCTCCTCCAGGGAGCAATTCCTTCCACCCAGAACATGGAATCTCCACCAGGGAGCAATTCCTTCCACCCAGGACACGGAATCTCCTCCCAGAACATGGAATCTCCTCCAGGGAGCAATTCCTTCCACCCAGAACATGGAATCTCCTCCAGGGAGCAATTCCTTCCACCCAGGACATGGAATCTCCTCCCAGAACATGGAATCTCCTCCAGGGAGCAATTCCTTCCACCCAGGACATGGAATCTCCTCCCAGAACATGGAATCTCCTCCAGGGAGCAATTCCTTCCACCCAGGACATGGAATCTCCTCCAGGGAGCAATTCCTTCCACCCAGGACATGGAATCTCCTCCCAGGACACGGAATCTCCTCCAGGAGCAATTCCTTCCTCCCAGAACATGGAATCTCCTCCAGGGAGCAATTCCTTCCACCCAGGACACGGAATCTCCTCCAGGGAGCACTTCCTTCCCCTCTTTCCCCAAATCTTCCCTCCAATCACCTCTGCCAGGAGCTCTGCTGTGCAGTCGTCCTCGAGGCCGCTCTGCCTCGTCCCCTCCCTGTCCCCTGCAGCCAAATCCAGGCCCCTCCACAGCGCCTCGGCCACATCCGAGCGTTCCTTGTCCTCCTCTTCCTCCCCGGGCACCTTCCTGCGGCAGATCCGCCCTGGAGCACTGGGATCTTCGCCACGGAGCAGCTCAGGAGCAGCCAGAGCCTCACCTGGGCCTTCTAGAACCTTCTGGAGGGGTTTCTGCTCCACCTGGCCGGCGCTGGGGCTCCCCTGCTCACCGAGATCACCCCTGCCTTCCTCAGCACTCCTGGAATCCTGCTCTGCCGGGGATCGGTTCCTGCTGCTCTCCAGGCTCTGCGTTTCCAGCAGTGAGGACTCTGCCAGGGCTGGGGCTGTCACTGCCATGGGCTGGTCTGAGCCAGGCTGGGCTCTGGTGGTCAGCTCTGACCCAGGATGGGCTCCCGTGGTCAGCTCTGTCCCACCCAGCTCTGTCCTGCTGCCACCGTGGTTCTCCAAAGGGCTGGACCCTTTCCCATGCTCCGACCCTCCGGAATCCCGCCTGGATTGCTTCTCCTCCTGCAGCTGGCCCTGGAACTCGCTGCCCTCTGGAATGGCAGTGCTGGCGTGGCTGGATTCCTGCTCTGCTGCTTCGGGTGGGTGTTTGTTGTGTGCAGCAGTCGGGGAATGGGAACAGTCCTTATCCCGGCTTTCCTGCTCACAGGAATCGTGGCTATTCCCGAAATCCTTCGGCACCTTCTCATCACACGGAGGATGCTCAGCGCTGCCGTTTCCTGGGACACCCTCAGGCTCCTCCTGCTGCTTCCCAGGGCTGTCTCCAGCCCTGCCCAGCTCCTGCTGGGTGTCCCGCATGGAATTCCTGGGGCAGTTTTCCCCTCCTGGTGCCGCATCCCCGTCGGGCTCTGCCTCCCTCTCCCTCCAATTCGCCTTTTTCCTTTGGGAGATCCCTCTGGGCACGTACAGGGCTTTGTCTGGCTTCTTCCTGGGCGGCCTGGTGATCCTGCCCGAGCCCACGGAGGCGCGGGCGCTGTCCCCGTGGGTGTCCCCGGGGTGCCGCAGCCGCGCCCCGCGCCCGCCCCGGCCCCAGGGCTGTGCTGGGCGCTGCGGCCGCGCCGAGCCACTCCCGGGCTTTGGGTCACTCGGGGCCTCGCTGGGAAGCCTGGGAAGGAAGGGATGGTGAGAGGGTGTGGGAACCCAGAGCATCCCTCTGGCTGCACTGGGACCCCCCTGGACAGAGCCCCCAGAGACACTGGCTGTGATCTCTGCCCATGGAAAAGAGTTTTCAATCTTACAGGATCAATTACCAGCTCTGAGTGTTTGATATAAGTAATAATTAAGTGTGGCACGGGTGCAAAAGTAAAATTTTAGGATTCTAGATAAGGGGTTCAAAGGGGACAAGATGGAGGAATTGGGTGTGCCTTGTCCTTTTTCTCCTTCTTCATGCCCTCCATGTTTCACTGTGGTGTTGGCATTTTTCTGTTGGTTCAGGCTGGGGACACACTGTCCAACGTAGGTGACAGATATTGGCACGTTATTGTAAATCCAGCACAGGTAGTTTGTGGTATTTAATGTTTGTACCATCCCACTGAGGGCAGAGCCCCACACGCTGCCCTGCAGGACAGAGCTGCGGCAGGGCAGCAGAACATGTTAGAGATAAACAGAATAAACAACCTTGAAACAGCACAGACCAATTATGGCTTCTGCTTTGGCAGCGGGGCTGACAGACAGAGACTTTCTACAATCTCAGAATCACCAATACCCACAGATTCCGACAAGAGGGGAGCTGGGGAAACCCAGGGGTGTGGGGTTTGCCAGAGGAAAAGGAGGAGCAAATTCCCAAAGGGAAAATCTCGCTGTTCCTTAGGGTCTGGGAGGTGCCGCTGGGAATGGAGACTTAAATGGGACACGGTGACTTTGTGCCTGATCCAAGGGCTGGAGCCTGGCTGAGCCAGGCTGGGAGAGCTGGGAATGCTCCAGGGAGAGCTGGGAATGCTCCAGGGAGAGCTGGGAATGCTCCAGGCAGAGCTCAGAGCCCTTCCAGAGCCTGAAGGGACTCCAGGAGAGCTGGAGAGGGACTGGGGACAAGGCCTGGAGGGACAGGACGCAGGGAATGGCTTCCAGTGCCAGAGAGCAGGGATGGATGGGATTTTGGGAAGGAATTCCTGGCTGGGATGGAATCCCCAGAGGAGCTGTGGCTGCCCCTGGATCCCTGGAGGTGTCCAAGGCCAGCTTGGAGCAGCCTGGGACGGTGGGAGGTGTCCCCAGAAGGTGACACTGGGATGAGTTTTGGGTTCCTTCCAAACCATTCCAGGATTCCAGGCACAGCTCACCTGACGGCCGAGTGACAAATGACCGTCCTCCTCCTCCAGCCCTCTCCCACCGAGAAGCTGCTCAGCAGTTCCATGTTTTCCACGGTGCGGTGGATCAGGTACCGCAGGCGGCTGGACAGGGGCGGGAACAGGAGCACTCTGAAAGGACACAGAGCACCAGAAACGTGCAGGAAGGGAGGGGAAAGTTGGAAAAATTTAACCCCAGCACGGGATTTAAATCAGAAAAAAGCCAAGCAGGACTTGGTGATATTATAAAGAGCACTAATGCCTTCCTAGATTTGCAGCCAGACACATTTTACACATCAAATGGAGAGAGGGGAGGCTGGGAATGCCTTGGCCTGGACTCTGGTTCCTGCTGAATCCATATGGGAAAGGCTGGGAAGCACCAGCAGAAAGCTGCTCCTGATCCCCTCCCTCCCAGGCTGAGCCTAATTTCACTTCTCTCTTAACAATATCTCTCTTATCCTGTAACATTTCTAAATCAACATTTATCTCAAAATTTATATACAAATATATACTATATAAACCTTCTATCAAACTTCAAAATTTCTCTACAAATCCATTTCCCAGACGGAAACCAGGAATAAACCAAGATGGGATAAATAAACTCCACGTCCGGCGTCACCGCTGTCACAGTTTGTCCCCGAGCGTTTGACAAGGGCACGAGGAATTTCTTTGCCAAACATTTTATAAAAAAAAAAAGCACCAAAACAAATATTTAAGGTGGTGACAAGCTGGCAGGGATCTCAGCGTTGCCACCAGCAGCCGGGATTGGGCTCCGAAGGTCGCTGGATTTGGGAACAGATCCAGGCGAGCCCAGGATGGGCAGCACTGCTGTACAAGCCACCCATGGCCCAAACCCTGCCTGAAGTTCAGGCGTGACCGTGGGAGGAGATCCCACAGCGATCCCAGCAGCGGATCTCCACATCCAGACCCAAACGCGGCTGTTTTCACCCCAGAAAAGTGATGCAAACCCTGAGCCCCAAGTCCCCGGGCATCCCTGCGGCTGGCATCGCCCGGAGGGAGGGTCAGCCCGGTGCCCTGCCCGGGCCGGGACCCACCGCTGGTGCTGCCCCTGCCCCAGGAACTGCTCCAGCTCCTCCGCGATCCTGCCCACGAACTCATCCTCGCTGGGCGACAGGAAAACGCCGTCCATGGAGCGCAGCGCCAGGGCGACGAGGGGGGCGGCCTGTGGGGGACAGGGGCACACGTGGAGGGAGGGACAGCCACAAACCCCCACCCATGGGTGCCCAGCATCCCCTACAAACCTCCCCCGCCCCTCTGCACCCCGTTATCCCCCTGCCCTGGGCATCCCCAAATCCCCTCCGCCCTGGGCATCCCCAAATCCCCCCCCCCACCCTGGGCATCCCCAAATCCCCCCTCGCCCTGGGCATCCCCAAATCCAAATCCCCTCCACCCTGGGCATCCCCAAATCCCCAAATCCCAAATCCCCGTTATCCCCCTGCCCTGGGCATCCCCAAATTTCCCCCCGCCCTGGGCATCCCCAAATCCCCCCCGCCCTGGGCATCCCCAAATCCCCCCTCGCCCTGGGCATCCCCAAATCCCCTCCGCCCTGGGCATCCCCAAATCCCCCCTCGCCCTGGGCATCCCCAAATCCCCCCTCGCCCTGGGCATCCCCAAATCCCCCCTGCCCTGGGCATCCCCAAATCCCCCCTCGCCCTGGGCATCCCCAAATCCCCCCTGCCCTGGGCATCCCCAAATTTCCCCCCTGCCCTGGGCATCCCCAAATCCCCCCCGCCCTGGGAATCCCCAAATCCCCCTCGCCCTGGGCATCCCCAAATTCCCCCTCGCCCTGGGCATCCCCAAATCCCCCCTCCGCCCTGGGCATCCCCAAATCCCCCCTCGCCCTGGGCATCCCCAAATCCCCCCCGCCCTGGGCATCCCCAAATCCCCCCCGCCCTGGGCATCCCCAAATCCCCCCTTGCCCTGGGCATCCCCAAATCCCCCCTGCCCTGGGCATCCCCAAATCCCCCCTCGCCCTGGGCATCCCCAAATCCCCCCCGTCCTGGGCATCCCCAAATCCCCTCTGCCCTGGGCATCCCCAAATTCCCCCCCGCCCTGGGCATCCCCAAATCCCCCCTCGCCCTGGGCATCCCCAAATTCCCCCTCGCCCTGGGCATCCCCAAATCCCCTCCGCCCTGGGCATCCCCAAATCCCCCCTCGCCCTGGGCATCCCCCCAGCCTGGCCATCCTCAGCACCTCTGCATCCCCTTACCCCCTTTCCAGGACACCCCCAGCCCCCCGCCCCGCTCCCTGCATCCCCCTGCCCCCCTTCTCCCAGCGCACCCCCAGCGCCACGTGCTGCCTCCTGTCCCCATCATCATCATCACCATCATCATCATCATCCCACCCCCGAACCCCCCATCGCCCCCATCCCCGCACCCCCCGCACCCCGGTGTCCCCCCGGTGTCCCCCCAGGCTCCGCCCGCCCGGTCCGGGGTCCCCCCGCGTCCTCACCGCCAGGCCCGGCCGAGCAGCGGATACCGGCGGGGCGCCTGCGCCCGGCCCCGGCTCCTCCTTCCCGGCCCCGGCTCCTCCTGCTCGATCCCGGCTCCTCCTTCCCGGCCCCGGCTCCTCCTGCTCGATCCCGGCTCCTCCTTCCCGGCCCCGGCTCCTCCTTCCCGGTCCCGGCTCCTCCTTCCCGGTCCCGGCTCCTCCTTCCCGGTCCCGGCTCCTCCTTCCCGGCCCCGGCTCCTCCCGCCCCGTCCCGGCTCCTCCTGCTCGATCCCGGCTCCTCCCGCTCGATCCCGGCTCCTCCCGCCCCGTCCCGGCTCCTCCTTCCCGGCCCCGGCTCCTCCTTCCCGGTCCTGGCTCCTCCTGCTCGATCCCGGCTCCTCCTTCCCGGCCCCGGCTCCTCCCGCCCGGTCCCGGCTCCTCCTGCCCTGTCCTGGATCGTCCCGCCCCGTCCCGGCTCCTCCCACCTGATCGCGGCTTTTCCGTCCCCGTCTCGGCTCGTCCCGCTCGGTCCGAGCTCCTCTCGGCCTGTCCTGGCTCTTCTCCCTCATCCCAGTTCCGTCCCTCTCCATTCCCGGTTCCGTCCCTCTCCATTCCCAGTTCCGTCCCTCTCCATCCCAGTTCCGTCCCTCTCCATCCCAATTCCGTCCCTCTCCATCCCAGTTCCGTCCCTCTCCATCCCAGTTCCGTCCCTCTCCATTCCCAGTTCCCTCTCTCTCCATCCCATTTCTGTCCCTCTCCATTCCCAGTTCCGTCCCTCTCCATCCCAGTTCTGTCCCTCTCCATCCCAGTTCTGTCCTTCTCCATTCCCAGTTCCGTCCCTCTCCATCCCAGTTCCATCCCTGTCCATTCCCAGTTCTGTCCCTCTCCATCCCAGTTCTGTCCCTCTCCATCCCAATTCTGTCCCTCTCCATCCCAGTTCCCTCCCTCTCCATCCCAGTTCCGTCTCTCTCCATTCCCAGTTCTGTCCCTCTCCATTCCAGTTCCGTCCCTCTCCATTCCCAATTCCGTCCCTCTCCATCCCCAATTCTGTCCCTCTCCATCCCAATTCCGTCCCTCTCCATCCCATTTCCGTCCCTCTCTATCCCAGTTCCATCCCTCTCCATTCCCAGTTCCCACTTTTGCAAATACCACTTTTCTCAGGCCTCTCTGCTCCTCACCCGAAAAAAACCCCACAACCTGTCCCCAGGTCACCCATGGCACATCCAGAGCTCCAGAAGTGACCTGGTTTATTTGGGATTACAGAGCAGGGTCAGGCACAAATCCCTGCTCTGGGATCAGCCCCAGACTGGAATAATTCCACCCATCCCGTGGTTCTGTGTGTTCCTGAACGCTGACAAGAGCTGCTGCAGGACAGCGCAGCAACAATTAAACACACTCATGTAATTAAGTAATTAAACACAGGTAATAATAGGACACAAAAAAGGGTCACTTCACTCTCTCTGTTGTCTCTCCTTTGCAGGTTCACCCTGTTCATCACAGGCACACCGAGCTGGCTGTTTTCCCCAATCCCTTTACAAATTTTGCCACAAGTATCAAGAAACTCTTCCAAACCAGTTTTGGGAAAAGCTGGGCACTCCCGTTCCCTCCTGCTGCCGAGCCCGGAGTTCCAAGCACCACACAACACCTTGAATTATAAATATTATAAATATTATAAACATTACAGCAGCGTTCACATTAACTCAGTCATTTGAGGGGTTCCAGATTATCGCTCCCATCTCAGACCTTCTCCCATCTCCCACCTTCTGCCTGGTTAGAAACTGAACCACAAGGAGATAAAACCTCTTATTTACGTTCTTTTCCAACAGATTCCCACCTTCTGCCTGGTTAGAAACTTTCCGTTTCTCTCTTTGACTGAATCTCAGACCTACACCCCGCTGCCCACCTGGGCTGGGGCCAAAATCCAGTTGCAGAAACAGCTGGAAAACCGCTCTGGAATTCCAGCCGGGGTGGTGCAAACGGAGTGGAGCATCCTGAGTGTCCTCAGGAACGGGGCTGGCAGGAATGCCCGGCTCCCCTCCCTGCTGGAGCCCTCCCCACCCCTCTTTTCCCAGCCAGGCTCAATGGAAGGCGCTGCTGGCCAGAGGGGGAATCCTCCCCAGCCAGACGGGGGTTCCACACTCAGCAAGGGGGTCCTGGGGTGGGGAGGAGCCCGGAGAAATCTTCTCCAAGGCCAGCTCGGGGTTGTCCCCCTGCAGCACAGCGTGGGGCAGCAGCTGGGGCGGGCTGGGGGGCTGCAGAGCCCTGGGCTCGGAGGTGTCGGGGTGGAAGGACGCCAGCTCCTCGCTGGCGGTCACCGTCCCCACGGCGCTGCCGCGGCAGCCCCGGCCCAGCAGGGAGGCGAAGGCGGCGCGGAATTCGGCGTTGAAGGCGTAGATGATGGGGTTGAGGGCAGAGTTGGCCCAGCCCAGCCAGGTGAAGGTGCTGAGCATGGCCCCGCTGACGCACGGCGCGGGGGCACAGAAGGGCAGCAGGCAGTTGAGCACGAAGAAGGGCAGCCAGCAGCACACGAAGACGCCCATGATGATGGAGAGCGTCTGGAGCACCTTGGTCTCCTTCTTGAGGGAGTTGTTGAAGGAACTTTCCCCAGGCCAGTCGCTGCTGCCCGGGCAGCTCCGGCCGCGCCCCGCCGGTCTCTCCAGGGAGGAGATGCTGCGGAGCTGGCGCCGGGCGAGGCGGAACAGGCGGCCGTAGGTGCCCAGCATGATGGCAACGGGGATGTAGAAGCTGATGAGCGAGGAGGAGATGGCGTAGGCCCCGCTGAGGCTGGGCTCACAGCTCCCCTCCTCCGCAGAGCCGTTCGAGCCCCGCTGCTCCCGGTCCTTGTGCCACCGCAGCTGCACGGGGAGGAAGGAGATGAGGAGGGACAGCAGCCAAGCCGCGCCGATGGCGCCCAAGGCCAGGCGCTGGGTCACCCTCCTGTGGTAGAGGAAGGGGCTGGCGATGGCCCAGTAGCGCTCGAGGCTGATGAGGCACAGGTGGAGGATGGAGGCCGTGCAGCACAGGATGTCAAAAGCCACCCAGAGGTCACAGAAAGCCCCGAAGGGCCAGAAGCCCAGCGCCTCGCTGGCGGCTCTCCAGGGCATCACCAGGACGGCCACCAGCAGGTCGGACACGGCCAAGGACACCACGAAGAGGTTGGTGACCTTGGAGCGCAGGTGAGGGAACCTGAGCACGGCGGCGCACACCAGCGCGTTCCCCAGCAGCGTGCAGAGGATGAGGAGGGACAGGCAGGCAGCTGTCCCCACCCGCAGGGACAGCGCGGAGGGGCTGGTGGCACTGAGCACGTCCTGCCCAGCTGCTCCTGCCGAGGGGTCAAACCCATCCATGGCTTCCCCGTTGGTTCCGTCCTGCCCCCAGAGCAGTTTTCCCTTCTCTCTGCTCCCGCAGCAGCTCCAAAGCCTCAGCTGCAATCCAGTCCCGCTCCAGCACAGGAAAAGTGGTGGAACCTCTCGCTCCTTTCCAGGATTCTGCTGACTTTTGGATTTTTGGATTTTTGGATTTTTGGAGCTTGGATTTTCCCTCCTGCCTCCCACGCCAGTTCCCTTCCTCTGCTGCTCCAGGAGGCAGAACTCACCCCCAGGGCTGGGAGGCTTTGCTGCAAATCTTCCTCCCTCTCCTCGCTCCTCTTCACCCGCTGCTGCTCCTGCAGAATTCCCAGATCCCGTCCGTGGCCAGGCTGGGATTCGCTGGGTCTGAGCTGCCTCTGTCCTGCTCTTCCCTCTGGATTTGCCTCAGGTGGGATCTGGCTCTGCCCCCCGAGCTGGGAGCGTCTGAGAATCCACAGGCTGAGTCACTGGGAATTCGCTGAGAGGGTTCGAGGGGGAAATAATCATTCCAGGCAGATTGGAGGGTCCTCAATGCAAACGAGCACAGAAATTTATCGTGATTTCTGCATAAAAGGTGCCTGATTTCCGTGCCCAGAGCTGAGTCACAGCTCAGAGATGACCCCAAACCAATCACTCCTCCCTGCCCTGAGCTGGTGCAAAACTGGCATTTAATGTCCACTGCAGAATTCCTTCTCCAGGAAAAAAAAATAAAAAAACCACATCTAAAAATCCTGTAAGGTTTTTCTTTTTGAAAGTCTCGCCCAAAGCAGCCTCAGATCTTTTTGCAGCACAGGTTACCTGCAGAACCAGTGAGGATGCTGAACACCACCTGGATACGTTTTTTAGTCTTTAATTAATGGATTTTACTTTTAGTAAAGTTGCTTCTTTCAAGTCCATCACGATTTCCTTAATTCCCAGTTCATTCCACATCAGCTTTCAGCTCAGGGATAACTGGAAACATCAACCAGAAAGTCAAGATCCTTCTCCAGTCAGGTGTGGCTGTGGCACTTGGGGACTTGGGATGGGATCCGTGGGATGGGATCCATGGGATGGGATGGGATCCATGGGATAGGATGGGATCCATGGGATGGGATCCATGGGATGGGATCCATGGGATGGGATCCATGGGATGGGATGGGATCCATAGGATGGGATGGGATCCATGGGATGGGATCCATGGGATGGGATGGGATGGGATGGGATCCATGGGATGGGATGGGATGGGATGGGTTCCATGGGATGGGATGGGATCCATGGGATGGGATCCATGGGATGGGATGGGATCCATGGGATGGGATGGGATCTGTGGGATGGGATCCATGGGATGGGATTCATGGGATGGCATCCATGGGATGGGATCCATGGGATGGGATGGGATGGGATCCATGGGATGGGATGGGATGGGATCCATGGGATGGGATCCATAGGATGGGATCCATAGGATGGGATCCATAGGATGGGATCCATTTATCCCATTTCTGAGCACTCTCACCCGCTGCAGAAATCCCTGTGGGTTCTGCTGTCCCAAGCCCAACCCAGCAGCTCCTCCTGGGGGAGCTCAGACCTCCTGCCCTCAGGACGCCGCATTATTTGACAACCAACAGTTCAGCAGCTATTTTCTTCCAGGCTCAAGTTAAGCACTATTTTAAACAGCTCTCCAGCATGAAAAGATTCCAGTTTGGTGGCAATTCAGCTCAAAGTTTTTATATTTAATTTCCTCACCCAGCAAGAGGCTGCCCTTGATTTCCTTTCCCTGCTGTCTCACCAAAATATCCTGAAAATTCTCCATTCAGGCACCCTGATTACATCCCCCACTCTGCATCAAAGGCACAAAATTACCAGCCACTCCAAATAAAGCAGCAGCTGCTGGGGTTTAACTCCTCAGTGCCACTTCCAGCACGGCTGATGCATCCCAGGAGCACAGGGGAGTGTTTATTCCTGCAGGAATCCCTCCACATTTCCAGGGAAGGGACAAGTTCTGAGATCAGGGGGGAAAGGAGGAGGAGTCAGACTTGAAAAACAAAAATCCAGGTTGTAGGTGAGACCTGAACCCCGTAAAAAATCCATGGGAGCTCTGCAGGGATCAAACAAACCTCAGCCTGGGGGTTCCAGGTTTAGGCATCCTGGTTTCAGAAAGAAATCTGTTTTTTTTTATACACCAGGCCACTCAATTTACATCGATTTTCTTCAGAGGGAAACCAATACCAATTTAATTATAATTAGAACAAGAAGCTGGGTGAAAAACTGCCCCAAGATCAGAATTAGGAATTGTCTGGTACAAAACCAAAGGGTTCATTAGAACAGATTTCCTTTACTCCATGGGCAAAGTGGTTTAGGCAAAGGCTGTGAGCCTTCAAAGTGCAGGTTTGAGATGCAGAGCGATAAAAAAGAAGGGGAAAGATAAGGAAAAACAGGAATTGTGCCCAAAATTACACCGGGCATGAAGGCAGTGCCACCCAAAAAGCAGCAGAGCCTGCTCAGGAAAAACAGACAAATTATTAAATGTGGTAATATTTAATAATTGGCTTTTTAAACCCAGGGTGAAGTCTGGTGGAGCAGTTGCTCAGTCTGGGTTTGGATAAAGCAGCCCAGGACTATCCCTGGATCCCAGCACAGCTGGAACAGCAGCTGGAACAGGGACAAAGCACAGGAGGCCCCCGAGCCCCTCGGGTCCCTCCCCACCCCTTTTGTCACACACAGGCAGAAAACACGGAGGTTTTTCTCCCATTTACTTCCAGAGGAAAGGAATACAGAGCTTCAAGTCATTGTACATCATTCCATGGGGGAAGTGTGAGCTGCAGCCTCCCCCTGCCCCTGGCAGCTGAGCGGTGACAGAGGGGACACAGCCCTGGGGACACCCCCAGTGCCACCCCTGGCCCTGGGGACACCCCAGTGCCACCCCTGGCCCTGGGCTGGGACTGAGTGGGCGAGAAATGATCACCAGGAGGGGAAACTCCAGCCCTCATTCCCATTATCCCAAGCTGCCACTGAGGAATGGGGCTTGGAGAGGCAGCGTGGAAGTGCTGGAACACATTCCCAGTGCTGACGGAATACATTCCCAGTGACGCTGGAATAAATTCCCAGTGCTGCTGGAACACATTCCCAGTGGTGCTGGAATAAATTCCCAGTGGAACTGGAATACATTCCTACTGTTGTGGGAATGCATTTCCAGTGCTGCTGGAACACATTCCCAGCGGTGCTGGAACAAATTCCCAGTGCTGTGGGAAGACATTCCCAGTGGAACTGGAACACATTCCCAGTGGTGCTGGGGTACATTCCCCGTGCTGTGGGAACACATTCTCAATGTTGTGGGAATGCATTCCCAGTGCTGCTGCAACACATTCATAGTGGAACTGGAACACATTCCCAGTGCTGCTGGAACACATTCCCAGTCAGGGAGAGGGGCACAGGGCTGGTGATCCATCCACAGGCAGCCAGGCACTCCCCTGCCACGCTCAGGAATCCCAGGAAAGGGCACATTCCCCTCCTGGAGCTCCGTTTTTCAGGGATTTGGGCTCCCCACGCTTCCGTGTGCACACGAGGGGTAAAAAGTGACCTGCAAAAGAGGAGGGCTCGGCTCGTGGGGGGAGAGGCAGCCCTGGAGCAGCTGCAGCTGTGGTGCTCAGGGTTTTGTGCATCAAAAACACCCACAGGGGCTGGTTTGGGGCTCTCTGGGAACACACATCCTGCGGGAGTGCAGTGCCAGGCAAAGCCGAGGCTGCTCTGTGGAGCTGTGCTCTCCCAAGGGATCCCTTCACTTCCCACCCCAAATCCCTCCTGGCAGCCCAGAGCCATCACCCCGCAGCTCCCAAGGAGTTCTGCTGGCAGGGATGACACAAAAATAGCCACCAGCTCCAATTTCAGTGCCAGCAGAACAGCCTCGGCCACAAGAGCCTGGAACTCCTCAGGGGGAATCTTTTGCAGGTCTCCCTTTTAAGGCCTTAATGTCATTACAGAGAGAGGGATTCTTTTGTCTTGTGCTTGCCACTGCTGCCCTCTCTGAGCAGCACCAAAAGCTCCTCAAACTGAGCAGTGCCTGGCTGCCAGTGCAGGATCCAGAGGGAGGGACACAAGAAGCACCAGGTGTTTAAGCTGCTGCAGGTACAAGGGCAGGACTGGTGTGCCAAGTGTTCTAAACAACCACACAAACAGCCAAATGTTGAGCCACTGCAACGCTGCTGCTACTCAGATTCTCAACATCAGCCACAGCAAAGGAAGAGAAACCAAAATCAAACCCAAAACCGAGCACTGGTATGGACACAGAAGAGTTTGTCTTCGCTGGAGTTGTGTTCCCAGGAGGGAAGACTGGATGTGGCAGTGACTTGGGGCCACGAGGCAGGTCGAGACCAGATGTTGGCACAGAGATGACAAACAGCAGCTGGGGCCAGGTCCAGAGTGGATTGTCATGGCAGGAGCTCCTGCTGCTGAGCAAAGACAGATCCAGGAGGACAGGGGGTGTCCCCCTCTCCTTGCAAGTTCTGGTCATCAGTTAAGGAACACTGAGACACTTCCCAAACTGTTGGCTCTTCAGAGATTCAGTCCCAGAGCTGTTTTGGGTTCAGAAGAAGCAGATGGAGTCTTTTGTGCCAGATCTGTGAAGGGAATTGCAACAGAGAAGAGATCAGAACTCATCAAACACATCCACAACCCCCCAGTACAATTCCAGAGTGCCCAGGTGCTTCCCTGCTCAGTTCCACGTTCCACCCCACTGGAATCACACGCTCTGGAAATTGAGGTTATAACCTGCCCAGACAGAAGGAAAACTACACGGCCAATTCTGTGGAATTGTTCTTGAACAGATTCCCAAAAGGAAAACTGAAACTGAACAGGACAGGTGTAGGGAAAGCTCCGTTCAAGCCCATAAACTCTGCTCATTCACCATTACTAAATCACAGGATACCCTGAGTTGGAAGGGACCCAAAAGGATTATTAATAAATCATAAGATATGATTTATTTATTTCCCTATCAGTAAATAAAGCCCAGTTTAAGCAGGCCTGTCCCACATGAACAGCATTCCAGGGAAGATGCTGACTGCTGGACAAATCCTGTTCAAAAAATTATTTTATCCTTTCCAACACTGCAGGGCTTTGTACAACTTTATTAAATTTAAAAATGCAATTAGTCCAAGCAGCAGCTCCCTCACAGAGCCTTCAGCTTTCCCTCCACCCCAGACAGAATTCCCAGTTCTCCCAGGATGGATTCAGCTCTGCTGGAGCAGGATCCAGGCAGAATTCCCAGCTCTCCCAGGACTCTGCTGACCCCTGTGCTGCTCCCAGAGCAGCTCCCTCCCAGGCCCTGCTGCCGTTCCCACCTCCAGCAGACACAGAGAGCTGCTCCAGCTCAGCTTCCAGCTCGGCATCAGAGATGGGGGCACCCAGCACCTTCTGGGGAACGGGAGGCAGATCCAGGGAATCCTTGCTGGAGTCCTGCAGGAGACTGTCCAGCTCCTTCTCCAGCTCCTCAGAGTCCATCTCTGCTGATTAAAGAAAATATTTCAGCTCCAAGGAGAATTCAGTGGCATCCTCACGGCATTGACTGAGATCCAAAACAAAGCTGTTATTCCTTCCATCCATTGCTACCCACAAGGAGTTTCCTGTACTTCTTTTAAAGGACTGAAAATTCAGTCCTGATCTCAGGGAGGAGATATTTTTTTCTTGGCACTGAGGCCAAGAAGCTCTGGCACCTTTCAGCAGAGGCAAACAAGCTGCAGCAGCAACCAGGCCAGAGGAAAAAGCTCATCCCTTCAACAAAACAAAGCAGCAGCCTCCCTAAAAATAGATTTAAATCGACATTACCCAGATTTGAACTGAAATCCAGCCCCAAACGGGCACCACGAGGATTTGGAGATGAATGAAGTGTCAGAGGGGAGAACTCCCTGCTCCCCATTCCCTTCAAGGCACCAACTCTGGTATTTTGGGAAGAGCTTATTCCCCCAGGAAGGTGCTGAATGTGGGGAGGGAGCAGGGAAGGGATGGAGCAGGGAAAGGAGGAGCAGGGAAAGGAGGAGAAGGGAAAGGAGGAGAAGGGAAAGGAGGAGAAGGGAAAGGAGGAGAAGGGAAAGGAGGAGAAGGGAAAGGAGGGAGAAGGGAAAGGAGGAGAAGGGAAAGGAGGAGAAGGGAAAGGAGGGAGAAGGGAAAGGAGGAGAAGGGAAAGGAGGAGAAGGGAAAGGAGGAGAAGGGAAAGGAGGAGAAGGGAAAGGAGGAGAAGGGAAAGGAGGAGAAGGGAAAGGAGGAGAAGGGAAAGGAGGAGAAGGGAAAGGAGGAGAAGGGAAAGGAGGAGCAGGGAAAGGAGGAACAGGGAAAGGAGGAACAGGGAAAGGAGGAACAGGGAAAGGAGGAGAAGGGAAAGGAGGAGAAGGGAAAGGAGGAGAAGGGAAAGGAGGAGAAGGGAAAGGAGGAACAGGGAAAGGAGGAACAGGGAAAGGAGGAACAGGGAAAGGAGGAACAGGGAAAGGAGGAACAGGGAAAGGAGGAACAGGGAAAGGAGGAACAGGGAAAGGAGGAGCAGGGAAAGGAGGAGCAGGGAAAGGAGGAGAAGGGAAAGGAGGGAGAAGGGAAAGGAGGAGAAGGGAAAGGAGGAGAAGGGAAAGGATGAGCAAAGGATAAA
Organism: Taeniopygia guttata; assembly: GCF_048771995.1. Classification (NCBI taxonomy): domain Eukaryota; kingdom Metazoa; phylum Chordata; class Aves; order Passeriformes; family Estrildidae; genus Taeniopygia; species Taeniopygia guttata. Next base: position 2,317,925 of record NC_133047.1, on the reverse strand, counting down.
ACACCCAGGACGTACCCAGACCATTGATCCCCACTCCAGCCAGAGTCTGGGCCACTTCATCTTGAGTGTCACAAAGCTGAGGTAAAACAAACAAAATGAGGTACAGATTAGAAATTACCTTTGTGCCGTACTGTAGCTGCTTTATCAGGAGTGGAAATAACAAACAAAATCAGAAGCTGGCCTGAAGGCAGCAGGAGTTAGTGCAAAAGACATTTCCACCTTGGTTTTCACAAGGAACATGAAGATTATTTCACAATAATAAATAACAACACCAAGGATGACACATTTGAGGATCAAACCTAAAGCAGAATTTCACAGTGGGAGTAAAAATTTCGCTCTGACTGGAGCTTTTTCACAGAAATAATGAATTGAAATTGCAGCTTGGGCTCCAGAATCAGGAAGCTGAAGACCAACACATCCCAACCACGGTATTTTGCAGCCACTCAGCTCGAGCTGAAGGCTCAGTTTGAGCTGATGGTGCTAAAAAATTAATCCTTGGCTGTTTTTCACACCAGCTTAGACTGCCAGACTGCTCTGCTCACTTCAATTCCTGCAGAATTAACTCATTTCCATCACTGAAATGCAGGAGATTACAGAATTAACTAGGTTGGAAAAGACCTTTGAGATCATCAAGTCCAAGCTATGAAAAAAAGAAAAAAAACCCAATAAAAATAAAATATAATAAAATGACATAAAATCAAATACAAATAAAATAAATAGAATAAAATAAAACAAACTAGAATAAACATAAAATAAAATAAACTAGAATTAAAATTAAATTAAAATACAATAAATCAAATAAAAATAGAAAAAAATAAAATAAAACAATAAGAACAGAACAAAACCAAAATAAAACCAAATCAAAACGTCAGGCTGTTTCATGCACACAGTTGCATTCCAGCTTCGAAAGGTTTGATTTGTATTTTTAATACACCTAAAGACTTTCTAGGAAAGCCGGGTGCTTCCCCAATATTGCTGATTTAAAAAAACCCAAAAAATGCACAAATTTCAAGTAAATTAAAATACATCGCAGCAAAAACGGAAGACACAGAAATCTTATTTTTGCTGATGTTTTAGCTCAAAATTAAGTCAGTTTGCTTTGGTGCCATAAAGAAAAAAACTAAATAATTAAAAGCAACCAAAGAATTAATAATAATTAATATCTGGGCAGGTTTCTTGGGAATATCCACACCCCCCTGGCTGTTCCAGTACCTCTTGGATCTGATCCACCAGGTTCTCTGCCCTCTCCACAGTCACATCCTTCATGGAAAGCTTCAGAGCTCCCACTCCAGCCTGGTAGGCATTGAACACCTGGAAATTCAAAATAAAACAGATGAAGACGCACAATGCTGATGAACTCCAGGCTGGTAGGTGCTAAATACCTGGAAATTAAACATGAAAGACAAAAATATGCACAATGCTGATGAACTCTAAGCTGGTAGGTGTTAAATACCTTGAAATTAAAAATAAAATACAAATATGCTGATGAAAAGAGTGGGAGCTCCTGTCCAGAACTGCTTCCCAAGCAGGATCCTTGGAGAACCACCAGGCCATGGGGGAGCTTTATCCAGAGGGACATTCCCAGGGTAAATCCCACCCTGGGGTGCAGGGAGGAGGGGAAGGAGCCCGGGGAGGAGCCCTCGGTACCATCTGGTCGGTCTGGGAGGCGTAGATCCGATCCAGGATTCCCTGCACCGCATCCAGCTTGGAGTGCAGCTCCGCGATGCGCCGCTCCGTCCTCCGCTTGGACTTGAGGCACCTCAGGGCCTGCCGGGGACACAGAGAGAGAGAGATCAGCTTCAGAACACAGAGAGAGAGATCAGCTTCAGAACACAGAGAGAGATCAGGTTCAGAACACAGAGAGAGAGAGAGATCAGCTTCAGGAATATACAGAGAGAGAGATCAGCTTCAGAACACAGAGAGAGAGAGAGATCAGCTTCAGGAACACACAGAGAGAGATCAGCTTCAGGAACACAGAGAGAGAGAGAGATCAGCTTCAGAACACAGAGAGAGAAATCAGCTTCAGGAACACAGAGAGAGAGATCAGCTTCAGGAACACAGAGAGAGAGCTCAGCTTCAGGAACACACAGAGAGAGAGATCAGCTTCAGGAACACACAGAGAGAGAGAGATCAGCTTCAGAACACACAGAGAGAGAGAGAGATCAGCTTCAGAACACAGAGAGAGAGATCAGCTTCAGGAACACACAGAGAGAGATCAGCTTCAGGAATACAGAGAGAGAGAGAGAGATCAGCTTCAGGAACACACAGAGAGAGAGCTCAGCTTCAGGAACACAGAGAGAGAGATCAGCTTCAGGAACACAGAGAGAGAGAGATCAGCTTCACGAACACAGAGAGAGAGATCAGCTTCAGGAACACACAGAGAGAGAGCTCAGCTTCAGGAACACAGAGAGAGAGATCAGCTTCAGAACACAGAGAGAGAGAGATCAGCTTCACGAACACAGAGAGAGAGATCAGCTTCAGGAACACACAGAGAGAGAGATCAGCTTCAGGAATACACAGAGAGAGATCAGCTTCAGAACACACAGAGAGAGAGATCAGCTTCAGGAACACAGAGAGAGAGAGAGCCAGGAGTTGAATTTTGATGATTCTGAGTGGCTCCCTTCCAACTCGGGATATTCTGGGATTCGAAGTGTCATAAAAAAAACTCCAGATCAACCAGGAATCCCTGAGGCACACGTAGAACAAATGGGTTTAAGAGTTTATTTCCAATTCCCTTCATCACCTCACTCTGGAAAATAAATCCTTCACCTTAAGGAGAGCTTTGGTTTCACTCCAACACCCCGGGGATGAAGCCCCCATATTGAACCCTGGGCATGATCCGAAGCTCTGCAGCAGCTCCAGGACATTTCCCTGAAAATTCCACTCACCAGCTGCTTCTTCCCAGCCCTGCAAGCACTCCTGGCATCCTCTTTACACCTGGAAGATGGAAAAAGGAAAAGAAATTTCTTCCTTTTTTCACAAACCACAACCACCCTCCCCCTGTCTCTGAGGGGACCGCAATGAAGCATTTTGGATACAACCACCCTTAAACCACTGCTGATTCCCACAAGTCCTTGACTGCACTCCAAATCCTTGCAAACAGCCATTCCCTGCACCTTGTTTTTAAAAGGAACAGGGAACAAAGGCTGGAAAAGCTGCCCCAGCACACGGCTGTGACTGTTTTACGAACAGGAAACATCAACAGGAGAAAGCAGCTTCTAATTGTGTCCCAAAGTTCTACACCCCACAGATGTTGTTCCCACCACCCTTCCCCAAATTACTTCTCTGCTTCCTGGGAAAGGGACTCCACCTTCTGTGACAGCAGCTGCTCACTCTGCATCAGCTGATAAACTCCAATGTCCACATCATTCATCGGGGACACCTTGGCGTGGAGGCCTCGGGCAAACTTCACAATCTAAAATCAGAGCAGCACGGGCTGGAGTCACTTCCCAGAAATCTCAATTGGGAATAACTTCCCTTGGAAGGAAGGAAAAGAAATTTTTTGCACTCCCAGTTTAGGCCTTGGAGTCACGAGGCTGTCCCAGTCACCACAGGATTTAATTATTAAACTAGGCTCAGGACCAGCAGTGTGGAAACAAAAAGCCTAAATGGAACACCTGGAAGATTTAAAGCTGTCCCTGGATTCTGGAAGTGGAAGGGAATGTCAGACTCCCAAGGACTTCAGAATACTTCATGGAAAGTGCAATCTCAAAGCAGTGCCTGCACCTCTGTAGGAAGTGACAAACATAAAAAGCTTTTCAAAAAAAGTGGAATTGCACGCTGATTCGAGAGGTGTGGAGTTTGTGTAGCTGGGAATAGTCAGCCTGCAGGGTCTGCCATGTTTGAACTTAAATTAATGTTTAAAGAACCTGCCATGCCAGAACAAAGATTTCTTGTCACCTACAACCAAGTAACAGCATTGGAGCAGGTGGAATTTACCTTTCCAGACAGAGAACACCAAAATGGCTAAAATCCATTTCTCTCCGGGCAGACAGAAGGCAAGGCAGGGATGATACCACCCAAAAGCAGTCACCTGGACCCTGTACCTTCTCTCCATTCTGTTCCAGGATGGTGACCCTCTTCTCCTTCTGCAGCTGGAGCAGCAGCAAGTAGAAGGTCCTTTCATCCGGGCAGAGGCCGGCGCAGAGGGAGCGGAGCTCGGAGAGGGCGACCACGGGGTGGGAAGAGAGGGCAGAGCTCTGGTAGAGGCGATAAACTTCCTCTGCCTTCTCCTGCAAGGGATCCAGTGATGCCTTAGGATTCCACCTGTGGTATTTTGCACATCCTGTGCTGCCTCAGTGCATAACTGAACTCCACAGAGAGCGTGAGTTACTGCCTTCACATTTTGGGCACACAAAACAATCCCTCCAGGCCTGAGAACCAAGGACACTCCACTGCCTCAGGCCCTGAAAAGTATCAACAAAAGTGAATTGTGGGGAGCAAACTGGGGGTAAATTACTTCATTACCTGAAGGAGTAATTGGAGGATTAACCCAATGGATTAATTAATCCATTGATATGTAAATGGACCAAGCTCATACCTGTCTGAAAAACCGTGACCATTGTGCACCTTCTGACTGCCCAAGGTGTATCTACTGAAGGCCTTTAATATTATTTATTATAAAGAAATACTTATCAATTTGTTATTATTATATTATAAATAAATTTATTATTTATTATTAATAAATACTTTTATTTAATAAATATTTTTATGCTCTTAACTCTAACTTCCGTTCTAAGTAGCCACTCCAAGGCATCACAGGGATGCTGTCAGCCCACACAGCATTCCTGCTCTTCCCAAATGCTCCCACACCTCCTTCCTCCCAACTTGGACACTTCCTGTTTTATTCTGGAGTGAATTTCAGAACCAGCCACAGGGAATTCCCAAAACAGTCACCCACAAAAACCAAAACTCTGTTACTGACATTCCCTGAAAAGCTGTGGAACAGCATAGGAACCACACAGGCAATCAGCTGCTTCCCCTGCACCTCCTGGAAATCCCTCCCCAGGCTTGAACCAAATACAAATTCCTGCCTTTAAAGATTTCCTGCATTTCTGCTGGACACAGTAACCCCAGCAAGGCTTGGGGCTCATTCTGCAGAGTAACAGAGAGAGAAGAGAGGCTGGGACAGGATCCAATCCCATGGGAGAGCAGCTGGAATAACGCCCAGGGAATCTGGGCTGGTGGGACACTGGCTGGCCAAGCTGTGCCTGTTCCACCCCCTGCTCATCCCTGGAGCAGATGGAGCTTGGGCTGAGAGTTCCTCATGTCCTACACAGGAATGAGCCCCAGCCTGGGATTCACGGCTGCCTCCCTGCACAAGCAAGGAATTGTGTCCCTTCCTTTTCTTGAAGTCACTGCAAAATCATTGTCAGAATGGTTTGGGATGGAAAGACCTGAAATCCCACCCAGTGCCACCCCTGCCATGGCAGGGACACCTCCCACTGCCCCAGGCTGCTCCAGCCTGGCCTTGGACATTTCCAGGGATCCAGGGGCAGCCACAGCTCCTCTGGGAATTCCATCCCACCCACATTGGGAATTCCTTCCCAAAATCCCATCCATCCCTGCCCTCTGGCAGTGGGAGCCATTCCCTGTGTCCTGTCCCTCCATCCCTTGTCCAAGTCCCTCTCCAGCTCTCCTGGAGCCCCTTCAGGCTCTGGAAGGGGCTCTGAGCTCTCCCTGGAGTTTCTCTTCTCCAGCTCTCCCACCCTTTGGAGCAGCTCCATCATTTCCAAGGAACATCTAAATCCACTTCCCACCTCCAAGTCACTCCACCCATCTCTCTCCAGGCTTTTGAACACCTCAGGAGCAGCACAAAGATCTGCTCAGCCCTGACCCCTCCTTCCCAGCACAGCAAATGACTCCTGTTTTTTTCCTGGAGATGCAGAGTCCCAAGAAAGATCTCCACAACACTCACCTGCAGCAGCTCCACGTAAATCAGAACCTCCTCCTCCTCGGGAATTTTGCTGTCCCCCAGGACACTGGACAGGGTCCACTTGAGGGGCTTCAGGATGAAAACTCCCACGCCCCACGAGATCCAGCTGCTGTCTACACTGGCCATGAAGTCTGACTCCCTCTGGAGCTTCCCACGTCTAGGGAAAAGATAATGCACGTGGAACTGAACACAGTCAGTCGAAACCTTGGATATCCTGCACATCCTCCACTCCAGGGGCATTTTCTATCACCAAATCCAGCTCAAGTTTGAGATTTCATTGCTGAAAGCACACAGAGGTTTCCACTCCTCCCCTGCTTCCTCTGGAGCCCAAATGCCTTTTGTTTATTTATTTTTTTCCCATTTTACAAGTTTCTCCCAGTTTTCCACTCGAAACTGATGAGGCATCAAACGAGAGGATGAACAGGGAGGGTCGGTTTTAGGGGTAATCAGCTGTTTCAGGATAGTTTTTATATCAAATTGCAACAACAGCTTTTCAGACCTACTGGTTTTAATTTTCAGGTCACCAACAGAGCTCCTGCTGTTTTGAGCCTCTTCGAGATACCAGTCCCGGGCTCCAATTTCACAGCACAAAACCTCTGGTTGCAAACACCAGTTCAACACATCCCCAGTGCCCTCGGCAGCTGCGACACCACAACATTCCAGGGAATATCCCCCCTTTAAACAGCGATATTCCCGTGGGAATATTCCCTGTCCTCCCACACCTCCTGCGAGCCCTGGCTGAGCTCTGATTCCCTGTCCAGCTCGGCCTCACAAATTCCACACGCACACACCTCATAAACCGCAATTCACAGCATCTCAGATTGGTTTGTGTTAGAAGGACCTTAAATCCCACCCAGTGCTACCCTGCCATGCCAGGGACACCTCCCACTGTCTCAGGTTGCTCCGAGCAACCCGGACAAACAAACCTTGGACACTTCCAGTGACAGGGCAGCCACAGCTCCTGTGGGAAAGCCGTGGCAGGGCCTGACGGCGCAGAATTCGCCCTCCAGCCGCATCCCCCCGCAGCCTGCCCGCCCTCCTTTACCTCAGCAGCTCCCTGAGGACGGTGCCGAGCCCCAGGGGGACGCTGCCCCGCCGCTCGAAGCCGTTCTGCAGCTCCCTCAGGCACGTCCTCACCGCGCCCCTCCGCCGGCCGCGGGCCAGAACCAGCCCGACCCAAAAGGCCATCTTGCTGTCCCACTCGGTGCTGTTCACCTCGCGGCTCTGCTTGAAGGCCGAGAACAGGAAGGCCATGCGCTCGTCATCCGTCTCCCACTCCGGGGGCAGGTCCCCGGCCGGGGCCGGCCCAGGGGGAGCCTCGCCCGGGCTGCACATCTACGCGAGCCCCCGGCTCGGCCGCGGCCTCCGCCCGGCCCGGCCGCCCGCCCGCCTCAGGGGAGCCGCGCACGGCGCATGCGCGCTGCCACCCCCGCGTCACTTGGGGTGGGCCGCGCCGGCCCCCCCCACCCCCCGCCCCCGCGGTGGTACGGCCCGGAGGAGGGCAACGGCCACGCCCCCAATGGACGGTGGTGACGTCACTGTGACGTCATATATGGTGGGGAGAGAGCGGGTTTGGGGCATTTGGGACTATATAATAATTATATATTATTGTGTATTGTTATATTATTATATATTTTTATTTATTATTATATATTTGGAGCTATATATAATAATTATATGTTATTCTTAATTTATTATTATATTATTCTTTATTATTCTATATTATTATGTATTTGGGACTATAATGTAATGTAATACAATACAATATAATACAATATAATATAATACAATATAATATAATATAATATAATATAATATAATATAATATAATATAATATAATATAATATAATATAATATAATATAACATAACATAACATAACATAACATAACATAACATAACATAATATAATATAATATAATACAATATAAGATAATATAATATAATACAATATAAGATAATATAATGTAACATAACATAACATAATATAATATAATATAATAAATATAATACGATATAATATAACATAATATAATACAATACAATACAATACAATATAATATAATATAATATGCAGTTCTAGAGTTCTAGCCCCAAAATAAAATCCCTTTCCGCCTGGAAATCCGTTCCCACCCAGGAGCTGGGATTGCTCCTGCCCAAATCCCGCCTGGCTTTAGGTTTTGGGTGTTTTCAGGAAAACCGCGCGGATCCAGGAACAAACGGGATCCCGAGTTTTGGTCCAAAGGAGCTCCCGGGAGTTTGGATAGGGAGTTTGGATAGGGAATTTGGATAGGGAATTTGGATAGGGAATTTGGATAGGGAATTTGGATCTGGAGCCTGGATAGGGAGTTTGGATGTGGAGTTTGAATATGGAGTTTGGATATGGAGGAGTTTGGATATGGAGGAGTTTGGATAGGGAGTTTGGATAGGGAGGAGTTTGGATATGGAGTTTGCATAAAGGGTTTGGATATGGAGTCTGGATAGGGAGTTTGGATACAGAGGAGTTTTGATACGAAGGAGTTTGGATATGGAGGAGATTGGATATGGAGTTTGGATAGGGAGTTTGGAAATGGAGTTTGAATATGGAGGAGTTTGGATATGGAGGAGTTTGGATATTGAGTTTGGATATTGAGTTTGGATAGGGAGGAGTTTGGATATGGAGGAGTTTGGATATTGAGTTTGGATAGGGAGTTTGGATATTGAGTTTGGATATGGAGGAGTTTGGATATTGAGTTTGGATATTGAGTTTGGATAGGGAGGAGTTTGGATAGGGAGTTTGGATAGGGAGTTTGGATATGGAGGAGATTGGATAGGGAGGAGTTTGGATATTGAGTTTGGATATGGAGGAGTTTGGATATTGAGTTTGGATATGGAGGAGTTTGGATATTGAGTTTGGATGTTGAGTTTGGATATGGAGGAGTTTGGATAGGGAGTTTGGATATGGAGGAGTTTGGATAGGGAGTTTGGATAAAGGCTTTGGAGATGGGGTTTGGATTCAGAGTTTTGCAAACTCAGCCTTTCCTTCACCCCACAGCTCCTCTGAAGTCCTGGTTCAGGGGAGGGAAGGGAGGAGGGGAGAGAGCTGAGCTCAGACTCTGCATTTACTGGTCATTGTTTTAGGGCACTAGGCTGGCACGGGAAGGAGAAGGGTTTATTTGACCTTTCCCCTGCTCAGAGCCTGGGGAAAGGCAGAAAGGATGAAAAATCCACCTGCTTGCCCTGAGCACCCCACAAACCCCAAAACTAAAGCAGGCACACAAAGCCAGTGAGGACAGAAACGTGACGCCTCTCACCGCAGAGGGGAAACTGAGGCACGGAGGGCCAGAGTGGTTTGCCCAGGCTTGCCCAAGGAAGGTACAGCAGCTTGCCACAGCTTTTTTTTTTTTTTTCCTGTTTCAAAGAGGAACTTGGAATTTATGAGGCAAATCATTTGGGTGGGGGAAGGTCAAAATTATCACACAGCCTCAGAGCCCTCCCAAGCACCAAAACAGGCAGGAGGCAGCACAGATCTGAAGGTAAAACTGGATGGTGATGTTCAAAAATAAAACATAAATGGTCACGTACCCCAGGCAGCTCCCCGGGGTGTGCTGAGGGTCACAGCCCCCAGAAAGGCGCTCTGGGAGGGGAGATTAGAGCCTCCCACAGCCCCAATCTTTGGTTGGGCTGGATGTTGAACAAACAGAAGTGAGTCAGACAGGACAGGAGCGTTTGGAAGGTCTGAACATCAGCGAGGTTACCCATTAACTCACCTCGATTCCCCCACTCACCCATTTCTTGCTCGTTCCCTGTGGGAATTTCATGCTCCAGCTTCTCTCCACAGCCAGAGAGCAGCTCAGCTCCAACCTCACACTCATTTTATTCTCCACCTGCAGCAGAACTGAGCAAGCCAGGGGAGGATTTAAGACCCCAAAACCAGAGGGTCCCCACTTCTTCTCAACTTGCTCAATTTCCCCCCAGTGTGGAGCTGTGGGATCAACAGGCTGGGGGTGATAAAGGCTGGAGGACTGGCCCGGGGAGATAAACACACACCCCTTTCTCACTTGTGGCCAGAGCCTGTCCAAAAACCCACCTTAAATGAAAACCACAGTGCTTTTTCTGGAAGGGAAATTCCTGCTGGGAGAGGGAATGATGTGTGTGCCCAGTGTCCCACTCCTGGGCGTGGCTGGGGACTGGGAGAGGGTGACATCCTGACCTCTCTCCACAGCTTAAATCCCCCCAGGCCAGACACTGAGCTGCCTTTGTACAGATATTCTCCCTGCGGTTTGTCAGCAGATAACAGAGCTGGTTTATAAATGGGGAGGCTGAGGCAGGAAAAGAAAACCCTGTGGCTCCCCAGCGATGTTTGGTGGGAGGAGGATGGGATCCTGGATGCTGAGGATGAGCTGTGGGGCAGCCTGGCATGGTCCACTTCCATGTGGAACAAATCCCGACTTTTCCTGGCTGAATTCAGGCACAGCAGCTCCCCAAGGAGCACCAGGCTGATATTTTAGAGAGGGTGAACAGAGAGGATGAATCCTCCCCATGCCATTTGCACATGATTTAGCATTTCGCTGCAGTCCTAGACCTAAACCTCCTTCTAGCTCAGCTCTCACTGAGAAATGAATCATTCTCTGAGGACTCCAATGACTTCAGCTGCAGTCAGTGGTGCCCAGAGCACAGAACACATGCTTTTGGTTAAACAAAAGGCCCCACATACTTTTTGTCGCTTGTAATAGAAGTACCCACCCAGGAAAGGAGCGGGAACTCTTCTCCTTGAAATCCCACTTCAGCTTCATTAATTGTGCCACATCCAGGCTGCCAATTCCTGCGAGGAGACAAGCGGGTGGCCGTGGCTTGTCCTGCCATGTCACCAAGGAGAAGGTGCTTCCCAAAATCCACATCCGGAGTGGATTAGCTGTGATCCTCTGAATCCAGCTGAATCCAAGGAGAAGGTGCTTCCCAAAAATCCACATCCGGAGTGGATTAGCTGTCATCCTCCTCATCCAGCTGAATACAAGGAGTTTTCCTGCCTCCTCGCAGGGTGGAGATGCTCAGCAGCTCCTTGGCATTGTCCCTGCAGTGCTGAGCATTGTTTTTTCATGCCTTGGTTCTTGCCTGCATTTTTCTGACTGCCCCCCGCAGATTTCCCTGCCCTCGGGCATTTAGGGCTGCAACGCCAAACCTGCTTTTCTACAGCCTCCACCCTGAGGTGAGTCACCAGGAAGGAAGATTGCAATAGAAGTTACAGAGGGAAATATTAACAAGGGAGATTCTGCCCCGGCTTTCTCTCAGAATCCTGATTCTGGAACGGTTTGGGTTGGAAGAGACCTGGAAAAGCTCTCTTGGAGCCCCTTTATGTACTGGAAGGGGCTCTGAAGTCCCTCTACCGCTCTATTAAAACACTCGCACCACACCTCCATCATCCCAGTAAAATCAGATTTTTCTTGGAATCATTTTTTCTCAGACACTACCCTGACAGCGTGCAGCTGCAGAGCCGTTTGTGTAACAGCAGAAAGTCCAAAGATTTGGCTTTTTAACTATTTTCCCCCTTTCATCTCGAGTTCTAGCCCACAAAAAACAAAAAAACAAAAAAAAAAAAAAAACACCAAAAAACCAACAAACAAAACAAAACCTCTGGGTGAGATGGCGACTTTTTTACTTTTTTTTTTTCAAGACCGCCGTGCCATTTTGTGGGGAATCGCACAGGATCTGTGACACAGGGATTATCCACTTAACCCCCTTTTCTCCGGACACAAAACCCCGCGGCTTTGCTCGCTCCAACCCGATGACTGAACGGGAAAAAATGCGAGACGAGAAGCAACACCCTTCATTCCGCAGCCCTGGTGTGATCCGAAACTTATCTGGTCACTTCAGCGGTGAGCGAAAATAACGAGTGGCTAAAAATTAAAATAAAGGGGAAGAGTGAAAACCAATTCGGCTTTCAAACCGCACACCAGAACTGCCCCGACCCCGAACTTCGCTCCTCCAGCGCTGGGACAGCCCCAGGTCCTCCTCTTTTCTCGTCCCGCCCGTTCCGCACCACTATAAAAAGTGCAGAATGGCTTTCTCCACCCATTTTTCTGCACGCTGGTGGGGCAGGCTGTTGTGTTAGAGCCGTGCCCGGGGCTGGCCCGTGCTGTGCCCGCTCGGTGCCCGCTCGGTGCCCGCTCGGTGCCCGCTCCGTCCCGCTCCGTCCCGCTCCGTCCCGCTCCGTCCCGCTCCGCTGAAGATGCGCCGGTGCCGCCGGCGCTGCCTCCCTGTGCTGCTGCTGCTCACGGTCAGTGGGGACGGGGCTTGGGGGGTCCTGGGGACCCTCCCGAACGCGGCCAGGGGGGTCCGCACCCCTGTCGGGGCTGCGCGGGGATGTCGCGACATGCCCGGACTTGCCGCGCTGTGGAGGGGCTTGGAGCGAGGGGAAGGGTGGGGAGGGGATATGGGGGTGTTTTGGGGTGCCCTGGTGGGGGATGTGTCAATGGGGGTGCCCCTGGGTGGGGTGAGGGGGGTGGGCTTGCCTGGGGAGAGACGGGCGTGCCTTACCTGCGAGTCGGGGGGAAACTGAGGCACGGAGGGGCTCCTCTGCCCCGGGAGCCGTGGGGTGCTGGGGGGGACTGGGCCGCTCACCTGCCCTGGAGGATACAGGGAAAACGGGGCGGTGGGGCTCACCTGGCCCGGGGATGGGGGCGATGGGGCCAGGGGGTTCGCATGGACAGGGGGACATGGGGGGTTCACCTGGGCAGGGGGACATGGGGGGTTGGGATGGGCAGGGGGAGATGGGGGGTTCAGATGGGCAGGGGGACATGGGGGGTTTGGATGGGCAGGGGGACATGGGGGGTTCGCATGGGCAGGGGGGCATGGGGGGTTCAGCTGGGCAGGGGGACATGGGGGGTTTGAAGGGCAGGGGGACATGGGGGGTTCGAATTGGCAGGGGGACATGGGGGGTTCACCTGGGCAGGGGGACATGGAGAAGCACATCAGGTGCTGCTCCTGTGCTGGAATTACACATTTCCCTATTTCCCTGTGGATTGGATGTTACATATTTGGGGAATACCTAAATTCTGTTATCACTCAAGTCAGGAGGATCCTCTCCTGAGTTTTCTGCCAGAGATCTGTCCTGACTTGTATCCCACATCTGGTCTGTAACCCCAGTTACAGCAGAGTTTATTTAGACTGGCCTGGTAAAGTCGAGCCTTACTAAACCCATCGACTAAGGGCACGCTGGTAACATCCTCAGGATTTTTTCACTTTTTATCCCCTTTATTGAATGAAATGGCTGGGGAGCTGCTGGGGGGGCGGGAAATGGTGATTCACATGACATGGTCGTACGATATTGCGTCGATATTGCGTCGTGTCCGCTCGCCCTTGTGTCATGGCTGGACGTGGGCCACAGGTTTGGAGGTCACTGAGATTGCTGGAGCACAAATTCAATGGGTTTGTGGGAATTCCAGGGGAAAATCCCATCCTGCATCCAGCCCCCTGTCCTTGGAGCAGATGATGTCACCTGTCTGCCCTGCGCCGCTCTGAGCTTCAGCAGCTCAGCCAGAGGTCACTCCTCGGAGCTGGCTGCAGGCTCCAAGTCCTTTTGGGATTGAAATTGTTACAAATGAAAATTTGTCCAGCCAAATTAATATGAAAAAATATAAAAGATTTATTTTTGCAATCAAATTCTATCTAGCCAGCCACAAGGAAAGAACAGAGCCGAGCCTGGGGTCGGCACCAGAAGTCAGCCTCAGCAGAGGTTTTCCTCTATGCCCACACCTCCATCCTGGAACGAGCGGTTTTTATAGGGAAAATAATTCTGCCTGAGGCCAAGATTTCGGCAGTCAGGCTTTTCTTCCATTCAGAGTCCATATGTTAATAAGATTTTCTTTTTTGGTGATGAGGGAGAACAATTCATTGTCCGGAGTTGTTGAATCCCGTGATGAAATTTTACCGTTTATGGGAATTCAGGAACGCTGCATTCACGTATATGTGCCTGAGGATTTCCATGAGATCCATCTCGGGTCGTTCAGGTGATAATCAGTGCCTGGGGTCCCCGTATCTCTCCAGACATGGATGGCCCATCTCCTGTCGAGCCGTAAATCAGCTTCCAATATACACCTGGTGGGGGGAAATCCTAATACAAACGTGTATACTCCAACAAATATTCAATATCACATTTATCATGTTAGAAATGACGTGAATTATATCCACTACATATAACAAAATCAATGTACAAGGAGGTTTTTAACCTCCTTTTTAACGCCTTTATTGTAAAATCAGCTCTGGGTGTGGGCCCGGGGGTGTCACACACAGTCTGCATCGTGGAGGGGGAGATGGGCAGCTTCGCTCTGTGGGGTTTCCATCCTCACAAGCCTGGCCAGAAAGACACTTTTGGGTTTTGGGTTGTCCAGGGTCCTCACCCTGCTGCAGTTCTTGCTGGTTTATGGTGACAGCCTGAATTAGGCCGTGAATAGGAGGACAGTTCTCAAGCAGGAGAGGTCACTTGGTCTCTTGAGGTGCAGGCTGGCTCATCTTTTTTAGGTGTTACTCCTTCCAGTGGTGCCGAATGTCTCTTAATTTAATTTGCATATACGTCCCTGACGTTAACCTTCTTTATGGCTAGGGCCAATTTGGGAAGCAGCAGAGGTAATACTTGACAGATAAAAAAGAGTGTACAGAGGTCTGTTGGGTAGGGTAATTAATGATATTGGTAATTAACAGAATCGAGGTATTTAACAACTAACCAGCTTGGTAACTATCGATTAACTGAGTTAACCGATAAAGGTGTTTATAAGAGGAGCACCTCAAGAGAAAAACAGATTGGGGATGGAAGAGGGGAACGTTTAAAGCTTGATGCTCTTCTGAGTTTTTTCTCCAGACTTCATCCCCCGAGCAGGAAGAGGCTTTTAGCTGCTGAGGGATTCCTGTGCCTCTAATTCCTCTGCCTCCAGGCTTTTTTGAGTTGTTTACTGTGGGTGAAAACTGAATTGTGCGTGGTGGATTCTCCAACTGATAGTTTGGTCAGGGATGGCAGCAGGGTGCTGGGGGCTGATAACCTTATCGTGCCCGTGTTGCTGTTCTCTGTAAAGAAATGAAATCCTGTGGCTGAGGGGCCCTCCCAAACTGCAGAAAAAACTCTGTGGTGTCGCTGTGATCACCCTCACACCGTGGCAGAGTTCAGGTGGGGAAGAAACATGAATTTTAATTTTTTTTTCCCCTATGGAAGTGTGACAAATTGTGCCTTCACTGCCGCAACTTCCAAGACTGGAATGGGTGAAGCTGTTGTGGCTGGAGCTCCTCAAGTGGATAAAAGACTTTACAAAGTTATAAACGTTCCTAGGTGGGGAAAAGAGGAGCAGAAGCAGATCCTGGGAGATGTAGAGCCAGAAGGGGTTGGAGTGACATGGATTTGCCCTGTTCCCAGGATGGCCAGGGCCTGGGGGCTCTGTGGCCTGGTCGTGGTGGTCTCAGATTCCTTAAATTTTAGCATTTGTGTTTTTCACATTCTGCCCTGCCCAGGTGTGGGTTCTGAGCTTCATATTGAGTGGTGGTGAGCTCTGTTCACAGGGTAGCCAGACAAAACAATTCCTTCTCTAGCCTGAGGCCAAGGACAACTGATAACAAGTTTCAGGCCCAAAAGTATAAACAACAGTGATTTGAGAGAAAAACAAGGAGGATTGGCCAATTAACTCCAATATGCTAATGGATCAAAACTAAAAAGCAGGTGGATTTTTCATCCTTTCTGCCTTTCCTTTTCCCCAGGCAGCTTCCCAGCCTCTGGGCAGGGGAAAGGTCAAATAAACCCTTCTCCTTCCTGTGCCAGCTCAGTGCCCTAAAAACAAGGGAAAATTAAGAGTAAATGCAGAGTTTGAGCTCAGATGTCTCCTCTCCCCTCGAACCAGGACTTCAAAGGAGCTGTGGGATGAAGGAGAGAGTGAGGGTTTGCTGCAGCTCACCCTGGCTTGAGGGTGGCTCCGTGTGGTGGAAAAATTTCTCCTCTAACTCCTGTTTTCAAATAAAGGCTCAGAAGTCTTCTGTTGTTCGGTCTCAAGTCAGTTTATTGCAAGTTATCTAAAAGATTTTCTCCTTGAGCTGCTGTGGTTTGCTCACAGCTCAGGCAGAGGCACACACACACCCTGACATCCTCTGTCCCCTAATTTCTTCTTTTCTCCCCCTGCCCAGGGCTGCTGAAATCTTTTATATGGTACATTACGTTTTAAATGTTTATAATTTTTCCCTAATGCCTATTACCTATATTAAATGGTGCTTTTCTATCTTTTATATGGTACATTCCGTGTTACATGTTACAGTTTTTCCCCAATGCCCATTACCTATATTAAATGGTGCTTTTCTACTCTAAACCAATCTGTGAGTGCCAACATCACCAAGAGCATGGAGGTGAGGAAGGAGAAAGAGGGAGGACAGGGCAGGCCCAAATCCCTCCATCTTAAACCTCTGACCCCCATGTACAAAACCAAAACCCCCTGTACAGCACTCAAAAATTCTTCCCTCTACTTTGTGACTACTTCTACTCTAATATCTAAACTTTTGTGACTTCTTGCTCTTCCTGCAAGGTTGGTAAATGATTCCATGGTTCAAACCCAAAATCACAGCTGTTTCCAGCTGCCTGCCAGGGTCTCAAATGCTTCTGACCTGGGCCTGGAACCTCCAAAAATGTCTGAGGGACATTTTGAGTTCCGAGAAGGGTTTTGCAAAACTCTGAATCCAAACCCTTTATCCAAACTTCTCCATTGTTGGAACAATGGGATGACGTGACAGACCCCGTGACCTGTCGTCCATTTTGGGACCATTTTGGGACCATTTTGGTTCATTTTGGGTGTGGCCCTGGCTGGGCTCTTGTGCTGCCCAAGGTGGGTGCATTGAGGAGATAATTTTAATAAATCCCTGCTTTATTCTTTGGCTCTGCCCAGCCTCCCCTCGAGGTCAGCCTTCCCAAGGCATCAGCGTGGCCGGGGGGCCTTTTCCTGTTGCAGGAAGCTCGGGAAGGAGGAGGAGGAGGAGGAGGCAGGAACCGGTGCTGCGGGCAAGGGGCAGAGGCGCTCTGTTGTCGTCTGACTCACGGCAGAAATATTTACTTTAATACTTTGCTCTCTGTGCTGGGGAGGGGAGGGGAGAGGAAAAAGTGTCTCGTGCAGCCCATGGGTGTTGTGACATGTCTGTCCTCGCCACCCTGGTGAGGTAGGGGCAGCTTTATATCCATGGATATCCACTTTATATCCATAGATATCCACTTTATATCCATTGATATCAGCTTTATATCCATGGATATCCACTTTATATCCATTGATATCAGCTTTATATCCATTGATATCAGCTTTATATCCATGGATATCCACTTTATATCCATTGATATCAGCTTTATATCCATGGATATCCACTTTATATCCATTGATATCAGCTTTATATCCACGGATATCCACTTTATATCCATTGATATCAGCTTTATATCCACGGATATCCACTTTATATCCATTGATATCAGCTTTATATCCATGGATATCCACTTTATATCCATGGATATCCACTTTATATCCATTGATATCAGCTTTATATCCATGGATATCCACTTTATATCCATGGATATCCACTTTATATCCATTGATATCAGCTTTATATCCACGGATATCCACTTTATATCCATTGATATCAGCTTTATATCCATTGATATCCACTTTATATCCACAGATATCCACTTTATATCCATGGATATCCACTTTATATGCATTGATATCAGCTTTATATCCACGGATATCCACTTTATATCCATTGATATCAGCTTTATATCCATGGATATCCACTTTATATCCATTGATATCAGCTTTATATCCATGGATATCCACTTTATATCCATGGATATCCACTTTATATCCACGGATATCCACTTTATATCCACTTTATATCCACGGAGCAGCTCTGTGCTGGCTCAGAGGCCGATGGCGTTGTCCCCGTTGGGGACATTGAGGTGCCCCAAAACCCCCAAAGCCGAAGGGGACAAATGGCCATTCCTGCTGAGCATCATCCCCCTGGAGTGACCCGGCCAGGAGCTCAGGCAGCACAAAAAGGGAGTGGACTTTTCTGCCTGATCCTCAGCAGCAGAACAGGGAAAACTCGAGGCTGTGCTGTCCCCTGGGAGCCCGGAGTGACAACCCAGGGGTTTCTGGTGGGCACCGGAGCCACCTTCCAGCCCTGCCACGGGGCTGTTCCCTCCCACAGACCCCGTTCCTCTTCCCTTCCATCGGGGCAGTTGGTGCACTCAGAAATTGGGGAAGGAAAAGGGTCTTTCTAAGAAATTGGGGAAGGAAAAGGGTTGTTCTCAGAAACTGGGGAAGGAAAGGGGTCGTTAGCGACTCATTGCCCTACTGATAACCTGGCAGGCAGAATTCCCCTGCAAACCTCCAAAGCTCTTCCGGAGGCTTTGCCAAAGAAAAGCCAGCCCTGGGTTGTGGGGAGTGCCTTTGGCTGAGGTGGCTCTGAGCCATCCCAAAGCCCCTCTCCTCTTCCCTGGGCACAGCAGCTCCCACCCTGCCCGTTCTCCCCTTGCCCTGTGGACTGGGGTGGTTTTTAACATGGGGTTTTCTGTATTTTTTAACAGGCGGCTGTTTTAGGAGCCAGTGCTGTCACCCTGACGAGGAGGGACAGTTTGGATCACTTGGATCGAGGCTGGGGAGGGGAAGATGGTTTCTACAGGAAAAGCGATGGTGTCTATTGCCAGAAGTGCCCTGCAGGTGAGATGGGCTCATCACTGATCCCACCTCTGCAGCCTCTCTGTGCTCCTCTTCTGTGTCCTCGCTCCTCCTGAGCTCCAGCTCTGCCCTGCTCCTCTGTCATGGCTCTAAGCACTCATTTTGGGGATATTTTCCCTTTCTTGGCTCGTTTGCCTCTGAGCCTCACTGGTGGTGGAATCACAGAATCCTTCAGGTTGGAAAAGCCCCGCAAGGCCACCAAATCCCACCTTGTCACTGAGTGCCACCGAGTCCAGTCTTTGGACACCTCCAGGATGGGGATCCAACCCTCCCTGGGCAGTCCCAAGGCCTGAGCTCCCTTTCCATGGGGAAATTCCTGCTGGTTCCACCCTGAGCCTGCCCTGGCCCAGCCTGAGGCCGTTCCCTCTGCTCCTGTCCCTGTTCCTGGAGCAGAGCCCGACCCCCCGGCTGTCCCCTCCTGGCAGGGGCTGTGCAGAGCCACAAGATCCCCCCTGATCCCCCTTTTCTCCAGGCTCAGCCCCTTCCCAGCTCCCTCAGGGATTCTCCAGCCCCTTCCCAGCTCCCTCAGGAATTCTCCAGCCCCTTCCCAGCTCCCTCAGGAATTCTCCAGCCCCTTCCCAGCTCCCTCAGCCTCTCCTGGTGCTCCAGCCCCTTCCCAGCTCCCTCGGCCTCTCCTGGTGCTCCAGCCCCTTCCCAGCTCCCTCAGGAATTCTCCAGCCCCTTCCCAGCTCCCTCAGCCTCTCCTGGTGCTCCTGACCCTTTCCCAGCTCCCTCAGGGATTCTCCAGCCCCTTCCCAGCTCCCTCAGGAATTCTCCAGCCCCTTCCCAGCTCCCTCAGGAATGCTTCAGCCCCCTCCCAGCTCCCTCAGCCTCTCCTGGTGCTCCAGCCCCTTCCCAGCTCCCTCAGCCTCTCCTGGTGCCCCAGCCCCTTCCCTGTGTGTTCAGAGTTTCCCTTTCTCTTCAGGCACCTTCATTGCAGAGGAGTGTGAGGAGCAGAACAGCTCTGGCCGGTGTGAGCCCTGCAGAGATGGGGAGTACATGGAATATCCCAACGCCCTGCGCTGGTGCCAGGACTGCTCCGAGTGCAGGGAAGGTACGAGCTGGGGGGCAGCAGGGCTGATGGCTCAGGATGGGTCCAGCACAGTGTCACCTGCAGTGTCCCCAGAGAGTGGCTGAGGCTGCAATCTGTGCCAGAGCCATATCTGTTAAAGGCCACATCTCTCATGCAAAGCTTGGACACCAGACCTCCGCACGGAGCAGGAGGACGAGGCTCCCAGCAGCACTGGGAGCTGCTGGTGGAGTTTGACCCAGGCTCTGCTTTTCCCTTGGTACGGGCAGCGTGGGGCAGGAGAGGCTGGCACTGAGCAGCAGGGAGGGACTGGCTCGGCAGAGGAGCCGGGCTGGAGCCGTGTCCCCTCTGTCCCACAGACCAGGTGCAGCAGAGCCCCTGCCAGCCCGTCAGGAACACGCTGTGCGTCTGCAAGAACGGCACCTTCTGCCCCCCAGACCACCCCTGCGAGATGTGCCAGAAGTGCCGGCAAAGGTGGGTCTGTGCCGCTGCGGCTCCTGTGGGATCTGATCCTGTGGGACTGATCCCGCTGCTCCTGTGGGATCTGATCCTGTGGGACTGATCCCGCTGCTCCCGTGGGACTGATCCCACTGCTCCTGCGGGACTGATCCCGCTGCTCCTGTGGATCTGATCCTGCTGCTCCTGTGGGATCTGATCCCGCTGCTCCTGTGGGATCTGATCCCGCTGCTCCCACGGGACTTATCCCTCTGCTCCCATGGGATCTGATCCTGCGGGACTGATCCCTCTGCTCCTGTGGGATCTGATCCTGCTGTTCCTGTGGGACTGACCCCGCTGCTCCTGTGGGGACTGATCCTGCTGCTCCTGTGGGATCTGATCCCGCTGCTCCCATAGGATCTGATCCCGCTGTTCCTGTGGGACTGATCCCGCTGCTCCCATAGGATCTGATCCCGCTGTTCCTGTGGGACTGATCCCGCTGCTCCCATGGGATCTGACCCCGCTGCTCCCGTGGGACTGATCCCTCTGCTCCTGTGGGACTGATCCCGCTGCTCCCACGGGACTTATCCCTCTGCTCCCATGGGACTGATCCCGCTGCTCCTGTGGGATCTGATCCCGCTGCTCCTGTGGGATTGATCCCGCTGCTCCCGTGGGATCTGATCCCGCTGCTCCTGTGGGACTGATCCCTGTGCTCCTGTGGGATCTGATCCCGTGGGACTGATCCTGCTGCTCCTGTGGGATCTGATCCTGTGGGACTGATCCTGCTGCTCCTGTGGGACTGATCCCGCTGCTCCCATGGGATCTGATCCCGCTGCTCCCATGGGATCTGATCCCTCTGCTCCTGTGGGATCTGATCCCTCTGATCCCGCTGCTCCCATGGGACTGATCCTGCTGCTCCCGTGGATCTGATCCTGCTGCTCCTGTGGGATCTGATCCTGTGGGACTGATCCCGCTGCTCCCTTGGGATCTGATCCCTCTGCTCCCGTGGGATCTGATCCTGTGGGACTGATCCCACTGCTCCCGTGGGACTGATCCCGCTGCTCCTGTGGGACTGATCCCACTGCTCCCGTGGGATCTGATCCCGCTGCTCCCGTGGGACTGATCCCGCTGCTCCCGTGGGATTGATCCTGCTGCTCCCATGGGATTGATCCCTCTGCTCCCATAGGATCTGATCCCACTGCTCCTGTGGGACTGATCCCGCTGTTCCTGTGGGATCTGATCCCGCTGCTCCCGTGGGATCTGATCCCGCTGCTCCTGTGGGATCTGATCCCGCTGCTCCTGTGGGATCTGATCCCGCGGCTCCTGTGGGATCTGATCCCACTGCTCCCATAGGATCTGATCCCGCTGCTCCCACGGGATGCGGAGCCATGGCTGCTGAGCCCACCCTGTGTCCCCTTTCCAGGTGTCCTGAGGGTCAGGTGGAGCTGAAACGCTGCACCCCCGACAGTGACCTGCTGTGTGGCCCTGACACGGCCCCCTGGCCCTACGGTGAGCGAGGGGGCTGGGGGAGCGATGGGGATGGGGGCAGCTGCTCCTGCTTCAGCCTCAGCAGCAGCTCCTCACACCCTCACCCCCGTTCTGTCTGCTTTAGCCGCCAAGATCGGCGCCATCAGTGCCGTGATCGCCGTGATAGTGGCTTGGCCCCTGCTTTTGTTCTGCTTGAAACACCACTGCAGCTCCCCAGGTGGGTGCAGGGGACCCCTGGGGCACCCACCTTGGTCAGGGGCTCTGCACTGGCGTGGGTAAAGTGGGGAGACCCCGGGAGCACCCACCTGGTGTGGGTA
The DNA here is from genome assembly GCF_048771995.1 of Taeniopygia guttata. Taxonomy (NCBI): domain Eukaryota; kingdom Metazoa; phylum Chordata; class Aves; order Passeriformes; family Estrildidae; genus Taeniopygia; species Taeniopygia guttata. The sequence continues at coordinate 2,295,999 of NC_133047.1, read as the reverse complement.
AAGTGGGAAAAGAGACCCCGGGAGCACCCACCTGGTGTGGGTAAAGTGGGAAGGGAGACCCCCGGAGCACCCACCTGGTGTGGGTAAAGTGGGAAGGGAGACCCCCAGAGCACCCACCTGGTGTGGGCTGGGTGGGAAAAGAGACCCCCGGAGCACCCACCTGGTGTGGGTAAAGTGGGAAGGGAGACCCCGGGAGCACCCACCTGGTGTGGGTAAAGTGGGAAGAGAGACCCCCAGAGCACCCACCTGGTGTGGGTAAAGTGGGAAGAGGGTCCTGCCTGGGGGAAGAGGGATCACAGTGCTCTTTCCATCTTCCAGGGGATGGGAGACCCTCGAGCAGGAGGCCCTGTCAAATAGTGGTGAGTTCCTGGGATGGCAGGGGGCTGTGGCTGTGTTTGTGGGCTGGGGTGACATCTCCCATTCCCTCTGCTCCTCTCTTGGTCTGCAGCTCCTGGGAAGGCAGGAGGAGCAGGGGATTGAGGCTCATCCCTCTGGGAGGGCAGGAGGAGCAGGGGGATGAGGTTCATCCAGGTGGGAGGGCAGGAGGAGCAGGGGGATGAGGCTCATCCCTCTGGGAAGGCTGGAGGAGCAGGGGGATGAGGCTCATCCAGGTGGGAAGGCAGGAGGAGCAGGGGATTGAGGCTCATCCAGCAGTTCCTGGGAAGGCAGGAGGAGCAGGGGATTGAGGCTCATCCCTCTGGGAAGGCAGGAGGAGCAGGGGGATGAGGCTCATCCAGGTGGGAAGGCTGGAGGAGCAGGGGGATTGAGGCTCATCCCTCTGGGAAGGCAGGAGGAGCAGGGGATTGAGGCTCATCCAGCAGTTCCTGGGAAGGCAGGAGGAGCAGGGGGATGAGGTTCATCCAGGTGGGAAGGCAGGAGGAGCAGGGGGATGAGGCTCATCCAGGTGGGAAGGCAGGAGGAGCAGGGGGATGAGGCTCATCCAGCAGTTCCTGGGAAGGCAGGAGGAGCAGGGGGATTGAGGCTCGTCCCTGAGGGTTGTGGCAGAGCTGGGCCAAGCAGAGGAGGCTCTCTGGTAGTGCCCTGGGTGCTTCCAGCCCCCTCCTCAGTGCCATTAACTCTTTCCTGGTGGCAGTGCTGGCACATCCAGAGTCTGCAGGGGAGATCCCAGGGTAGGGACGGGCTGTGCTTGCCCAGAGCTCCTCCAAGCTTGGGATCCACACCCCAGCTGGTGTTTCTCCCCTGTACAGAGCTCCATGTTTGGGAAGCTGCTGTTGTGCAAGACGGTGAACGTGAGGCCAGAGGACACCTCGCCCGCAGGGAGGCTGCAGCCCTACGTGCCAGGAGTGCCAGGAGTGCCAGGAGCGCCGGTACGTCACTGGCACCCTCCTGATCTCCTGGGGGGGCTTCCAGGCCTGGCTGCCCAGGGAGATGGTGAAGGGGGTGTCTTTGTGGGGTCAGGGTGGCAAAATCTGCTCGTTGCACTGGAGAGAGTCCTCGGAGGATTTAACGCTGATGCTGAGCAAAGACAGCTCTGGTCTCCCTCAGGGAGAGGGACAGAGGGACCTCTGGGGGCTGCTGCCATTGCAGAGACGGGAAACACGGATTTCAGGGGTGGGTGGTGATCTCCTGCCCTGACAGCCTTGGGAGAGAGGGAGAGGGTCTGCAATCCCCATTAATCACACACTGGTGCTGGGGCTTGGTGGGTGCTGTAGGACATTGTCATCCCAGCAGTGACACTGTCATCCCAGCAGTGACACTGTCATCCCAGCAGTGACATTGTCATCCCAGCAGTGACATTGTCATTCCAGGAGATGCTGCCGAATGAGGAATCCATGACCCGTCTGGTTCCAGCAGCAGGGCAGGAAGCCAGTGAAGGTAATCCCCCCGGGGATGTGCTGGGGCTGGGATTCCTGTCCCAGCTGCCCGTGCTCTTGGTAGTTTTAAAAGTGTTTTAAAATCATGGGGATTTAAGGTTAAAAGGAAAATTAAGCTTAGTAGGCCCTGGAAAAATAAACACCTTAAGCACATGAAGAACTTGTACTTGCTAGAACTGCACCTGTACATGATAAATGATATAATTGTTGGATGTGATGATTGTTTAGTAATTAAATATAATTACTGTTTAATCATAAGAATAATCATGAGAAACTGTGGTCAGGGGACTAAGAAAGATCACGAGAAACTCATGTCAATGTATACAATAGAACAATATAAGTTTAATAATTAATATGTAAGTTATATAAGGATAGAATATAAAATATGTTCAGCTTGAAAGCCGTGTCGGAGGCAGATTTGGGTCTGTACCCCGACTCCCAGAGCTCTCAATAAAAGCACCTGCATGGAATCATATCCCATGTTCTGTGTGCTCCTAAACAATGTAAATTTAATAATTAATATATAAGTTATATATACAATAGAAGAATGTAAGCTTAATAATTAATATGTAAGTTATAGAAGGATAGAATATAAAATATGTTCAGCTCCAAAGCCGTGTTGGAGTCATATTTGGGTCTGTACCCGACTCCCAGAGCTCTCAGTAAAAGCACCTGCAGATAATCATATCCTGTGATTCTGTGTGCTCCTGAACGCTGACACTCCGAGCTGTCCTTTTCCCCCTCCAGCGCTGCGGAAAACCTTTTACATCTTTGCTGAGAAGACCCCCATGAGTGAGTGGATGCGATTCGGGCACAGCCTGAACCTGGGGGACAATGACATCAACATGGCCACGTCCTGCGATGGCTTCTACGATGGTTTCTACGGCATGCTGTGCAAGTGGCTGAACAGGGAGGGCTCCAGAGCCTCCATCAACACGCTGCTGGACACCCTGGTCCGCCTCAACCTCCGCGGGGTGGCAGAGGACATCTCCTTCAAGCTGGTCAAGGATGGACTTTTCCAGTACGAAACGAGCTGAAGGGCTCAGGGCCACGCTGCAACTCCCTCCTTGGAGCTACAGCTGTGAAATACCTCACGGAATATTCAGATTTTAGCTGTGTGTAGCGCTCCTGTGGCTGCTCAGGGGCTGATCCTCATGGGATGTGTGAGCCTCGAGGGCCTCTCTGCTGCAGCTCCCATGTTGGTGCTTCCTCGTGGAATCCCAGCGAGTTTATTGATTTCACTGGCTGGACACCAAGAGTTTCAAACAATTTCAATCTGCTTCCTCACTTGGAAGCGCTGGTACTACCCAGACTGCTTCGGGATTGGTGCAGAGAAGGGCTTTTGGCATCCCTGTGCTTTTGAACGGATCATCCTTGATTCTCAAAGGATTCCTGGCGTCGTGAAATGGCTTCTGCTTTTAGAACGTCTCTAAGTCAGCTTCATTCTGCATGCTTGGTGGTTCTGCGAGCTCAGCTGGGGTCTTGGGGTACTTTTTGTGTACTGAATTTGTATTTTATTTTGTTTCCAATGGTTCTGCTTGTTCTTAGGAGGCAGTTTAAAACTTGACTTGGAGGGGAGAGGAGCATTGATTGACTTGCACTGGAACACTGGGGTTGCCTGGGGAAAGGGACAAGGCAGGGGTCACCCAGCCCAGGACAGGGACATCTTCCACTCCACCAGGCTGCCCCAAACCCCATCCAGCCTGACCTTGAATGTTTGCCAGGGTGAGGCAGCTTATCTGGGTAGCCTTTCTGACAGTGTTTACCGACCCTCAATGTGAAATATTTATTCCTAATGTGATCTGCGTTCGGTTTAAAACCATTCCCGTGTCCTGGCACTCCAGGCCCTTCTCCAGAAGGGCCTCTCCAGCTCTCCTGGAGCCCCTTTAGGTACTGGAAGGGGCTTGGGGGTGTCCCAGAGCCTTCTCTTCTCCAGGCTGGACAATCTCAGCTCTCCCAGCCTGGCTCCAGAGGGGTTCCAGCCCTCAGAGCAGCCCCTGGATTTGCTCAAACACCTCCAACATCCTTGTGGAGGCCCCAGAGCTGCAGGTGGAGTCTCCCCAGAGCTGAGGAGAAGGGAAAAAATCCCCTCGTGGGGCCCAGCTCAGCCCCGTGGGTGGCCGTGGGGTGGCCCTGCTGTCCCTGCGTGCCCCAGCGTGGAGGGGTGAATGCACTAAGTGTGAGCGTGACCGTGGTACCCCCTGCCCATCCCGGCCCAGGGGCAGCTCCCCACACACTGCACCTCACACTGTCCCTCGCCAGGGACAACCCAGCTGCAGAAACAGCTGGGAAAACCACTGGAGTACTTGAGTCGCCCCCCAGTCCGTCCCCAGAGGGGTGGGAGGGTGCTCAGCATCCTTCTGCTGCTCTCCTTCTCCCCCACCCTCCAACACTGCGTCCACAAGCAGAAATTTTTTTTACTTATTTATTTAGCAACTGTAAATATTACATATGTTAACTTAAAAGCTATATAAAAATAGTTATATTCTTATGCATGGTTCTGTGTTTTTTACAGAGCTCTGGCCCAGCCAGTTTGCTATTTTCCAGTTTTTTTTACATTTCTCTGTTTATGAAGGGTTAACTTTTAAAAAAAAATAAATCCTGATTTGCTTGTCTGGTTTGATTTGTTTTCCCCACAGAACTCTGGTGAGGGCTTGTCTGGGGTCTCAGTGGACACCAGGGTCTAGTGGACACCAGGGTCTAGTGGACACCAGGGTCCCGTGGACACCAGGGTCCCAGTGGACACCAGGGTCTAGTGGACACCAGGGTCCTAGTGGACACCAGGGTTCCAGTGGACACCAGGGTCTCAGTGGACACCAGGGTCCCAGTGGACACCAGGGTTCCAGTGGACACCAGGGTTCCAGTGGACACCAGGGTCTAGTGGACACCAGGGTCTAGTGGACACCAGGGTCCCAGTGGACACCAGGGTTCCAGTGGACACCAGTTGCTCCATGTGGCACTGAGGACTCAGCCCATGGAATTAACACTCGGCCACCCAGCATCCCACCAGGAATGGTCCCCACCAGCCCCCAGGGGACCTTTCTGCCAGGACAAGCTCTCAGCTCCATCCTGGACTTTATTTACCCCACACCAGAGTCCGGTGCCAGGGCAGGGGGTGCTGGGCTCCACCCGGCCAGGGCTCTGTGTGCTGCTTGCAGTAGCTGTGTTGCAAATCCATGCGGTGCTTAGTGAGAAAAGGGCTCTGCTCAGCCCCCCAGGGCTCTGCTCAGCCCCCCAAAAACGCCCCTGCAGCCGCTCCCAGCCCCGGCACTGCGAGGGGATTTTTCAGAGGAGCTGCTGTTGACCTGCCCCGGGGGTTGGTGCCCAGGGGTCTCTGGTGGGTGTCCCCCTGTGCCCCCCGAGCATGCAGACCTGGGCACATGCAGGGTTCAGTGCCAGGGCTCAGCTCCTGGCCCAGGGAAGGCAAACAGGACTGGGAAGCAGCGGTGAGTGCCCAGGTTGTGTGAAAAGGAGGGAAAGTCGTGCTCCTACCTGAACACCGAGGGTGAGGAGCCACCACCTCGCTCCTGCATCCGAGGCTGAGCGTGGGCATGCAGCGTGGGAGGCTCCGAGGTGCTCCACGAGGCCACCGACGCCACCAGGAGCACCCCTGGGTGCTCCTCCAGCAGCAGCCTCTGCGGGGACGGGCTCCAAGGAGCTTCTCCCCATGCCAGCCGGGCAGGGTGAGGAGGTTTGGGTGCCTCCTGCCCTGCCTGGCAGCCCTGCAGGGACACGGGTGGGACAGGCAGAGCGAGTCCGATGGAAAAGCCACCGCCTGGTGTTGTACCAGGGGTTGGGTCCTGGCTGTCCCTGCCCGTCCCAGGAGCGCTGGAGGGGGTCAGGGCATCACCCCGAGCCTGGCACAAGGATGTGCCTGCCCAGCTGCTCCTCCCACACACACAGGAACCACGCCGGGCTTTTAAAATACCATTTATTACAATGGAGCCTTCCAGGCTAAAATCCCAAGCCAAGGGCTCGGGGTTGGTTTCTGGTGTGGCAGATTGAGGGAGTGGGTTTGGGTTTGGGTTTGTTTTTGTTTTTTTTTTGCTTTAAGTTTCTGTCTAAACAAAACTGAAGAGTTAAGAACAGGGAGGAGAGGACTCTGATCCTCTCTGTGCCCTGAATGAGGACAGACCCCACTTGTAGGGGAAATCCTGCAGCGCCCGGAGGCATTTGGGGACCAGCGTCCCCTGCCCTGTGCCTGACCCTGCTGTGAGTCCAAGGGGGTGGCAGCACCCCCAGAGTGGCTCCAGGTGGTGAGATGCCACCAGACACCCAAACCACACCCTAAGAGCTTCTGGTTCCAAATCAAAGTGGAAGCAGGATGTGTTTCTTCTTCTTCTTCTTCGTCATCTTCCTCCTCATGCTGATGATGTTCCAAGAAACAAAACCAATTTCCGACGACTGAGCCGCGGCACAGCCCTCGCGCCCCTGCCAAGGCGAATTTCTGCTGCTGCTGCTGCTGCTGCTCGGGCTCTGCCAGTCCTGCCGAGCCCCTGCCCGGCCACCGCCTCTGCTGCGGGGCCAGTGCCACCCCAGCCTGGCGCTGGGGCAGGGCATCCACCCTTCCTCCTCCTCCTCCTCCTCCTCCTCCTCCTCCCCGGGACGCTGCAGCCAGGGCAAGGACGGGGCTTTCAAACCACAGCCGAGGAGGAGGAGGAGGAGGAGGAAGAGGAGGCTGTGGCTGCCGACGATGAAGGAGAGGAAGAAGGGGAGGAGGAGGCGTTCCAGAAGAGCCAGCGCCTCTTGGGCTGCCGTTTCAGGTGGAGGTAGTCTTCCTTCTCCCGCTCCTTCTTCGCCCGCTGGTAGTGATCCTCCTCCTTCAGGTACCACACCGGCGGCCAGCGGTGCTTCTCGAAGTACTCCTGGTTCTCTGCGGGCACAGGGGGGGTGAGGGCAGTGCCAGCACCGCGGGGACCCCCCTGCCGCGCCCCCCGGCTGCCACTCACCTCCCGACATGGCCTTCATGTCGCGGGGGAACTTGCGGCAGACGTTGTTGTAGTTGGTGCAGATGTGGTGCAGGCACCAGTCGGCGAGCTGGTAGGCGCAGTGGAACTGGGAGAGAGGATGGGACACAGCTCAGGGCCACCAGCAACAGGCCAGCACCAGGGATTCACCTCAGTTCTCCATGGACACCCAAGGCCAGACCTGCTTGTCCAGCTCCTGGAGCTGCCAGACCCCTCTGGGTGTCACCCCCAGCCCTGCCAGACTCCTCTGGGTGTCACCTGGAGCACTCCTTGCCTTGTCAGACCCCTCTGGGTGTCACCTGCCCTGTCAGATCCCTCTGGGTGTCACCTCCTGCCCTGCCAGACCCCTCTGGGTGTCACCTGGAGCACCCCCAGCCCTGCCAGACTCCTCTGTGTGTCACCCCCAGCCCCATCAGACCCCTCTGGGTGTCACCTCCTGTCCTGCCAGACCCCTCTGGGTGTCACCTGGAGCACCCTCAGCCCCATCAGACCCCTCTGGGTGTCACCTGGAGCACCCCCAGCCCCATCAGACCCCTCTGGGTGTCACCTGGAGCACTCCTTGCCTTGCCAGACCCTTCTGGGTGTCACCTCCTGCCCTGCCAGACCCCTCTGGGTGTCACCTGCCCTGTCAGATCCCTCTGGGTGTCACCTGGAGCACCCCCAGCCCCATCAGACCCCTCTGTGTGTCACCTCCTGCCCTGCCAGACCCCTCTGTGTGTCACCTGGAGCACCCCCTGCCCTGTCAGACCCCTCTGGGTGTCACCCCCAGCGCCATCAGACCCCTCTGGGTGTCACCTGGAGCACCCCCTGCCCTGCCAGACCCCTCTGTGTGTCACCTGGAGCACCCCAGCCCTGCCAGACCCCTCTGGGTGTCACCCCCAGCCCCATCAGACCCCTCTGGGTGTCACCCCCAGCCCTGCCAGACCCCTCTGGGTGTCACCTGGAGCACCCCCAGCGCCATCAGACCCCTCTGGGTGTCACCTGGAGCACCCCAGCCCTGCCAGACCCCTCTGGGTGTCACCTGGAGCCCCCCAGCCCTGCCAGCACAGGCTCCTGTCCTACCTGAGCCAGCTCCAGGAACACGAGCACGTCCCCGTCGATGTCCACCATCATCTGCGCCGCCTCCATCAGGCCGGTGACCGTGTACTGCTCTGCACGGGGGGACACGGCGGGTCGGGGGGTGGCTGGCACGGGGTGACAGTCACCCTGCTGCACCTCAGCCACCCGGACTCACCTGTCAGAGCCACCAGGTGCGGCAGGCAGAGGCGGTTGGCGAGGATGATGAGCTTCATGTCGTCCAGGTCGGGGCTGGAGCTGAACTGGCCCGTGTACAGGTACTCCAGCACCGCCCGCATGCAGCTCTTGCTGGTGTGAGGAAGTGCCACCTGCCAGACACACACACCCTGTCACCTCCTGGCCGGCTGTGCCACCCTCCCAGCAGCTCTCCTTGATAGTAAAAGGGTTTAAAATCATGGGGATTTAAGGTTGAAAGGAAAATTAAGCTTAGTAGGCCCTGGAAAAAATAAATACCCATGGTACATGAAGGCCTCGTACCTTGCTAGAGCTGCACCTGTGTAGCTTGTAGGTGATAAATTATATAATTGTTGGATGTGATGATTGTTTAGTAATTAAATATAATTACTGTTTAATCGTAAGAATAATGATAAGAAACTGTGGTCAGGGGCCTAAGAAAGATCATGAGAAACTCATGTCAATGTATACAATAGAACAATATAAGTTTAATAATTAATATGTAAGTAAAATACGTTCAGCTCAAAAGCCGTGTGGGAGTGTCAGATTTGGGTTTGTACCCCTGATTCCCAGAGCTCTCAATAAAAGCACCTGTAGATAATCATATCCCATGATGATGTGTGTTTCTAAACAACGTAAATTTAATAATTAATATGTAAGTTATAGAAGGATAGAATATAAAAATACATTAAACCCCAAAGCCGTGTCGGAGGCAGATTTGGGTCTGCACCCCTGATTTCAGAGCTCTCAATAAAAGCATGTGCAAATAATCATATCCCATGATGATGTGTGTTCCTAAACAATGTAAATTTAATTATAAATATGTAAGTTATAGAAGGATAGAATATAAAATACGTTCAGCTCGAAAGCCATGTTGGAGTGTCAGATTTGGGTCTGCACCCCTGATTTCAGAGCTCTCAATAAAAGCACCTGCATGGAATCACATCCCGTGATTCTGTGTGCTCCTGAACAATGTAAATTTAATAATTAATATATAAGTTATATATACAATAGAAGAATGTAAGTTTAATAATTAATATGTAAGTTATATAAGGATAGACTATAAAATACGTTCAGCTCCAAAGCCGTGTGGGAGTGTCAGATTTGGGTCTGTAGCCCTGATTTCAGAGCTCTCAATAAAAGCAGCTGCATGGAACCACACCCCGTGGTTCTGTGTGTTCCTGACCATCTCACCTCGTTGGTGGAGCTCTCCACGAAGGGGCCACCGAACATCGCGGCCATCCAGTCGCAGCTGGAGATGAGCAGGGGCTTGTGGGCACTGATAGCACCGTCATCCAGCACGAAGGTGACATCTGGGGACAAGCACAGGACCTGGGGCTCAGCCACAAAACCCCTCACCCCGGGGAAAGCAGAGGGAAGGGCACAGAGCCTGCCATATCCTCTATTTTCCCCTAAATTTTCTCTCATTTTTATCCAGCATTTCCTGCCAGCTCAGAGCAGCATGGGGAAGTGCCTCAGCAGCGCTCTGCCTATTCCAAGGGGTTTTCCCCTTGGAAATTCCAAGGTGTTTTCCAAGGGGAAAACCTGGGAAGCAAATGTCACACCTAAACTTGAGTCCTTGGAGAGCTGGGAAGGAGGTGGGGATCTCCTGCCCTGCTCTCCACAGCTTCTCCCAGGGGTGTGCGAGGGCCACCACAAATCTGTCCCTGACAGGGACGGCCTGACCATATTAGGATCCATCTCCATGAAACAAATCCAGCCGGAGGGAGGCTGGGACATTCACGTCCCCCTGGGATGTCACCTCGTGCTGGTGGCTCGTGGTGCTCGCTGCAAAGCCGGGGAAATCCTACTAAGGGCACTTGCTCCTCATAAATCAGGATGACCCCTGTGAAAATCCAGTCTGGGAGAGAAGGAAGTCGCCTTTGCAACTCTTCCATAAATAAACAGAGCTGCTGGGCCAGCTGGGCAGCAGGAAACCCTGGGGAAGGGCTTCACACTCACTTTCTCGGGGAAAAAAAGGTGACAAAAATTCCCCAAACAGCAAAGTGTGACCAAAAACCCTGGGGGAGCACACAGAGCAAAGCCAGGAGCTCCGAGCCCCCACCCACCCCAAAAAGGACCAGGCTGCTGCTCCAGGAGCCGTACCCGAAAAAGTCCCCTTGGCCAGGCATTCCTTCACCCGGTTTGTCCTCCGGACGTGGAAGGCTTTGGTGATCTCCTGGTTCATGAACGCCTCGTTGTTGAGGATGTTGGCCACCATCATGCGCAGGTCGAACACCTCCAGCAGCTCGGCGATGTGGGCGATGTGCATGAGGTCCCGCTCGTTCTCGTCCAGCTCGCCCGTGTACAGGTACTTCAGCACGGCCCGGAAAGGACCCGGCTGGATGGACGCGTCCATCTTCACCACCACCATCAGCTTGGACTTGTAGGTCAGCGGGTCCTCGGCCATCTCCTCCTGGATGCTGGCGAAGGCCCGGCTCCAGGAGGAGAGGTTCCGGCCCCGCCGCAGCCCGCGCTCGCCGTTCTCGTAGCGGTCGCCCCGCAGGATCCCGTCACTGGTGGAGGCTCTAAGGCACGGTTTGCGCTGGCCGGGTCCGGCCTCCTCGGCGCTCTCGCAGATGTCGAAGCTGGCGGCCCTCAGGAGGAAATCCCGCCCGTGGTGCCTCTCCTCCTGGTGCAGCATCCGCTCGGCGGCCGTCAGCCCGCCGCCGTGCCCCGCCGTGCTCTGCTGGTCCTCCTCGCTCAGGTCCATGAGGAACAGGTCGTAAAACTTGGAGGAGGAGGTGGAGAGGTAGATCTTGTGTGCGTAGATTTTGATCTTCTCTTGCAGCACCAGGATGACGTCCGCGCACAGGGGGTCCTCCAGAAGGTGGGCTGGACGCTCCTCGTTGTTGGAAGGGGGGTCTGGGACGATGATGATGGGAGGAGGGGGCTTGGGGGGCAGGAAGGGGGCTTGGAGCAGGGGCCGCTGCACGTTGCGCAGGTGGGACTTCCAGAACTGCAGGTGGCGGCGGGAGATGAGGGCGGCACGGATGGCATTGTCAAAGACGTCCTTGACGCCGAACTGGGCCACCACGCTCGTCTCGTAATAAGGGATCCCCAACTCCTTGGCGACCTCCCTGCCCTTCTCTGGGGGAAGGATCTCGTTAGGTTTAATTGGCCTGAAAGAGACAGGAGATAATTAAAGAAGAGACTTCTTCAGATAAGGAGGGCAGGCAGGGATGTCTCCAGGGCACGAGGTCCCACCTGGCCAAGGGTCGCCGTGCCCGGTTGACGGCCTCCAGGTCGGCGTAGCGCAGGTCGAGCTGGCAGCCCACCAGGATGACGGGGGCGCGGGGGCAGAAGTGTTTGATCTCCGGGTACCACATGGTCTTCACATGGTGCAGGGAGTTGGGGTTGGCGATGGAGAAGCACAAAACCACAACGTCGGACCTGTGATGGGACAAGGGAGGGGTCGAGGTGCGGTTTGGGGACTCCCTCCCTGCCCAGGGTAGCGCCGGGCTCTGCCTCTCCCTACCTGCCGTAGGCAAAGCGCCTGTCCTTGTGGTGGTCACCAAAGGTGTCCCAGAGGCGCAAGGACACGCTGACATCGTCTACCACATCCCGGGAGCGCTCCAGCACCTGCGGGAACAGAAACCATCCAGCTCCTCAGTCCCTGAGGACAACAACAACAGCAGGGCTGTCCCCACCGCGGGGAGTCAGTCACAACCCCGCTGCAAGCAGGACACAGCTCCACCTCCTCGGGACCCCAAGGGGTGTCCATGAGCCCCCGCAGCACCCTCAGCAGCCCTGGGACCCTGGCAGGGCTCAGGAACCCCCCTGGACAGAGCCCCCAGAGACACTGGCTGTGATCTCTGTCCATGGAAAAGAGTTTTCAATCTTACAGGGTGAATTACAAGCTCTGAGTGTTTGATATGAGTAATAATTAAGTGTGGCACGGGTGCAAAAGTAAAATTTTAGGATTCTAGATTAGGGGTTCAGAGGGGACAAGATGGAGGAAATTGGGTGTGTCTTGTCCTTTTTCTCCTTCTTCATGCCCTCCATGTTTCACTGTGCTGTTGGCATTTTTCTGTTGGTTCAGGCTGGGGACACACTGTCCAACGTAGGTGACAGATATTGGCACGTTATTGTAAATCCAGCACAGGTAGTTTGTGGTATTTAATGTTTGTACCATCCCACTGAGGGCAGAGCCCCACACGCTGCCCTGCAGGACAGAGCTGCGGCAGGGCAGCAGAACATGGTAGAGATAAACAGAATAAACAACCTTGAAACAGCACAGACCAATTATGGCTTCTGCTTTGGCAGCGGGGCTGACAGACAGAGACTTTTACAATCTCGGGATCATCAATACCTCAGATTCCGACACTCACCTCCTGGCAGACGCGGTACTGGTCGATGGCCCACACCGTGGGCACGTGGGTGGCGAGGAGCTGGTACTGGGTCAAGGTGGCGTTGCAGGCACGGGCACAGATGAGCCGGGTCTTGCCCACCGCGTTGTCCCCGACCACGACGCACTTGATGGTTTCTACGTTTGGCCTCTCATAATCCATGTCAGAATCCATTAATTGGGACCTGCGAGGGGAAGGAGGGCTCGGCAAACCCAGCCAGGACCAGCCAGGGGGTGTCTCCAGGGCACCACAGGGGCACCAAGCAGGAGGATGCTGACACTCCCTGGCAGCCCGGGGAAGCTCTGCAGCAGCTGCTCAGCCCTTCCCAGCTCGCTCTGCCCGCCAGTCCCCTTTAAAATTTCATGTTCTGGTGGCAGGGTGGCTGCTGTGCCACGTCAGACACATGGCCTGCGTTGGATTGTGCCCTCCTCCCTCCTGGCTCTCCGGCTCATGCTTGTTCATGTGAGATGAGGCTTTTTTTTTTTGCCTCTGCCTTCCTCCTCTTCCTTTTCTCCATCTCCAGCATTTGCAAGAGAAGCTTCCAGACCGCCTGACCGAGTGCACAGGCGGGCACTGCCAGGCTCTGCTGCCTGGCAGGGGACACTGACCTGGCCCCCTTTTCCCACCCCATTCCCAGCGGGATATTTTCTCAAAGCTAAGAGCAGCAAGAAGAAACTCCTTAGTTTTCCCAGAGCCACGGGGATTGGGAGAGCTCCCAACACTCCTGAGAGAGACGTTGGTGCTGTGGGTGCTGCAGAGCTGATGAGCAGCACCCAGGTGTGCCCAGGTGTGCCCAGGTGTGCCCAGGTGTGCCGCCCATTCCCTGCTCAAAGCCAGAGCCTAAATCAGCCAGAATTAACTCAGCACAGCATGAACCCGAGGGATTATATGGTTGCCAGGGGAAAAAGCAGTGAGGGGATTGAGGGATAGCAAAAAGGACAAAAAAACCCACATCCCAATTTCTGTGAACTTCCCAAGGCCACAGATCTCTTTCCCCTTGGGATACAAAGGAGGACAAAACCCCCACATCCCAATTTCTCTGAAATTCCCAAGGCCACAGATCTATTCCCCCTTGGGATACAAAGGAGGACAAAACCCCCCCACATCCCAATATCTCTGAACTTCCCAAGGCCATGGATCTCTTCCCCCTTGGGATAGCAAGGAGGACAAAAACCCCACATCCCAATTTCTCTGAACTTCCCAAGGCTACAGATCTCTTCCCCCTTGGGATAGCAAAAAGGACAAAGACCCCCACATCCCAATTTCTCTGAACTTCCCAAGGCCACAGATCTCTTCCCCCTCGTCGATCCCTCCTGGCAGCGGCCTCCCGAGCTGCTATAATAAACCACCAGCGCAGTGAGCGAAAATACCCGGTAACGATGGCAACGGAGCCCTGCACGTGGGACCACAGCTCCCCAAACCGGCAGCCTGGCAAGGACTTCCCAATGTGAGCACCTCCCTGCGTGTGCAGCTCCCCGGGCACACCTGGATCCACGGGGCAGCACAAATCCTGCTCACTTCAGGTGCTTCCACACCGGGCAAAACTTCTCTGAGTAGCTGTCACCCCCTCCATCCTTTGGGATGCAGGGAATTCGTCCCAAAGGCATTGAAAACCAGGAGCAGCAGCAGGGCAGGTGGGCTCCTTCCCCATGAGCTGCTCAAAATCCATTTCCATCCCCCTCTGCTGCCATCCCCTGTCCCCTGCTCCTCCCTCAGCTCTTTAGGACCAGGAGTTATCCGGGGTGTGAGTGCTCGGGGAGCTTTGCTGGGGTTATTTTTAGGCCCAGCCGTGCTCCATTGGGATGGCACAGGAATGACAACTGCAGGTGGCACTCGGGATGTTTGTCCCTTGTGGGGAGCTCAGCCCACCCCCAGCCAAGCCAGCTCGGAAAATCTGGTGCCTCATGGGAATTAAAGGCTAAATCCTTGTGGGATCGGTGCCTGCTGTGAGGAGGGGGAGAGGGAGACAGCAGCAGGGACAAAAATTAGGTTCTCAATAAAGCAGAACATCATTGGGGAGCTCTGTCAGCCCCACAGGGCAGCGGGGGGGTCACAGCCTCTCACCCATGGCACCACCCCAGCAGGGGCTGAACCTTTTCAAGCCCCCTCCTCACCTTCCCCACCATCATTCTCTCCTGGGAACAGCTCCAAAACCCACCGGAGAGTAAAAATAACCCGGGATGCTGCGAGATCGGAGTTCCCCCCGGAGGAAAAGCTCTTCCCACAGGAGCACGGCTGCTCCAGCCAGCAGCCCCCCAGCCCCCCACCCAAACCACGGGCACCCAATTCACACCCACACCCCCCCAAGGAGAACCCCAAAATTGCTCCTTCCAACCTCCCAGCCCGCGGTTGCCACGGCAACTGCACCATCACCCCGGGAGCGGTCGCTTAGCAACTCCCAGGCTCCAAATCCTCCATCCCGCACTTCTCTAGGGGAGGAGAACCCCCAAACCGGGGCGAAACCGCCCCGAAACGGCAGCGATGCCCAGAAATAACGGGGTGCAGAGGGAACGGGGCCCGGGCGGCCCCGCGGAAGCCGCCGGGGCTATGGAGGCCGCGGCGGGAGGCGGTGCGGGAGAAACGGAGAAACGGGGCCCCGAGCGGGGCTGCAGCACGGCCGGGGCCGGGGATGCGGCGGGCGGGGACACCGGGATCGGGGTGTGGGGTATAGCAGAGGGCTCGGGGGGCACCGGGATTGGGGTGCGGGAATCGCAGAGGGCTCGGGGAGCACCGGGATTGGGGTGCGGGCATGGCAGAGGGTTCGGGGAGCACCGGGATTGGGGTGCGGGCATGGCAGAGGGCTCGGGGAGCACCGGGATTGGGGTGCGGGGTATGGCAAAGGGCTCGGGGAGCACCGGGATTGGGGTGCGGGGTATAGCAGAGGGCTCGGGGAGCACCGGGATTGGGGTGCGGGAGGTTGGGGAGGGAGCAGGGAGCACCGGGATTGGGGTGCGGGAATGGCAGAGGGCTCGGGGGGCACCGGGATTGGGGTGCGGGCATCGCAGGGGGGCTCGGCAGGAACCGGAGCGGGTGCGGGCATCGCAAGGGGGCTCGGGGGTGTCCCCAGCACCCGAACCGGGGCTGTGGGGCATTGCAAAGGGGGCAGGAAGCACCGGGAGAGGGTGCGGGGCATGGAGAGGAGGTCGGGGAGGACCCAGGCCAGGCGTGCGGGGCTTCAGGAGAAGGTTGAGGGTGCTGGCAGCGCCCGGCTCGGGGTGCGGGACATCGCAAGGAGACTGGGGAGGACCTAGGCCGGGGATGCGGGGCACCGCAAGGAGCTTGGGGGGGCTCGGAGCACCCGGTTCGGGGGTGCGGGGTAATGGTGAGGAGCTTGGGGGTGCTCGGAGCACCCGGCTCGGGGGTGCGGGGTGATGGTGAGGGGCTCGGGGGTGCTCGGAGCACCCGGACGGGAAG
The DNA here is from genome assembly GCF_048771995.1 of Taeniopygia guttata. NCBI lineage: Eukaryota > Metazoa > Chordata > Aves > Passeriformes > Estrildidae > Taeniopygia > Taeniopygia guttata. Next base: position 2,280,183 of record NC_133047.1, on the reverse strand, counting down.
CACCGGGAGGGGGAAGGGGGGTGCGGGACACGGCGAGGCGGGCTGGAGAACACCGGGAACCGGCGTGAGGCATAGCGAGGGGGGGAGAGGGGGCTCCAGCCACCCGGCTCGGGGGTGCGGGGCACGGCGAAGGGGTCTCGCTGTCCCCCCATCCGGCCCGGGCGGGATGATGCGCGGAGGCGGAGCGGGACGCGGGGCGGAAGCGCGGGGGGGTCCCCCGGTACTTACACCAACACAGACGAAGCGGCGGCTCCCAGGGGCCGGGGCCGGGCTCGCCCCTCCGGACATGGCCACGGCGCTGCTGGGCCGGGCAGGGCTGGGCAGCTCAGGGCCGGGCCCGCGGGGGCCCATGGCGGCTCCTCGGCCGCCCCGATCTCCGCATCCGCGGCCCGCTGCGCTGCGCTGCGCGGAGCCCTGCGCGGAGCCCTGCGCGCTGCCCTGCGCGCTGCAGTCGCGCCCGCCCCGCCTTTCATTCACAAAAAACAAGCGGAGCCCGCCCAGCCCCGCCCCGGCTCCCCCCATCCCCCCTCCGCTGCCGCGCATTGGCTCCGGGAACCGGGGGGGACGGGGGGGTCCGGGCATCCTGCCGCGCATGGGGACCCGTTGTGGCTCCGAATTCTGCCGTGGGACCCCCCCCCATCCTCCCCTAAACCTCCCTCGCAGGGGTTTTGGCATGTCCCCCGAAATCCGCCTTGAGACCCAATAATGTCCTCTCACCACCCCTTGCAGGGGGCTCCGTCTTGCCCCCACAATTCTGCCTCCGGACCCACATCGTGTCGCTAATTCTCCCTTGCAGGGGACTCTGCTGTGCCTCCCCAATCCTGCCTTCCATGCGACACCATCCTGGCCCTAAAACCCTCCCACACAGGGAGCTCCGGCCTGCCCCCAATCCTGCACTCCATGGATCCCTATCCTCCATCTGCCCTACCCTGCCCCTCTCACCCTGCCCTCCATCCTCTGTGACATCCATAGGGGGGATGACACCCTCATCCCCCCTAAACATCACCTCCATCCTTCCTCTGCACCCCCCAGTCCTGATCTGAGGAAGGGGTGCACCCTCTCCTGCATCCCTCTGAGATCTTTCCCTCCCCCCAAATTTCAGAGGTGCCAGCTCCCAGCTGGGCCGTGTGTGGTGCTGCTGGTGGAGGAGACCCCTCACAAGCCCCACAGCCCCCCCCGGAGCACCCCAAAACCCTCACAGGGCTTCTCTTGGTGGGGAGCGAACTGCTCCATCCCTCCGTGCCCTCCAAGCGCACAGGCCACACGCTGCGATCCTGCCCTTTTTGCAGCCCTCTCCTCACCCCTAGGGCACCTCCCCAAAAATCTGAACCCTCGGGGCACAAAAAAACCTCCGAGTCATCTTTTGCAGCGCGGCTGCCGGGAATGCGCCGCCGGCCGCGCTGCTCTGACCCCGTCCATCCGCATCATGTGATGCTCTCCATCCCTTCCCGAGCCTTCCAGCCGCTTTCCCTGCCCATCCCCGCCCCGGGGCCGCGCTAAGCTCGGCCCCCTGCCCGGCCTGACGCCGTTCCGCCCGTTCCAGGCCCGTTCCGAGGCTGCCGCTGATGCCCAACCCGGGCACGGCCCCCCCAGCCCGGCCGCCGGTCCCCGCCTCACCGAACTCGCAGCACGGGGATCTGTCTCTCCATAGCAGAAGGAGATGGAGCCGCTAATTTGGGGAGGGGAAAGCTCTTTTGGGTTTGGAGACGGCAAAAGGCAGCTCCCGGTAATGCCTTGGTGGCCACGCCGGGACCGGGAGGCGGCGGAGATGCGGAAAAGCCGCCCCGGGAGATGCGGGAAAGCCGCCCCGGGGGCTGCAGAACCCCGAGAGTTGCGGAAAAGCCGCCCCGGGAGATGCGGAAAAGCCGCCCCGGGAGATGCGGGAAAGCCGCCCCGGGAGCTGCAGAACCCCGGGAGATGCGGGAAAGCCGCCCCGGGAGCTGCAGAACCCCGGGAGATGCGGAAAAGCCGCCCCGGGAGATGCGGAAAAGCCGCCCCGGGAGCTGCGGAAAAGCCGCCCCGGGAGATGCGGAAAAGCCGCCCGGGAGATGCGGAAAAGCCGCCCCGGGAGCTGCGGAAAAGCCGCCCCGGGAGATGCGGAAAAGCCGCCCCGGGAGATGCGGAAAAGCCGCCCCGGGAGCCGCGGAAAAGCCGCCCCGGGGGCTGCAGAACCCCGGGAGCAGCCGAACTGCAGAACCCGGAGCTTTCTGCTTCTTGGAGTGGGTCACGGGGAAGGAAGGAACACGTAGAGCTTGTTTGCCAGCCGCATGATTTGGCTTATTTGCTCTCTTGTAGCAGGTGCTTAATTGTGGCAGAAAGGGTTCCCGGCAGCTTTCTGGGCAGCCAAATTCCCCTGGCAGCCAGGCAAAACAAAAGCACGATTGTCACCCGCAGGAGGAACGCTCCGGCTGCTCTCGGGCCTCCTTCCCGGGAAAAAAGGTTTCCCGGCAGGAGAGAGCTGGAGGATGGAGGCACCCAGGTGGGCACGGGCCGGGGGAGAGGGGTCGGGAGCGGCTGTGGGGTGTGGGTGCTGCTCGCAGCCCCTCTCCTCCGAGGGAGGAGGAACACAAGTCTCAGCTGACTGTTCCCCAGCGAGCCCACGCCGTGGCAAGGCTTGGCACGGCACGGAATGGCACAGCATGGCACAGCTGCCCAGTGCCATCCCCCTTCCCTCAGCGCCGCGATCTCAGCAGGGCTGTGATCCATTAAAAGGCATTTTGCTTCCTGCTCCCATCTCTGGAGTTTTAAACCTGTCCCCAAGGAATTCCGTCTGTCGGGCTCCATGATCCTGACTCCACACCCACGGCTGAGCTCTGGGGGTCCCACCAAGCCCCTTTTTCACCCCACAGCATCCTCCTCCCTCCATCTCCCACTCCCCAGCCAGGAATGAAGAAGCCCTCAAGGAGATCCAAGATCCGAGCAGGCATTGCTCCAGCCCCAGTAAAATTTACGCCTCTCCAGTTTAAAGCCAGGGCATTTCCACCCGTGCCCAGTGCTGCCAGGAGCCTGCCCAGCCTCACTGGGGACAGCATGCAGCAATCCAAACCCAGACCCATTTTCCTTATGCTCCTTGGATGCTCTGCAACCACTGCAGCTTTCCTGGCTCTGCCCCCCACCCTGCCCCCCAAATCCAGCATCATCCACCTTGCAAGGGGCTGAAAGCCTGGCACAGACCAAGGCCATGCATCCGTCACTGGAAAAAGCAGATTTAGGAGAGAGAGACCCCAAAAACCCCGGGCAGCCCTGGACTACAAACTCCCAAAGCCCCTGGGACCCTGCCTTTGCCTTCCTCTGCTGTTTCCTCCCTCATCCACGGGGAACGGAGGCGTTGCTGTGGCGGGGGTGGGATGGGAGCAAAGAGCAAAGTCCCCGGAGAAAGTGGCCGGTGGAAAAGCGCCAGGAGCAGGGGCGGGAGGAGGCGGCAGGAGATACTTACAGGCTGTGAGCCATGGCTGTCATCTTCCCGGCGGGGCTGCCCTTCCCTGGGCTTTCCATCGCTCTCTCTTGGCAGGCTCTGCGAGGAGAGGGCGCAGGGATCTGTGAGATCACCCCAAATCCCAAAGCCACCCCCTCCCCACCCGCTGTCACCTCCCAGCCCTGGGGACACGAAGGTGTTGGGAAGGCGAGTTCTGGGCTGGCCAAGCAGCGTGCTGGTGTGGGGACAGAGCTGTCCCTTGTCTCCCCATTGTCCCCGTATCTCGCTTCCAGCTCTGCCCTCCTCATGCCAAAACACATCAATCCATGGAACGCACACAGACGTGTCCCCTGCTCTGAATTCCCCAGGGACAACCTCCCCTCAGCCCCAGCACCTCCACCCTCGGGCTGAGAGCCTTCCCTGTGGCTCTGAGCTCCCTGGGCCATGCCTGGCTCCTGGGGTGGCCAGCAGGCCACCGAGTCCCCTGGCATGGTGGCTTTGGCCAACCTGGAGCGAGGCAGGGCACAGGGCTGTCCCTCCTTCCCTGCTGCATCCTGCTCAGGAGCAGAGTCCAGCTGGGATTTGCTCCTGGCAAAGCCAGCAGAGTGCTGGCTGTGGGCAGGGAGTGGGTTCCAGGCACCCACCACCGTGCTGGATCCATCCATGGATCCATCCATGGATCCATCCATGGATTCACCAGGAAGAGCAGCAAGCGTTCCCCCCTCTGTTTTGCTTCTCTAAAATCCCAAATGCTGCATTTTTGCTTCCTGGATGAGGCTACAAGAGGTCTCCTTGCTCAAAGCAGCTGCTCCAAGCGCCCCATGGGCCCTCCAGACCCATCAGCAGCCAGGGAGGGAGGTGGCAGCTCAAAAAAATGGCATTTACAGGCTCAGTATCCAACCAGAGCCGGGAGAAATCTTCAACCAGAACTTTGCAAAAATTGCAAAACCCAACGTTGATGGGGGAACTGTGGGGGCAAAATGACACCTTGGGAGGAGAGGTGGGGAGCAGAGCCTGGGAAACAGAAGGAAAGGTCTAAACCAAGCAAATAAAAGAACAATTTTGCACCTTCCATGCCCTGCAAAAGCAGCTGTTGGAGCGCCAGGAGTTTGGGGGAGCTCTGCAAATTCCCTGCAGGCAGAAATTCTCTGGATGCCATGTCCCAGCCCTGGAATCAGCCCTGACCCAGCCCAGGTGCCAGCTCACCCTGCCATCGATAGGGCTGCAGCGCTCCAGGGATCATCACTCAGCTTATAAATATTTAAACCCAGAAGGAGCCCTGCACTCCTGTAAAACCCAGCTCCTCAACAAACCCAGATCCCTTCGCCCCAGCGCTGAGCCAACGAACATTTGAGGCTCTCCAGACGGATTTTTGCAGCTGAAAACCAGGTCAGGGCAAAATTCAAGGTCTGGATCCATCCGTGCAGCATTTCTGGGATGTGCTGCATTCACCATGCCGGGGGTGCAGAAGGAGCTGCTGGGATGGGATCACAGCCCAGGTTGTGCTTGTTCCCCACAGTCCAGGCAGGTTTTGGGGGGCACGGCCGGTCCCACACCCGGGGAAAAGCTGCAGCTGCAGCCTGGAGCACTGACAGGCTGCTCCAAGCAGGATTCACAGTTTCATACAGCATTAAGAGCTGCTGACGCCTCGTGAAAAAACTGTGAAAAGCTTCTATTTTGGGGAAAGTTCCTCTTATAACGGTGCATCCTGTGGCTTCTCTGTTTCCCTTTTGCTCCTGGTTTCTCTTGCTACAGAGAGCAGTGCAGAAAATAGGTGGATGATGTTGCCAGCCAGCCTGGGCTCTTGGTCAGAAAAGCAAAATAACCCTCCAAGCCACCCCCAGCCTAGGAATTCATTCTCATGCCGCACCTGGGTGGGGGCCTGGGGTGAAAAAGGAGAAAATGGGACCCTCCTGGGACTTGTTTCTGGGCATGGGGCGTGGAGGGCTTGGTGGGGTTGGATATTTCCTGATAAGGAGAAAATGTTGGGTTTGTTGGTTTAGACTTCTCCCTCTGGTGTCAGACCTTCCCTGAACTCTCCTCCCTCGGCTGCTCCCAACCACTGTGGTCGTGCCATCAGCTCCCACTATTCCCCCATTAAAAAATAAAAGGGATTAAAACATGAGAGAACCAGGAGTGTGTCTCCAAGCAACTGTCTCCAAGTAGGGATGGAGAGCAGAGAAGGAGAAGCTGAGTGGGGAGAAAACTTCTGGAGATCCCAGAGGAGAGAGGGAGGGAGGGAACAGCAGGAAAAGAGAGAATGGGGGTGAAGCAGCAGCCCTGGGGCAGGAGGATCTCCCTCTTTCATCACCCCAGCTCTGCTTGTGAAGCAGCTCCAGGGTTCCCCGAGGCACTTTGTACCCCAGGGGCGAGGGAAGGGCGGCAGCGAAGGGCACACAGGCAGAGAGGTGACCCAGGTGGCTTCATGGCCATGCTGGTGACTGGCCAGGAGCCACCAGCAGCTCTGAGTGGCTTCATGGCCATGCTGGTGACTGGCCAGGAGCCACCAGCAGCTCTGAGTGGCTTCATGGCCATGCTGGTCACTGGCCAGGGGCCACCAGCAGCCCTTAGTGGCTTCATGGACATGAGACACCAACAGCCCTGAGTGATTTCATGGCCATGTTGATGATTGCCAGGAGCCACCAACAGCCCTGAGTGGCTTCCTGGCCATGTTGATGATGGCCAGGAGCCACCAGCAGCCCTGAGTGGCTTCATGGCCATGCTGGTGACTGGCCAGGAGCCACCAACAGCCGTGACCGAAACATTGAGCAGCACCTCCGGCTTTATCCGCGGTTTTATCTCCCCTTCCCGTGGGAGAGCGGGCCCAAATCCGTGCTGGAAAACTCCCTGCCCGCACATCCCGGCGTCTCCTCACACGTGGCTCTGCCCTGAGTGCCACCAAGGCACCCCACAGCCCCACACCCCAATTCTCCACAGCTCCAAGGGGTCGTGAGTGAAGGAGGGGCTGCATCACCCCTGGGCACCGGGAAAAGCCTCGGGGGCTCTTGGAGCTGTTCCTTGGATGATCCAGCCCTTCTCCCACACAATTCCCTCATTTCTCAACTCTCAGAGCCTCTGCATTCCCCCCCAAATTCCCGGTGGAGAATCCCTCAGCCTGTCTCTCCATCCCCATGGGCACGGGGAAAAGCCTGGGGGGCTCTTGGAGCTGTTCCTAGGGCAGGATGATCCAGCCCTTCTCCCGCACAATTCCCTCATTTCTCAACTCTCAGAATCTCTGCATTCCCCCACAAATTCCGGGTGGAGAATCCCTCGGCCTGTCTCTCCATCCCCATGGGCACCGGGAAAAGCCTCGGGGGCTCTTGGAGCTGCTCCTAGGGCAGGATGATCCAGCCCTTCTCCCACACAATTCCCTCATCTCTCAACTCTCAGAATCTCTGCATTCCCCCACAAATTCCGGGTGGAGAATCCCTCAGCCTGTCTCTCCATGGCCCCTGGGCACCGGGAAAAGCCTCGGGGGCTCTTGGAGCTGTTCCTAGGGCAGGATGATCCAGCCCTTCTCCTGCACAATCCCCTCATTTCTCAACTCTCAGAGCCTCTGCATTCCCCCACAAATTCCCGGTGGAGGATCCCTCAGCCTGTCTCTCCATCCCCATGGGAATGGGGGATGATTTTACCTGAGCGCAGCGGTTCTGCTCTTCCCTCCCTCCAGCAGCCGCTTCTCTTTCCAGGTGCGAGCAGCCCGGACAGGCAGCACCCATTTTATACCCTCGCCCATGTGATCCAAACAAATGCCCTAGGGATGAGTTTTTGCACTGACACAACTCAAGGGGCTGGGACTAAAAACCTGTTGGACCACAATCCCAGCTGGACGGACAGGAATTTTCCACTCTGGGTGCGCCACCACACACCGCGTCTCCCTGCTCACCCCCCAAAAAAATCCCATTTCCCTGCAGTTCCCAAGTTTTTCAGACTCGTTCCTAAATGTTTCCTCTGCTACAGCTGGAAAAATGACCCATGGGATGGTTCCACCATGGAAGGGATGGATGGGAAGTGTGAAAGGATATGTTTGAGGTGCTGATTGCATCTAAAATCTGCAAAGCTTTTAATTTTCTCATGATCTGTGGGGGAAAACAAACAAACAAACAAACAAAAAAAACCCCAACACAGCAGAAGGTGCCAACCAGGGTGAAAAATGGGGAGAATCCTTTGCTCCTGGAAAAGGAAACTCCCTGCAGCCTCAAGGCCTGCACAGGCTGGACGGTGATTTTAGGAGCTGCCCAGCCTGGGGGTCCTGCTCTGGGGGGCTCCTCAGGGATCCAGGGAAGGAAGGTGGGTCCCAGGTGAGTCCGAGTGAGCAGAAATTCCTGGGATGGGAGCTGGAAAAGAGATGGAGAGCTCTGAACGGGATGGGTGAGTCAATGGGAACCGGGGAAATGGCCACGGGCCACGGAAAGGAGCCACGAGCGTGACTCAGTGGGACCGAGCGGTGACTCCGTGGGAAAGGAGGGAGGCGATGCCAGGGGATAATGGGATTATGGAGCAGGAGGAACCCCTTGGGCACGCTCCTCTCGGGCTGCTCCCCTGGCTGGAGAACGCTGGAGCTGATCCCGATGGGTTTGATAAGAGCAGGAACGTGCAGCTCGACACACACCGGCGGGGTTCCCTCGCACCTCCGGGATGTTCTGGCCTCAGAAGGAACTCGGGGGGATTTTCCGCCTCATTTGGTGGGAGGCACTAAAAGGCGCCTGTTTTGTTGGGTCACAAGGGAAACATTCCCCGCCCGGAGCAAGGGTGGGTTTGCGTCTTGAGGCATTTGCAAATGGTCCTAATTTCGCCCAAACTGCTCCCAAATAATCCCCCTGGGGTATCTCAGCCCTCGCTGGCTCCAGGCTCAGCCCTGGGGCTCTGCCAGAGCCGGCTGGGCACAGGTTCAGCCCTGCCCTGGCACTGGGGATACTGGTAATGGGAGGAGAGGCGCTGGTCGGTGGAAAAGGGGGGCCTGACTGGCTCTGTTGGGGACCCCAGGCTGATTTCTGTCCCTTTGCACCTTTGGGTTTTTTGGGGTGTAAAGACAGCGGCTCTGTGACCCTGCCGCTGTGAGGAGAGGGGAGATTTTGGGGTCCCCTTCAGAGCCACGGGGCCAAGGAGATGCAGAATAAAAAACCACCAGGGCAGGGGAGAAGCTGGAAGGTGCTCTGGAAAAGATGCTCACGCTGAAGGGTTCCCAAAAATATGGGAAGTGGCCTCACCTCCTTCCAGCCCCCAGACTGGTTTTGGGGGATCATGAGTGGGCTCAGGGCTGCCCAGGAAAGCGCCACCCACGGCTGGGGCTCAGCTGTGAGCTCCTTAAAGCTCTACCAGCCCCTCCTGCAAACCACTTAAACCCATCGAGGGAAGGGTTAAGCCAGTTCAGAGTGATTTGGGAGCCTATTGATGAAAAGGTTAATCTGGTGTAAGTGCATCAACACGGGGGATTTGAAGCAATTTAACTGTTCCACCCCCAGGCTTTCCCTGGAGGATTTAGGGAAGCCTCAAGCCTGTTGTGCTTCCCCTTCATCCCAGGCTGCGGAGAGCTTTGGGAAAAGCGAGAAAACAAACCAGGGGCTGGAGGGAAGAGCCTCGTGGGGGTGAATGTGGAGCACTGCTGTTCATAACCCAGCCGGATGGGATTCCACGCGGGTCCCGGTGCCCGGCTGGCACAGGGCAGCAGCAGGGTGGGCACTGGGACCCTCCCCAGTCCATCCCAGCTCCTGGGAGCAGCTGAGCCCGAGCTGAGTCAGAGCAGAGGATGCTCCTTCCTCATTATCCCGCTGCCCCGGGGCTTTCCCACGAGCCTCATCCAGCCGGGTCGTGGCACCTGGAAGAGGCGTTTGTTTATTTTCTGCTGTCATCCCTGAAGGGCTGTAATCACAATTAAGAGCACCCACGAGGCACGGGGCAGAGATTAATCTCCTTTCCAAGGCCGCGCTGCCCAGGAGAGTGGGAGGGAAAAGGTGGAAATGCTTCCATGCCGATCCCTGCGCCCACACAGCATCCCCCGGGAGCGCGGCGAGGTTGGCAAAGGTCACACCTGAGGCTTTCTCAGTGCTTTCCCTCCACGCTGAGCTCGCGTGGGGTGGTGCGGCAATTCCCGGCGGCTTTTCCCGTCTCCAGGAGCCGGGAGCGGGGAGTGCTTAATGCAGGAATTCCAGAGGGGATGTTCCAGAGGGGCTCAGCGCTGTGGGGACGGAGGGATGGGAACGGGATTGGGTCGGGCAGAGCCCGGAGAGGAGCGGACCGGGCCGGGCCGGGCTGTGCCAGGGGAGCTGCTGCCGGAGGAGAAGCGGCTCCCGCCCCGCTCTGCGCTGCCTTGTGACTGCGAAATGAATGTGCTTAATATAGGCCGAGTGAAAACATTCTGCCCAAAATAGAATCCCTTCCCCGGGAAGCGCCGCAGCTCCGGCAGGAGCAGTCACAAGGTACCTGCCGGGGCACCGGGTGTGCCCGTGCGGCGCTGCCCATCCCGCCTGTCCCCAAGGTCACCTCGCCCCGACCCTCCCCGGACGTGCCAGAGGGGTTCAGGGATGGGGCAGCCGCCCCCGGGACTGGGATTGGGATGGGATTGGGGCTGGGATTGGGGCTGGGATTGGGGCTGGGATTGGGATGGGGTGCGGGGGTGATGAGCTGGGGGCCGCACCCCCAAATCCTGTGATCCCACAGGCGCTGCAGGGGATGGGATTGGGGCTGGGGTTTGGATTGGGATGGGGTGCGGGGATGATGAGGTGGGGGCTGCACCCCCAAATCCTGTGATCCCACGGGCGCTGTAGGGGCTGGGATTGGGGCTGGGATTGGGGTTGGGATTGGGGTTGGGATTGGAATTGGGATGGGGTGCGGGAGGTGATGAGCTGGGGGCCGCACCCCCAAATCCTGTGATCCCACAGGCGCTGTAGGGGATGGCATTGGGATAAATTCCTGCTGCTGCTGCTGCTGCTGCACCTGAGGTTTGGGGTGGGAAGGGGGCAGCTCTGGGGGCTGCTGATGGACTCGGGGGGGTCTCGCTCAGCTGTGTGTTTTTCCCGGAAAATATGGGATATCCCTCTTCTCTGATGGCTGCTGGAATACCCAGCTGAGCCAGAGGAGCTGGGGTGGTGCCACGGAGGGGTTTGGGGGTCGTAGCAGCTCCTCCTGCTGGGATCCCTGCAGGAGCCGAGCTGCTGCCAGCTCCGAAGGCAAAGAGCATCGTGGATCCCTTCCCTGATCCCACAGAGATCCCGGCTCACAGGGCCCTGTGGGTCCAACCCCCCTTTTTGGGGCTCTGACCCCATCCCCTGCGGTCACCCATGACCTTCCCAGCCACGAGGTTTAATCCAGCTGGACCAGGCACAGCTGCCTGTGGGAATCTGTGGGTATTGATGATCCCAAAATTGTAGAAAGTCTCTGTCTGTCAGCCCCCTGCCAAAGCAGAAGCCATAATTGGTCTGTGCTGTTTCAAGGTTGTTTATTCTGTTTATCTCTACCATGTTCTGCTGCCCTGCCGCAGCTCTGTCCTGCAGGGCAGCGTGTGGGGCTCTGCCCTCAGTGGGATGGTACAAACATTAAATACCACAAACTACCTGTGCTGGATTTACAATAACGTGCCAATATCTGTCACCTACGTTGGACAGTGTGTCCCCAGCCTGAACCAACAGAAAAATGCCAACACCACAGTGAAACATGGAGGGCATGAAGAAGGAGAAAAAGGACAAGGCACACCCAATTTCCTCCATCTTGTCCCCTTTGGACCCCTCATCTAGAATCCTAAAATTTTACTTTTGCACCCGTGCCATACTTAATTATTGCTTATATCAAACACTCAGAGCTGGTAATTCATCCTGTAAGATTGAAAACTCTTTTCCATGGACAGAGATCACAGCCAGTGTCTCTGGGGGCTCTGTCCAGGGGGGTTCCTGAGCCCTGCCAGGGTCCCAGGGCAGCCAGAGGGATGCTCTGGATTCCCACAGCTCCTGGTCAGGAAAATGGGCCGGGAGGGGCTGAGAGTTCAGCGCTGGAGCTGTGGCAGGAATAAAGGGAAAAGGCAGAAATCCTCCCCTCTTCATCCCAGGCTGCACCAGGGATCTGCACCCGGTGCCTAAAGCTCTGCTGTTCCAGCCTGTGGCTCACAGGAGGTGTCTGGGGAGATAAATTCACCCCCCCCCCCTCCAGATTTTGCCCCAACATCTTATAAATGCTGGAGAACCCCAAATTCCATCGCAGCCCTTTAACGTGTGGCTCATTTTTTGTGCTGTGGGGTCTTTAACCCCTGCCCCCACCACGGCTCTGGGCAGACCCAGGGGAACTCCGGAGCCCAATAAATCTGTCACATCCCTGAAATCCACTTAAAAAATTCCCCAAGGAGCAGAGCCAGCCCCACAAATCCCTGAAATCCACTTTAAAAATTCCCCAAGGAGCAGAGCCAGCCCCGCAAATCGCTTCGGATGCAAATTTATGGCTCGACCAGGGCCAAGTGGGGTTTTTGATTCACAAAGTTCTCGCCCAGGGGCTTGGCCAGGACAAGGTGAAGGTGACCTTGGGGTTGTTGGCTTGGAGCAGGGACCGAGTTCTTGGCCAGGGAAGGAGGGAAATGTGAGGACAAACCACGGAGAAGGGAGATAAGCAGCACAGCCAGGCCAGGGCACAGCTGGAGCTGCTGAGCGAGGAGAGAGGATGTGGGTTTTATTTCCTTTTCTGATTTCTTCGGAATTAAAGGGCTGGAAAATGGGTGTCCTGCAAGGCCAAAATTGAGGGAATTCCCCCAGCTTGGCTTGGTGCTGCCTCGCTGCTTGGTATCAGCAGTGTAAATACGATTTTTTAGTGATTTTTCAGCCTGTGGGTGTTGATATTTTGGAGTTGCTCAGGTAATTTGCTCAGTGTACTCTGGGGCATGGAGGTGCCTGCTTGGAATATTTGGATTTCTTCCCGAATGAGAAGAAAATGCTGGATTATTGAAGGGAGAGCTGGGCTGGGCTGATGCTTGTGGGTCTTGTTGGTAGCCCAAGGAGCATTTTTATTGCTCAGAAATCCTTCTGCTGGTGAGAAGCAGAATAAATCCTTGTTTTCCAGAGCTTTGGCTGGCTGATGAGGAAGGACTTGAGATTTATTGGCTTCAGTGATGACTTCAAAGTTTTGTCCAGCCTGAAATTGGGAGCAAAAAAAACCCCCATGGGACTGGGGACATCAGGGCCTGGTGTCACCTCCCTGTCCCTGCAGGCCATTCACACCTGGGATGGGAGCAAGGTGAAAATCCCAAGAAAATGGCAAAATGTCCTTTTTTTATGCAGCAGGGAGAGCAGAAAGGCTGAAGTGGGCGCTGGTTTATCAGGATTTCACATCAACAGGAAGCCAGCTCTGGGAGAGAGGGGGGGAAGTTCCAAACAATGCTTTTCTGGGAAGTAAAAACAAGATTTTAATGAACTTTTTAAGTGAAATTCTGCTGGGGAAGTGAGGGTTCCTCATGAAAGAAACAAAAAGCTGGAGGCTTCGCACATGTGGGGGAGCTCTGAGAGCTCCTCGCTCTCAGCTGATGGTCATGGGGCGCCTCGAAAATTTGCTATTTTTGCCTCAGCTGGATCTTAAAGCTGCCTTGAAGAATATTGTGGCAGTGCCCAGGTGGGATCTGCTGGGGGTTTTTCCTCCTCTGCCTCCACCTTTCCCTCCCAAACCCCATTTTTGGCCCCATGGCTCAGCCCAGGTTGAACTTGGCTCCCAGCTGGGCTGATTTGGCTTTTGCAGGTGCTTTGTTGCTGTTAAAACATCCCCAGACTTCCCCCTCCCTTCCCTGCCTTCCGCTGGTTGCCTTTTATTAAGAGCTTTTTAATCTCTGATATTAACAGGAAAATAATTTCCTCACCCGCCTCTCGGTTTTGTCAGCTCTGAGAGGCTTTTGAGCAGCTTTTGGAGGTGTTTGCTGGGGATACAAATGCAAAATATATTTATTTTTGTATCTCTATTTAAATATCTGCTCCCAAATGAATTGATGTTGAGACTGCAGTAATTTTACTCCATCAGTTCCCTCATTTGATTAATTAAATTAATCTTGTGCTGATTACTTCGAAAGCTTTATTTTATTTTCAGAATATTGGGAAATATCCCTCATGAAAGCTGGGAGAGCTGAGGAGTTTTAAACAGGTTTTCAATGGTGCTTTTAGCCAAAATAAGTGAAAATTTTAAAGCGCAGGCGTGAAAAATGCAGATTTATGATTGGCTCTTCGAAAATATTACAATGAATATTATATGTGTAATGTTAGAAAGTTATGCTGTATTAATTCTCTTACGTAGTGTGTTAAGTGTAGTTTTAGGTTACAACATAATGTTAAAATAGAGATTATGGATGTGGGGGGAGTTTTCTTTTTAGGGATGAGATACTCGCTTTGAGGAACACCCAAATCTTCTAAAAGAGAGGAATTTATGGCTTCTTATCAGAAAAAATTAATTTCTTCAGGCCTTGCTCAGACTCAAAGATGCCAGGGGATTAAAGGAGACAATTGACATACAACAGACAGAATTTATTGTTTTAAATAGAATGTATGCATAACCATAAAGGATGTATGAATATGCAACAAGTGTATTGGTTTAAGGGTGATTCCTTTGTTCACAAGGGATGCTTTTCCTGATTTAGTGTCTGATGTCCGTAATTCTTTGCTTTTTATTGTCTTGTAATTGTCCTAACTCTAAACTTTATTACTCTAACTGTATTATTATTTTTATAACCATTTTATTATTATTAAACTTTAAAATTTTTAAAAACCAAGTGATTGGCGTTTTTCACAGCAGGGAAGCATCTTTTTGTTTCTCATCCCATGCTGGAATGAGGGGGGAATTCCTGGACTTCCCTCAGGCTCTGAGCCTCATGTGAGGATGGTGCCAGAAGCTTCCAGGCTGGAAAAACGGGATTCCTGCAGTCCCACAGGGCTGAGTCAGGACTGGGAACTGGGAACAGCCCGGGACAGGATAGTTGGGAAGGCTGAGCTGGAGCAGAGCTGGACAGAGCTAAAGAATAAAAAATAATAAAGCAGGGATTTATTAAAATTATCTCCTCAATGCATCCACCTTGGGCAGCGCAAGAGCCCAGCCAGGGCTGCACCCAAAATGAACCAAAACGGTCCCAAAATGCACAACCGGTCATGGGGTCTGTCACTTTTATTAAGTTTTGGTCCAAATGGTCCCAAAATGGAAGACAGGCCATGGGGTCTGTCACTTTTATTAAGTTTTGCTCCATCAGCAGGTTGGAGCTCATTGTCCAATTCCAGCTTTAGCTGATGAAGTCCCATCCTCCTTGTTTTGTGCCTTCAGCCCACCTTGTTTAAACTTGCCCTGATTGTCCTTGGTGCCCAGCTGCAGCAGGAATTGTTTTGTCTCCCTGCTCTGTGCTCACCAATCCCCAGGGTGAAGCCCAGACCCACAGACTAAAATTGCTCAGAATGTGAAAAATAGAAAAGCTCAAACCTGAGGCATCATTTCCCCTCCCTGGGAGCTGGTTTTGATTTATTAAAAAAATCTGGATATTGATCTAATACCGATATCCAACTGTGACAGACAAAAACTAACAGTTTAAAGTTAGGAAGTGTGTGTTTATTGTGTGTGGGATCGCTCCCAAATCCACACTGTGTCTTCCAGGTGATTACAGAGCCCTTTTATCCATACAAGTGTTGAATACCCAAAATACAAATGCATATTCATCATTTTGGTACATCCCATCCCTCATTTCAAAGTCCATTCCCAGGGATGGAGGGACAGGACACAGGGAATGACTTCCAATGGAAAAGGGGAGGTTTGGGTGGGATATTGGGGAGGAATTCCTGGTGAGGAGGGGCTGGGATGGAATTCCTAGAGGAGCTGGGGCTGCCCCTGGATCCCCAGAAATATCCAAGGTGAGTTTGGAGCAGCCTGGGGCAGTGGGAGGTGTCCCTGCCCGGGCAGGGAATGGAATTTCAGATCCTTCCATCCCAAACCATTCCAAGTTTTGCCAGGAGTTCCTTGTCCACATCCCCACCCGAGTGCCCAACTCCCTGCCCGCCTCTCGTTCAACTTCCATCCACATCCCCGTTTCTCCAAGGAAATTCCTGCCTTTCTCACTATTCCATGAGCACATTCCTGGGCATTTTCTGCTGATCACCAGCTTTGCCCGGTGCTGGGGACCCCGAATTTTCAACCTGCCCGGTCCGTGTGACACCGTGAGGTGCAACCTTGACTCATCCAGGCATTCCTGGGAAAAACCTGACTCACGGGAGCCCATTGCCGGCTCAGGGCTCTAATTACGGGGCTGTGCCCATCTCGCCAGCGTGGGAACCGGAGCTATTAAGCCCCTAAAAAGCTCCCGATCATTCCCAATCCATTAATGTTTCTAATTAGTTAAACCCGACGCCTCTTTCCCTCGCTCGTGTTCTCGGAGCGTGCAGCCACAGCTCCATTATGTAATGATCCCCTTGTGGCTGCGAGACACACCGGGCTATTCTTTACTATCGTTTTATTTCATTTATTCGCGTGTGCCGCTTCCCAGGGGCTGATGAGGGGATGGACGAGCCGGGTAAATGGAAGTTGGGCTCTAATTAGCGGCCGGGGGGGTGGGCAGGAGCGGAGCGGCGCCGTTCGGGGCGGTTGGGGCGGTTACCGGGGGTTCAAACCCGTTGGCAGCTCGGGAGCTCGGCTGCTCCTTCCTCGTGGCTTTGGCTTCTCATTCCCGGTCCCTCTGTCCCTTCCTTCCGAGGAAACCATCTCCACGGCAACCTCCAACCTCCGGGCTCTGCCTCGGAGCTGCTCGGCTGTCCCCAGGACCTCGGTAAGTGGCTCTGCCAGGAGGTGAGGGATGGAGCTGGGCTTGGTGAGGGGTGGGGGACCCAGCCCCGTGTCCCCTCGTCCCCCTCGAGGCTTAAAAAGGGGTGGCTGGAGCTGTCCCGCTGTGGGAAAGGCGCTGGAGGGGGTGGCTGGGACGAGGTTGCCCCTGCCTTGGGTTGGGGACACGTCCGGGTGTCCTGGATGGTCTGGGTGTCCTTGGGGACACAGATTGAGGAAAAAAAACTTGGGGGTGGTCTTGGACAGAGCACCCCCAAGTTTAGTTAGCTGGGTTTGTGATGAAGAATATAAATTGATAAATAGCTTTTAGGAACATCAGACAATTGTGGCCTCCTCTGTTCTGAAACCAACTGAAGACAAGGAGTGGGAGTTCTACCAAGAGTTCATTTGTCATGTTTGCATTGAAAAGGTAGAAAGGTCAGCATGAGGAAAAAACTTGGGGGTGGTCTTGGACAGAGCACCCCCAAGTTTAGTTAGCTGGGTTTGTGATGAAGAATATAAATTGATAAATAGCTTTTAGGAACATAAGACAATTGTGGGCCTCCGCTGTTCTGAAACCAACTGAAGACAAAAAATGGGAGTTCTACCAAGAGTTCATTTGTCATGTTTGCATTGAAAAGGTAGAAAGGGATGAGGAAAAAACTTGGGGGTGGTCTTGGAAAGAGCACAACCACTCCTGATCCCGATTTTCCATCGTATTTGGGAGAGCAGCAGGTGGAGATGGGGACTCTGTCCCCTCCTGGAGCTGGGTTTGGAGCTGGTGTCACCACGTGGGGACATTCCCAGTGCCACGTGGAGGGGGAGGGAGCACAGAGGGTCCTGTGAGCTGGGCTGGGGGTGCCTGGCAAAGGGGAGTGGCTGGAAACGGCTCAGTTCTGCAATAAACGGGATTAAAGTTGGATTTTTAGAGGAAACAGCTCAGTTCTGGAATAAACGGGATTCAAGTTGGATTTTTAGAGGAAACAGCTCAGTTCTGCAATAAACGGGATTAAAGTTGTGGAGCTGTGTGGCAGCACGTTTCTCTCCCTCTCAGGATTTTTCATAGAGGTGCAAAGAGAGAAATGAAAGAGAAAACAATTTCTATTTCTGCTCCTTGTTTTTCCCATGTGGAAAAATGTGTTTGGAGAATTGTTTACCTGGGGTGAGTGCTGGGCAAAAGCTGATAGGCCAAAAAAATGCTTATAATGCATTGGAATTAAAAAATAGTTGGCTTCTGATTGTAATGGCGTGAATTATAACAATTGAATATATAATATGTATGAATATAATATATGTATATTAAAAATATATAAAATTTAAATTATATCTGTATTGCCTCACCCTTCATATGAGACTAAAAACAGAATAAAAAATTTGTAAAGTGCCTCTCAGTTACCCCATCTCTGGCTCAAAAAAGAGCCAAATCTGCCAGGCAAGGCTCGGGATGCTGTGCCTGGAGCTGCTGCTGTGTCCCCGTGGGGCTGACCCTCGCTGTCCCCTTGTCCCCAGGGCAGGATGAAGCTGCTGTGGGCGGCACTGGTGGCGCTGGCCCTGCTCCTCCCGGGCGCCCGGGGCAGCGAAACCTCCCGGACCTGCATCTTCCAGAGCCTCAGTGAGTCCGAGCGCGGGTTCTGCAGGTGAGCTGTGCTCCGTGTCCCTGTCACTGCCCAGGCTGGACATTCCCTCTGTGTCACCCCCCAGCTCCGTTCATTCCGCTGTCCCTTTGCCTCTTTTCCTTCTTTTCCCAAAATTGGGCCCTGTGGGAATCCAGGGAATCCCTCTGGCTGCCCTGGGACCCTGGCAGGGGTCAGGAACCCCCCTGGACAGAGCCCCCAGAGACACTGTCTGTGATCTCTGTCCATGGAAAAGAGTTTTCACTCTCACAGGATCAATTACCAGCTCTGAGTGTTTGATATCAGTAATAATTAAGTGTGGCACGGGTGCAAAAGTAAAATTTTAGGATTCTAGATGAGGGGTCCAAAGGGGACAAGGTGGAGGAAATTGGGTGTGTCTTGTCCTTTTTCTCCTTCTTCATGCCCTCCATGTTTCACTGTGGTGTTGGCATTTTTCTGTTGGTTCAGGCTGGGGACACACTGTCCAACGTAGGTGACAGATATTGGCACGTTATTGTAAATCCAGCACAGGTAGTTTGTGGTATTTAATGTTTGTACCATCCCACTGAGGGCAGAGCCCCACACGCTGCCCTGCAGGACAGAGCTGCGGCAGGGCAGCAGAACGTGTTAGAGATAAACAGAATAAACAGCCTTGAAACAGCACAGACCAATTATGACTTCTTTAGCAACAGAGCAGAAAGAAACTTTTTACACTCTCAGAATCATCAATACCTCAGATTCCAACAGGGCTCCATCATTAGCAGATATCAAAATTAAACCCTCAGAGTTCAATTGAGCCACAGCCATAATCTAATTTACTATTGAGCTGTGCCGTTTTTCTCTTGTTAACTCACACGTGCAATTCAGTTGGCAACCGGTTTAAAATGTTCTCTTGGCAGAAATACTTGAAATGCTCACCGGTACAGCTTGGAAAAATTTGCATTTCGGTAAAAATCAGCCACTCAAAGCAAAAAAAACAACCTGGGTGCAAGTTGAGATCGGCAAGAAAGATTTCACCAAAGGCAGGGGATGTCTCTGGGCACCTGCAGTGCTCCCCAGGAATTCCCTCTGGGAATTCCATCCCCACCCTCCCAGCCAGGAATTCCTTCTGGGAATTCCATCCCCACCCTCCCAGCCAGGGAATTCCATCCCAACCCTCCCAGCCAGGAATTCCTTCTGGGAATTCCATCCCCATCCTCCCAGCCAGGAATTCCTTCTGGGAATTCCATCCCCACCCTCCCAGACAGGAATTCCCTCTGGGAATTCCATCCCCACCCTCCCAGCCAGGGAATTTCATCCCCACCCTCCCAGCCAGGAATTCCTTCTGGGAATTCCATCCCCACCCTCCAAACCAGGAATTCCTTCTGGGAATTCCATCCTCACCCTCCCAGCCAGGAATTCCTTCTGGGAATTCCATTCTCACCCTCCCAGCCAGGAATTCCTTCTGGGAATTCCATCCCAACCCTCCCAGCCAGGAATTCCTTCTGGGAATTCCATCCCCACCCTCCCAGCCAGGGAATTCCATCCTCACCCTCCCAGCCAGGGAATTCCCTCTGGGAATTCCATCCCCACCCTCCCAGCCAGGAATTCCATCCCCACTCTCCCAGCCAGGAATTCCTTCTGGGAATTCCATTCTCACCCTCCCAGCCAGGAATTCCTTCTGGGAATTCCATCCTCACCCTCCCAGCCAGGGAATTCCATCCCAACCCTCCCAGCCAGGAATTCCTTCTGGGAACTCCATCCCCACCCTCCCAGCCAGGAATTCCCAGAGGGAATTCCATCCTCACCCTCACAACCAGGAATTCCTTCTGGGAATTCCATCCCCACCCTCCCAGCCAGGGAATTCCATCCTCACCCTCCCAGCCAGGAATTCCTTCTGGGAATTCCATCCTCACCCTCCCAGCCAGGAATTCCTTCTGGGAATTCCATCCCCACCCTCCCAGCCAGGGAATTCCATCCCCACCCTCCCAACCAGGAATTCCTTCTGGGAATTCCATCCCCACCCTCCCAGCCAGGGAATTCCATCCCCACCCTCCCAGCCAGGAATTCCTTCCCAAAATCTGCTGAAGATCACGCCAGGAGCGCAGGGATTTAAAATGCTCTTCAGCAGATGTAGGGAAGGAATTGATAATTACAATAATCCACACTAACCTTGTTATCCCACCCTATTCCCACCCCACCCGAGCCCTCCCTGGCAGCAATTCCCACATTTTCCTGCCTTGTCCCGTTTTTCCAGGGGGGATTTGGAAGTCATCTACCCCGAGGTGGGCGACGTGAGCTGCTCCTACATCCCCAAGTGCCGGGGGTACCGGCGGCGGCTGAGCCGGGACTGGGGCCCGCCCCGCGTCCGCCTCCCCTGGGCCCAGAAGGTGAGACCGGCCCCGCTCCGGCTTTTCCCGGGATCGGGGGGATTCCGGGAGCTTTTCCCACTTTTTCCTCATCGATTCTGGGGTTCGGTTGGAGGCTGAGCTGTGGATTAATGGAATTGCATTTTTTTGCTGAGATTTTTCTCATTTATTTATTTATTTTTCCTACACCGTGGCCATTAAATCACTTTTTCTTACATTCAGAGTTTTTTTTACTACACTGAAACCCTTTTTATATTTTTACATTTATATTTTTACATTTATATTATTTTTACATTTATATTTTTACGTTTATATTTTTACTTTTATATTTTTACGTTTATATTTTTACATTTATATTATTTTTACATTTATATTTTTACATTTATATTTTTACATTTATATTATTTTTACATTTATATTTTTACATTATTATTTTTACATTTATATTTTTAAATTTATATTTTTACATTTATATTTTTGCATTTATATCTTTAAATTTATATTTTTACATTTATATTTTTGCATTTATATTTTTACATTTATATTTTTACATTTATATTTTTACATTTATATTTTTACATTTATATTTTTACATTTATATTATTTTTACATTTATATTTTTAAATTTATATTTTTACATTATTATTTTTACATTTATATTTTTGCATTTATATTATTTTTACATTTATATTTTTACGTTTATATTTTTACATTTATATTTTTACATTCATATTTTTACATTTATATTTTTACATTTATATCTCTACATTTATATTATTTTTACATTTATATTTTTACATTTATATTTTTTTACGTTTATATTTTCACATTTATATTTTTACATTTATATCTTTACATTTATATCTTTACATTTATATTTTTACGTTTATACTTTTACATTTATATTTTTACATTTATAGTTCATATCTATAGTTTATTCTATTATTTAAAAAATATTTTATAGTTGTATTTTTAATTTTAAATATTTTATTTTTTTTCCCTTTACCTAATATATTTTTTTTCTACATCGCACCCATTTTCCAGCTATTCCAGCCACACTGTAGCCATTTAATGAATTATTTTCACCATATCACCACATTCCAATTTAGAATATTTGCTGCATTGTAACTATTATTTCCTCTATAAATGCAGCCATTTATAATTTTCCCTACATTAACTTTTAAAACAATTAATTATTTTTTTATATACTGTGACCATTTAAGCGGCCAGAAGGTAGCAAAGAAATTAAATTATTTTTTCTGCCACACATTGCCACTTAATCATTTAATTTTTTGCTATTTGCAGCCTCCTAATGATTTAATTTTGTGCTCCATCATGGCTATTTTTTAAAAAGGAATTAAATGACCACAATGTACGAAAAGTAGGAATTAAGTGGCCACACGTAGATAAAAATTTGATTAATTTTATTTATGTTGTGCCCACTGTATATTTATATTTTTTGCTACATTTTGGCCGCTTCACTTTTGTTTCCTCTGCTCTGACTATATAATTTTTGGTATATTCGGAGCACTGAATTTTTTTTTTCCGTTCCACTCTGCCACAACTCAGCCAAAAAAACCCCCAAAATTCAATTTAAACCTTTTCACTGCGGATTTTATTTTTGTTGTCAACTTTTCAAAGCCATCCCGGCCTCGGGCTGAGCTCTGGGGTCGGTGCTGGAGTTTGGGGTTGGCGCTGGAGTTTGGGGTTTGGGATGGGTGCTGGAATTTGGGGTTTGGGGTCGGCGCCGGGGTTTGGGGTTGGTGATGGAGTTTGGGGTTTGGGGTCGGCGCTGGGGTGGGTTTGGGGTTGGCAATGCTGGAGTTTGGGGTCAGCGCTGGAGTTTGGGGTCAGCAACGGATTTTGGGGTTGGCACTGGAATTTCCAGTTTGGGGTCGGCACCAGAGTTTGGGGTTTGGGGTCGGCGCTGGAGTTTGGGGTTGGCAGCGGAGTTTGCAGTTTGGGGTTGGTGCTGGGGTGGGTTTGGGGTGGGCAATGCTGGAGTTTGGGGTTTGGGGTTGGCGCTGGAGTTTGGGGTTGGCACCGGAGTTTGGAATTTGGGGTTGGCACTGGAGTTTGGGGTTTGGGGTCGGCACCAGAGTTTGGGGTTTGGGGTCGGCGCTAATGGAGTTTGGGATTGGAGCATGATGGAGTTTGGGACGGGCGATGGAGTTTGGGGTTTGGGGTCAGCGCCGGAGTTTGGGGTTGGCGATGGAGTTTGGGGTTTGGGGTTGGCACTGGAATTTGGGGTTTGGGGTCAGTGCTGGAGTTTGGGGTTTGGGGTTGGCACTGGAATTTGGGGTTGGCACCAGAGTTTGGAGTTTGGGGTCGGCGCTGGAGGTGAGTTTGGGGTCAGCACTGGAATTTCCAGTTTGGGGTCGGCGCTGGAGTTTGGGGTTTGGGGTCAGCGCTGGAGTTTGGGATCAGTGATGGATTTTGGGGTCGGCACTGGAATTTCCAGTTTGGGGTCAGCAATGGATTTTGGGGTCGGCACTGGAATTTCCAGTTTGGGGTCGGCGCTGGAGTTTGGGGTTTGGTGTCGGCGCTGGAGTTTGGGGTTGGCACCAGAGTTTGGAGTTTGGGGTTGGCGCTGGAGGTGAGTTTGGGGTCGGCACTGGAATTTGGGGTTTGAGATTCGCGCTGGAGTTTGGGGTTTGGGGTCGGCACTGGGGTGGGTTTGGGGTTGACAATGCTGGAGTTTGGGGTTTGGGGTTGGCGCTGGAATTTGGGGTTTGGGGTCGGCGCTGGAATTTGGGGTTGGCACCGGAGTTTGGGGTTTGGGATTGGCGCTGGAGTTTGGGGTCGGCACTGGAATTTCCAGTTTGGGGTCAGCAATGGATTTTGGGGTCGGCACTGGAATTTCCAGTTTGGGGTCAGCGCTGGAGTTTGGGGTTTGGGACGGGCACCAGAGTTTGGGGTTTGGGACTGGCGCTGGAGTTTGGAACTGGGGCTGGAATTTGGAGTTTGGGGTCGGTGCTGGAGGTGAGTTTGGGGTCGGCGCTGGAATTTGGGATTCACGATGGAATTTGGGATCCACGATGGAATTTGGGATCGGGGGTGCGCCCCCCGGTGCTGCTGTTCCCTCCTGTCACCACCAGGTGGCAGCATTGAACTGCCCGAACTCCAGCGCCGCCCGGACTGGGAGGGACTGGGAGGAACTGGGAGGGACTGGGAGGGACTGGGAGGAACCGGGAGCGCCCAGATCTGCGCTGAGGGTGCGGAGGGGACAATAAATTGGGGTGACATTGCGGTATTTTGGGGGACACCCCGCGCCGTGCCCTGCTGCGCGATCTCAAATCCGCCCCAGGATGCGGCATCGTCTCGTAGCGTTCTCAAATCCCGGTGGAATCCTCGCTGGCACCCCAAAACTTCCCTATCCCAATAATTTCCGTAATTCCCATGGCCAGCTCCAGCCCTGGGAGCTGCTAAGGGAGAAGTCAGCTCTGCTGGAGGTGTGAAAAATCCGTTTTTTCCGGCTCTTCCCCGCCGTCTGGGAAGTCTCTTCCCCCTGCGGATCACATGGTTGGAAGGAGAACTTTTCCTTAAAGATGTCTGATTCTTCCCAAAAAATCCTCCTTCCTGGCAGAGGCTGCTGCCCGCAGACCCATCCCCGCCTTTCCAGGAGGTTGAAGTTTCCCAGGGATGTGGGCAGTTGTTTTTCCTTGAATTTTAATCCTGGAAAGAAAATCCAGGGCCGGGAGAAGGGAAGGGACTCTCCGGGGATGGAATGCTGGTGCTGGAATCTGTGGGAAGGATTTTGGGGAGCAGAGCCAGACCCTGCCAGGCTGTGCCAGCGGGATGCAGGGATGCAAAAAGCAGGGAAGGCTGAGGGAGGGTGGCGCCTGTTTATTTTGGGATGGGATTCCAGCTGTGCCTCGGGGGTGGCAGGTCCCCAGGGAGCCCCTGGCACGGGTGGCAGCTCCCGCTGGCATCGCTGGCATCGGGAACGGCTCCGCTGGTGGATTTGGCACCGTTCCCTCCCGAGGCACTCGGCACATCTTGAGCTGAGGCGGCATCTGAGGACACGGGGCCCCGCTGCTTCCCGGGCTTTGGGGTGCCTTTCTCCTCTGGCCTTCCCCCAAAACACCTCCCCAGCTCTGCACAGCTGGAATGATCCAGCTGCATTGTCCAAACCGGGAATTCATTTCGCGTGGCCTTAAACCCTCATAGAGATCTGGCTCTCCTCAGGTTTTTAATAGGAATATACAATTTTCTTACCCCTGAACCTCTAAGGATGATTTGGGATAGTGTTTTCCCCTCCTAAGCTCACCCTAAATTGAGTGGGAACAAGAGCTGTGGCATGAGAGTTGTTTTTATGCTTTGTGTGGGTATTTCTAAACCCAAGAAATTTGATTATTCCTAATTTATTCCCAAATGGGAGTGGGGGAAATTTGGCAAAGCGAGGAGATCTCCATCTCGCTGTGGTGCTCCAGTGGGATGCTCCAGCTCGGTGATCCTGGATGGGGTGGGGAGGGCTGGCTGGAAGGGCTGGAGATGCTTTTCCCATCCAAATCCGTGGCAGAAAATCTCGGGGTTTGAGGATGCAAACTTGTGTAGGAAGTGTCGGCTCTCTGTGGAACACTTTGTCTCTTCAAGAAAAACAACCACCAAAAAAGCCAAATGCGGAGTGTTTGTTTTTCTCTCTAGAAATATTTATCAGTTTTCTGAAAAGAGGGGGGGGAGGGAATGGGAGGTTTCCCGTTCTTGTCCCAGATATTTGGGATGGGTTTGGCGTCACCTTTGTGCCCTCAGCTGCTCAGGGAAGGGAACATCGATGGTTTGGGGTGAAGGAGCTGAAAGTGGGGTGGCATCTTGCAAAGCTGAGCTGTGACGGCAGCAAAATCCGGCCTGGGGGACTTTACTGCGTCATTTTAGGGTGGATTTGAATATTTTGTCGTGTTTAAACATTGAGCTGTCGAAGCCAGCTTTGTCAAACATCCATTTACTGCCCAAAACCCCCATTTTGGGGCAGTTTTTAGTGCCGTGAGAGCACCCACTGTGTGTGGGGGCTTCTCAGTGAGCAGCAGGCTGAGGGAAAGGAGCCAGGGATGCACTGCCAGGGACAGGAGAGTGGTTCTGGATGGGTGGAGACCCTGGAGGGCAACCTTGAACTGCTCTGCCCTGGTGGGCAGAGATCTGGGAGTGTCAGGAGATCAGCCCTGGGAGGTTTGGGATGTTCCATCCCTGGAAGATCAGCCCTGGGATGGTCAGAATGTTCAATCTATAGGAGATCACTCCTGGGATGTTCAGAATGTTCCATCCATGGGAAATCAGCCCTGGGATGTTTGGGATGTTCAGTTCATGGGAGATGAGCCCTGGGATGTTCCATCCATGGAAGATCAGCTCTGGGATGTTTCAGATCTGGGATGTTCAGGATGCTGAATCCATGAGAGATCAGCCCTGGGATGTTCCATCCATGGGAAATCAGCCCTGGGATGTTCCATCCATGGGAAATCAGCCCTGGGATGTTCCATCCATGGGAAATCAGCCCTGGGATGTTTGGGATGTCCAGTTCATGGGAGATCAGATCTGGGATGTCCAGGATGCTGAATCCATGGGAAATCAGCCCTGGGATGGTCAGAATGTTCCATCCATGGGAAATCAAATCTGGGATGTTTGGGATGTTCAGTTCAGGGAGATCACTCCTGGGATGTTCCATCCATGGGAGATCAGCTCTGGGATGTTCCATCCATGGAAGATCAGCTCTGGGATGTTTGGGATGTTCAGTTCATGGGAGATCCGATCTGGGATGTTTGGGATGCTGAATCCATGGGAAATCAGCCCTGGGATGGTCAGAATGTTCCATCCATGGAAGATCAGCTCTGGGATGTTTGGGATGTTCAGTTCATGGGAGATCAGATCTGGGATGTCCAGGATGCTGAATCCATGGGAAATCAGCCCTGGGATGTTCCATCCATGGGAGATCAGCCCTGGGATATTTGGGATGTTCAGTTCATGGGAGATCAGATCTGGATGTCCAGGATGCTGAATCCATGAGAGATCAGCCCTGGGATGTTCCATCCATGGGAGATCTGCCCTGGGATGTTCCATCCATGGGAAATCAGCTCTGGGATGTTCAGGATTTTCAGTCCATGGGAGATCACTCCTGGGATGTTTAGAATGTTCAATCCATGAGAGATCATTCCTGGGATGGTCAGAATGTTTGATCCATGGAACATCAGCCCTGGGATGTCCAGCCCACGGGAGATCAGCCCTGGGGTGTTCAGGGTGTCCAATCCATGGGGGATGCAGCCCTGGAATGCCCAATCCTCACTGGAAAACTCTCCTGAGCACATCCCAATCCCACTGCAAAGACCTGACCTCAAACCCCCAAACACCCAAGCACCCACAGCACCTTCCCAAAGTCCCCATGCTGGGAGCTGCTGGAGGCCCTTTCCCAGCCCAGGGAAGCAGGAGAACATCTGGAAGGACGGGAAGCGCGTCCTTCTTGTCCTGCCTCGATATTGCTTTGCTCAAGCAAAAATAAATTGGAAAAGAAAATTGGCCCTTGCACCAATTTGGGGCAGTTTCTCGATTGTGCAGCGCAGCAAAGCCCCCGACGATGATGGATCGCTGCATTAACCCAAACCCGCGTCCCCTGATTCCCTTTTATTACCACTCGTGGTGGCAGACAGAAAAACAGATTACACTGGAGATCAAATCGATAGGAACTTTATTTACTGGCCTTTTAAAAACATATTTCTGGGCTTTATAAAAACATACGGCAGATGCCAGGGATGGGCCGTGTCTCCTTGTTAAAAAGTAATTTACCTGTGCTGGAGCCGCTACCTTTTACCTGCTCCTCCAGATTTATTTTCATCCCAAGGTTTGACAACTTCCTTAGAGGCTTCTTTAGGCCGTGCCATCACTTTTTTAGGATACAGGAAGGAATTGGAGGGGTTTTTTTGGTGACAAAATCTAAGAATAAAGTGTTTTTCTCAGGGTTTCTACCCCAAACTTAACTTTTTAAAACTTGTTTTTGCAAGCAGCCAATGTGCACATCCCCGAGCTCAGCTCCTTCCTGGTGGTCTGCAGCTCTCTGGGATAAATCATTCCCAAGTTGGGATGAAGTGGGGCCGGGAAGGCGGCTGGAAAAGCCCCCTCAGCTGTGTGACCCACGGGATGAGACCCTCAGGGGTGGCTTTGAGCTTTTTGTGCCCAAACCTGTGACCAGCACCCAGGGGTGGGGCTGGAGAGGTCCTGGGACTTGGAGCTGCACCCTTGGGAGCCCAGGGAGGGAAGAGCAGCAGGAGGAGCTTCTCCCAAGAACCCACGGAGAATCCAGAGAATCCGCTCTGGCTCCTTTCCCTTTTGTGAAGCACTTGGTGGCCTGGCTGGGGACAGGCCTGATTCACAAAGAGTTTTGTGTTCCCGTTATTTGGGCAACCCTTCGTGTGCTGAAATTCATTCATTTCTACAAAGGCAAGGGCAGCTTTGTTCCCTCTCCTCCCGGGATGTGCTGCAGGGGTGGCAGGAGGGGACACACAGCTGGGGAGGGACCTTCTTGTGGCGCTCAGGTTCCGCCCGCGCCTTGCTGGAGAAGATGGTTGGAAGCAGAAGATTTCTGACAGTTTGTGTATCCCTGCTGGCTCGTGGAGCCGTCTGGAGCCACCAGCGTGGTTTTCTCCCTCTCTCAGTCCTGTCTGGGCTCCTCAGAAACAATGGCCCCACATTCCTTCTGGCTGCTGTCAGCCCGAGATTCCCGGGATTAGCCCAAGCCCCCGGTGATGGAGCCCTGCTGGGTTGGGTTCCCATGGCCTGGGCTCCTCCGTGGCATTCCAGCACTTCAGAGGGGAATGGTGTGAGGGATCTGAGCTTCCAGAGGGCCTCTCTGAGGGTTTTGGAGTGGGGTGGCGAAGCCAAAATGAATGTGTGTGCTGAGAGCTCTGCACGCTGCCTGCCGCCGCTTCCAGGGGGGATTTACTCGGGATGTGACCCCTCCGAGCCAAGCACTGCTCTGATTCCCATCCTTTTGGGGAGCAGGAAGGTTTTCCCCTTGATGGGAAGGGCTGGAGAGGCTCAGCAACATCCCAGGGGTGTTGTCCCCCACCGGAGGGGACCGGTGAGCAGCTGGTGCCACACGCCAGGAGAGCCTGGCTCCAAGAGCGATCCTGGCAGGAATGTCACTTCACATCCATCTCCTGACCTCCCCGGGACAAACATCATCCCCTAAAGGCAGGAGGCCGGGAAGCACCTCCAGGTCTTGGAGTCTCTCGCTCGCTCCTCGTTTTCCGCAGCAAAAAAAAAAATGTTTGAAACCGCCGCTGATTTCTCCCTTTGATCCCTGTAAACACTATACAGTAATCAAAGTTTAAGCTGCTTTGGGTGAAATAATTGCTTAACAATCATATAAGACAAAGTGATTCAACAAATGACAATTAGGACTTGTGATCTACAGAACAGATGCATTCAGTGTAGCATATTATAATGTGCTAATAGGAGATTGACAGCACAATAATAGGAGAGAACAGCCACTCAGCCTATAATTCCCAACCAAATGTGAGGCTGTCCACAGAGCTCAAATCCGAACAGGCTGTAAAATTAGAGGTAAGAAGGCACAAGTTTCACAAAGACTCATTAGCAGGTTGGCTGTGAATTTCCAAGGAAGGGGGGAAAATTCCTGCTGGAGGATTTACTCGCGAAAGGAAGGAAGGGGAGGCGAGGGGGGGAACCTCAACCTCCGCACGTCTTTACGCTGGGAATGAGTAACCTGGATCACACTGGGCTCCAGCAGGCCGCTGCTGCCGGATTCCAGCCAGGTTTTGGGGGGCTGAGGGGGCTCCTGAGCCGTGCCAGGGGACGGGACACGGGGGACGCACGGAGCGGGCGGCGGGTGCGAAGGACCAAATGAAATGAAGACTGATATGAGCACGGAGCTCCACGCGGCCTTCCCGACGGGAATTGGGCACTTCCCAAGCCTTAAATGATCCTGAAGGGTGACAGGGGCAGCCTTTAGCCCTGTCCATGGGAATTAAGGCTTGTGCTTTCTCTGCTCTTTGGGGACGTCGAGGGATGGGGACGTGTGCGGGAGCGGAGCTGTCAATCTGCACATCCCCGGCACGTGCGGAGGCAGGAGGTACCTTTCTCCCCTGCGGGTTTAGTAATTTGGAAACAACCGGCTGGAACTTACAGAGAAAATCCTGATGAAGTGGCAAGAGGGGTAAAAACGATTGTGAAAACTCAGAATCCAGATTGGGATGATATACAAGTGATATTAGACACCCAAAGGGATCCTACAGAGACAGAGATGGTACTTAAAGCAGCCAAGGGGCAAGGGAGGATATCAGAAACAGGCTCGGAATGGGAACCCTAGATCATAATTTTCCAACTGAGGATCCAGGGTGGGATCCTGATGCACCTGGGCATATGCAGAGGCTGAGGAAATGTGGGAATCCAGGGAATCCCTCTGGCTGCCCTGGGACCCTGGCAGGGGTCAGGAACCCCCTGGACAGAGCCCCCAGAGACACTGGCTGTGATCTCTGCCCATGGAAAAGAGTTTTCAATCTTACAGGATCAATTACCAGCTCTGAGTGTTTGATATCAGTAATAATTAAGTGTGGCACGGGTGCAAAAGTAAAATTTTAGGATTCTAGATGAGGGGTCCAAAGGGGACAAGATGGAGGAAATTGGGTGTGCCTTGTCCTTTTTCTCCTTCTTCATGCCCTCCATGTTTCACTGTGGTGTTGGCATTTTTCTGTTGGTTCAGGCTGGGGACACACTGTCCAACGTAGGTGACAGATATTGGCACGTTATTGTAAATCCAGCACAGGGAGTTTCTGGTATTTAATGTTTGTACCATCCCACTGAGGGCAGAGCCCCACACGCTGCCCTGCAGGACAGAGCTGCGGCAGGGCAGCAGAACATGGTAGAGATAAACAGAATAAACAACCTTGAAACCAGCACAGACCAATTATGGCTTCTGCTTTGGCAGCGGGGCTGACAGACAGAGACTTTCTACAATCTCAGAATCATCAATACCTCAGATTCCGACAAAGAAATATCAAGAGTGGATCCAGACAGGGGTTCAGAATGCTGTGCCTAAGACTATAAATTGGTCTAAATTGTATGAGATAAGGCAGGAGAAGAAAGAATCCCCTACTGCATTTGTGGAAGCGAGAAAACGCACAGATCTCCAAATGGATGCACCACAAGCAAAGATTCGGCTCCCTCTCATTTTCCTGGGGCAGCCACAGGATGACATCAGGAGAAAATTGCAAAAATTAGAAGGGGAAGAGTTAAGAAATCTGGACAAATTGCTTGAGGTAGCTTGGAAAGTATACAACAACAGGGAAAAAGAAGCCAGTAAAGATCCATCCCTGAACCCCTCCACGCCCTGGGATAACGTTCTCCATGTCCTTCTCCCTCTTTTCTCCTTCCCCAGCAGCTTTGGAGGCAGAGGGATCAAAGGAACTTAAAATTTCCAGCTCTGGTGACAAAACAGATTTCAGCTCGTCTCGTCCTTCCCGTGCCCCGCGCACGTGTTCCACCAGTGCGGAATTTGGCCATATTTTATTATTAAATAAACATGCCAGAAAATGCACTTTTTGTGCATGGGGGAGGATGAGAAGGTTTGGTAATTAAAACTTCCGTCCATCAACGCTTGGCTTCCAGAGGTAATTGTGTGGTAATTGTATGTTTTGTATGGAATTAACCAGTGGGAGCTGCTGCTGGTGTGTCTGAGGGATGGGATGTGCCAGGGGCCACCCAGAATTCCAGTGGAATATCCTGGGGAAGGTGTGATCGTGCTGTGGTTGGGAATTTGCTGGGAATTTTACTTTTTGTCTCAGGCAAATGCTTTATATCCCCTTTATTTTCACCTGCAAATCCCGAAGCTGCAGGGATGCACCTGCCAGGTGGGTCTGGCATTAAAAAAATATAGATTTTACATGAATTTTATTAATTGAAGAACAAAACTGAGTTGTAGGAGCAGATGAATCTTTTGAAAACAATCTGATTTTTCCTTCCCCTTTGCCCCATCTTTGGATTTTCCTGGAGTGCCACAGCCTGTGATGTGCCAGTGTGGGCGTCGGGCACTTGGAATTTCAGAGCCTTTAACCAAGGTGACACTGGAGAAAAAAAGCTGCAAAGATCCCTCCCCTCATCCCAACTCCACGATTTATTTTTGAGGAGACCCTTAGGAAGCGCTGCCCCCGCAGAGCCTGGAGCCCATCTGGGTTTCAGAGCTTCCACGGGGTGATCGATGGCAGATCAATGAGCCCCAAGGGGACCTGTCACCCTCGTGGTGTCTCCTGACATGCCCCGGACCCGCCTTGGCTTTTTCAAAAGGAATTAATGGCATTTTGGGTGGGCAGGAGGGTTTATAGCAGCAGGCAGGTTCCTCCCGATGCTCCTGGCGCTTGAAAATTGAATTTATGGGGTTTGGAATTGTGTTTAATTATGGGGGAGGTGGGCATGGCTCCCCTTCATCTTCCTGGCATCCTCCTCGTCTCCCCCAGCTCCTCCTGATTCCGTGGAGTTTCGCTGCTCTGCAGTTCTGGACAATTTTTTTTGGCTGGGAAAGGCTCCAGGACCTCTGGAATACCGGGCTGGGTGTACTGGGGGGTCTTTGCTCCATCACTCTCCCCTCTCCAGGCAGGTGAGGGGTTTTCAGAGGGCTCTGGGAGCAGCCAGGCTCTCCTGGGTTTCTCTGGGATGTGAAAAGCTGCTGGATACACGGCTGAAAAAATCTGGGAGTTGGGAATTTCCAGGTGCTGTGCGGAGGGCAGCGGGGTGTGGGAGAGGTGTTTGCCTGGCACACACACCCTGACCCCGCTGCCACCCTCCCGTGGGGTTCTCCAAGCATCTCCCAGCCCGGCTCTGGCATCTGGGCTGCCTCCAGCCTGCTCCCAACCCGAATTTTGGCAGCGGATGCCCTTGAGCAGCCCTCGCCAGGTCCCTGCTGGCAGGGAATCCTGCTCTGTCCTGCTCCAGCTGCACTCCCCAACATCACCTCCCACCGCGGGGAGCACCCCGGGGTGCTCAGCCTCACCCCGGGCTCGCAGCATCATTCCCGGGAGCTTTCCCTCCTCCCCTGCAGCATCTTCCCCGCTGCCTCCCCGCCAGCACAGGAGCCTTTTTTCCATGGATGAGTAATTCTTCCCAATTTGGGGGCTCCTTCCTGTGCTATAACAACCTCGAGCTCGCCTGCCTTTTTCTTTTTCCAGCTGCCATCTCCAGCAGAAATTCCCTTTTTTTTTTCCTTTTTTTTCCTCTCGGCGCGAGGGGAGGGGCTGGTGTGGGGGGGATCTCGGTTATACAATCCGGGGTTGGGGCGACTATTTTGGATCCCTCCTTCCTGCCTCCAAATTGCAGCTCCGAATGTGACAAGTTACAAAACACTTGAGTCATTTCTCTCTCTCTCTGTCGAGCGCGTTGCCTTTTTCCCCCACAAGGGTTTGGGTTGGTTTAAAGGGAAAAAAAATAAAAAAATAAAAATAAAAAAAGCAGGATGGGGATGGGGAGGAGGGGGGAAAGGCGGCTCCCAGCGCTGCCTCCCAGCTCGGGGGGCTGCGGGCAGCCCCCACGCAGGGGAACTCGCGGGGCTGTTTATGTAAGATGCTCATGTTCTGCTGAGCTGCTGTCGATTCCCAGGAAAACCCACGGCTGCCCACGTAGGATCTCCCGAGCAGGGTTGTGTAACGGGGAGCCAGGCAGCCGGGAAAGGGGGGGTCGGGAGATCCTGCCTGGAGAAGGGGGAAAAACAGGGATGGAAGCGTTGAAAGGAGTGGGAAAAGTCCGCGGTGCCGGGGAAATTCCTTTGGCTGCTGGGATGTGCTGCCGGTGCCTCGCCAGGAGGTTTTGGGGTGGCCTCACCTCTCAGCACGGATTTGGAATTGAGTCACTGGGTGACTTCCCAGCATCCCTGTTTCCTTTGGATCCTGGGAGGAAAAAGGGATTTTTGGGATGAGATTCGGTGTCGAGCTCGAAGGAAACATCGGGGATGGTTTGGTGGAGGAGGTGGCCGGATCCTGAGCGCTCCTGGAGCTCGGGGGATCATCCCAAGGCAGGTTCAGGTTGGATATCAGCAGGAATTTCCATATGGGAAGGTTGTTAGACCTTGGAAGGGGAGGTTTGGAGTCCAAGGAACACCTGGAAGTGGCACTCAGCGCTCTGGGCTGGTGACAAAATGGGGATGGGGCAGAGTTTGGACCTGGTGATCCTGGAGCTCTCCTCCAACTGGAATGATCCAAGGATTTGGGGGAAAATCCCTCATTTCTCACTGTCCCCGGTGGATCTGCACCACCAGCCTCAATACCTGAGCGAGGGGCTCCAAAACCAGCTCGGCACCGCACCAAAATCACCATTTCGACACTTTTTTTCCCCTAAATACCAAAAATCCAGGAATATTGGTGGCTTTTGCCGCTCCAGGCTGCGAGGAGAGGAGCCCTCTGGAGGTGCTGGGATAGGAGTTGCGTGTGTTACATTTTTATCCCTATTTATTCATGCAGAGCCGAGGCGCGGGGCGAGCCGCCCTGCTCGGAGCGCTGCTCTCCATGAGAACGCTCCTTCATTTACATCCTCCCTCCTTCCCCACAACTGAACTTATCCGGGTTATTTTTATTCCTCATGTGTATATATATATATATTTTATTTTTTTTTAATGTTGGGGGAAGGGGAGGAGAAAAGAAAAAAAAAGAAACCCCAAAAAACCCAAGCATCACCACCCGTCTAAATTCACCTTATTTTTACTTCTATTAAAATTTCCCCTCCGGAATTTTGATAAGCCAGGAAAAAATGAGGCACACGAGCGAGCTTCACCCGAGGGGAGAGCCGAGGCCCGGGGATGAGGGGGAGGAATGTGTTTTGGGGCAAAGAGTAAGTTTAGAACTATTTTTCTCTTAACTGGAGCACTTAGCTGCACTGCAAGCCATTCATCTTGTGCTTTAATAACTCATTTTCCCCGCGAGATGGGATATCACAGCCCTGGATATTGCTTTTCTTGGGATCCAGGATCAAAGATGAATCTGCTTCCTCTAATAAAATACGTTTTCATTGGAATTGAAATAGTTTTTTGCACGCTGATTTTCCCCTGTATTTTGGGTGTTGGGCTCTTCTTCGCCCCAAATCCCCCTTGCTGGCCTGGTAT
The DNA here is from genome assembly GCF_048771995.1 of Taeniopygia guttata. Lineage (NCBI taxonomy): Eukaryota > Metazoa > Chordata > Aves > Passeriformes > Estrildidae > Taeniopygia > Taeniopygia guttata. The sequence continues at coordinate 2,245,974 of NC_133047.1, read as the reverse complement.
TTATTTATTTTCCCTCCCCAAACCATGGAAATACAAATTCCCTCATTTTCCTCCATCCCGGGGGGAGCTCCAAGTGCTGCCATTTGCCTCAGGCTATCTCTAATCAATCGATAAATCAGATATTTATGATTTATAGAGGATATTTTACATCCTGGGGTCTCCCTTGCCGTAGGAGCCGATGCATTTTTTGGGGTGCCATTTTATCCTTTTCCTGCCACTTTTTAAATCAACAATTCATCCCCTGGAGCAAACATTTCTCCGTGCAGCAGCTTGTGCGTGTCCCCCGGGGGTGTGAGGAGTTTGCAGGGAGCAGGGCCGGGAAAGGAGAGGTTTGGAATCCTGGAAGGATTTTTCTGGGAGCAGAGGGAGCTCTTGGCTCGCGACTCGCCGGGATGAAAAATCCTGAGACAAAACTTCTCCCTTTCATCTTCCCCCCGGCCCGGCTGTCTCGTAACTGCGCATTTGATCTCGGCAGCTCGGCGAGAAGTTCCGAGCCTGAGCAGAATCCATGGGGAGCGGGAATTGAGCAGCGGATCAAAGCGGCGCGTGGCGGGCGGCGATGGGGGGACACGATGTGGTGGCACCGGGGGACACAATGTGGACACAATGTGGTGACACCAAGGGACGCGATGTGGTGGCATCAGGGGACACAATGTGGACACAATGTGGTGGCATCGGGGGACACGATGTGGTGGCATCAGGGGACAAAATGTGGTAGCACCAGGGGATGCAATGTGGTGGCACCAAGGGACATGATGTAGTGGCATCAGGGGACACGATGTGGTGGCATCATGGGACACGATGTGGTGACACCAAGGGATACGATGTGGACACGATGTGGTGGCACCAAGGGACATGATGTGGTGGCACCGGGGGACACGATGTGGTGGCATCGGGGAAGACGAAGGGGGGAGCAGCAATGCTGATGAGGTCAACCGAAATGCTGCAGCCCCCCAAAATGATGCATTCACCCAAAATGCTGCAGCCCCCAAAATGTTGAAACCCCCAAAATATTGCACTCACCCAAAACGCTGCAGCCCCCAAAATGCTGAGCCCACCAAAATGCTGCACTGTCCCCAAATGCTGAGCCCTCCAAAATGCTGATCCCCCCAAAAGCTGAAGCCCCTCCAAAATGCTGAGGCCACTTTCCTGCTGAGGACCCCAAAATTCTGTGAACCCCAAAATGCTGCAGCGCCTTGAGATGCTTCAGCCCTCAAAATGCTGCAGTCCCTTAGGATGCTGCAGTGCCCCAAGATGCCACAGCCCCCCAAAATTCTGCACTCCCCAAAATTCTGCACCCCCCAAGATGCTGCCCAGAGGAGGACAATGACAGAGCCAGGACCACCCTGGGGTGGGAGCAGTGTCTTGCGCCCACCAGATTTGCAAAATCAGAGTTTTTCTCCACTAAAAGTGTTAAATTCCTGCCCGGACCCAGCTGTTCTGGGGGGAATAATCCCGGGTGGGAGTGAGGGGCACGTTCTGGGCTGAGTTGGGACTTTGCTCTGGTTTGTGGGGCAGCTGCTGGACCTCGTCCTGTCCTCGCTGCTCCCGGGAGTTCTCGCTCCTCACAGAGGGGCAGTCACAGCACCTGGGGATTGGCCAGATCTCTTCCAGCTGGACTGAAAAGCCTGGGAATTACTGAAAAGTCTGGGAATTCGGGTGGAGAGCCGGCCATGAGGGAGATCAGGGTTCCTGGAGGTTGGGGCAGGAGCAGTTTGGCTGTTGGGTTGTGGCCAGAGTTTGGCCTTTTCCTTTTCCTTTTCCTTTTCCTTTTCCTTTTCCTTTTCCTTTTCCTTTTCCTTTTCCTTTTCCTTTTCCTTTTCCTTTTCCTTTTCCTTTTCCTTTTCCTTTTCCTTTTCCTTTTCCTTTTCCTTTTCCTTTTCCTTCTCCTTCTCCTTCTCCTTCTCCTTCTCCTTCTCCTTCTCCTTCTCCTTCTCCTTCTCCTTTCCCTTTCCCTTTCCCATGGGATATCCATGAGATGAGCGGGTCCAGGGGAGCCACTGGCAGAGAGGGAGCTGCTGTCTGGCCCCTTTCCCCTTAGGAAGTGGAGGAATGTTTGGCAAACGGGACTTTTGTTACTTTTTGGTCTTCTCTTGTTGGAATGCAGCCTTCACACACGTGGTTTTCCCAGCAAAATCCAGTATTTGGGATAGAGGTACCTGCAGGTGGATGGGGGGATCCCTGTGGAGCCCCTATCTGAGCGATGCCACCCATATCCCAACCGGGCACCCAGAGTTTAAACCCCAACAGACACCGTCTTTCCAGGAAAATCCTTTATAAACCACGTAACCACCTACATCCAGGGTAGGAATTGCACTTTTCCCAAGGGCTTGAGGCCACAAGGCAGAGCTCCAAAGTCTCTGCCTCCTCTTTGCACACCTCAACACACAAAAAAACCTCCTCCACGAGGCCAAGTGTGCAATTAAAACCCCACTAGGCGCACACACAAACCCGTGGCAGCCTCCAAAACAGTGAATTAAACGAGGATGAAAGGCAAATGCCAGCTCTGGCAAAACCTTAGGAAAGGAGCCATCAGCTCTGCGCAGCGTCCTGGGATTTTCAAACCACGCCAATGGAATTTGGCCGCTCCATTTCCTTCGCTGTCAATCAGCGTCGCTGCTACTGATGCTTGCTCCTCTTTTTAGATCCCCCATTTCTTTTGGCCATGCCCAGAGCGCAGTTGTACCCCAGCCAGGCATCCCTCATCACCAAGCGATTAAATCAGCGGGAAAAAACCCAGGAGAGACGTCTCTTCTCAGACATAATAGTAAAAAGGGGGCGGCAGGGACGGGGAGGGGGCAACGGCTCCGGGTCTATTTCTGCTCTGATGTGTCCTGGCGCCTTCCCCGGTGCCGAGCTGTGCCGGCGGTCACCGGCTGCAGGTGGCAAAGAGGGATG